>NC_089647.1:110144503-110460753 GCF_037042795.1 Molothrus aeneus | reverse complement strand
TGACACTTGGATGGTAACTGTAGGGCTTAGGGGCAGACAGAAATACAAGACTGTCTTTCATTTGGGATTTCAAGCCTGAAAACTTTTGTGTCAAAGTAGCTTAGCAGCCTGTGCATGTAGCCTACAGCCATTATGTGGAGAAAAAGAATTGGGAGAAACAATGGGAAAATCCTTGCTAGTCCCTTTTGTCTTGTCCTAATTTGTTCTGTCTGAGTTAACACAGTGCATTCAGATGACTGGGCCATTCCTCTGTCCCATGGGAAGGGGCTTTGCCTCAGGCACTCACATCCCAGATTAAGGAAAGGGAAGGACTGCCAGCTCCAGTGCTTTTGCCAACCCTGTGCAGGGTAAGAGAGGGATGGGAGGCTGCTGTGTGACAGGGTTCATCACAAGAGGGGTGCCTGCCTGGTGGCAAACCCCAGCAGCAGGGATCCTGGGAGAATTTACAAGGAGAAGATCCAGAGTTGGGATGGATGCAGTGCTGGCTGCAGATGCCTTCGTGTGCAGGAGTTTCTTTGCTTCCCACAATCAGTGCAGGGGTGAGGGAATGCCACAGGTAGCTGCAGGTCACAGAAGCTGAGATAAAGTACAGAGAGAAGTGCCTACAGAAAATAAGACCTGCTGGGTGCTCTGTGCACCAGCACAGCTGCTGCCCTGGCCAAAACTCTGCAGCCAGGCTCATCCTGTGCCTGCTCAGCACAGAGTGGCTGACAGCCTCAAAATGGGGCACAGGGAGCCTGCTCTGCTCTGGGCTGCCTCACACTGCTCTCTCAGCAGTGCTGGCTGCTGGTTTTGCATAACCATGCCTAGTTCACAGCAGTGGGAGCCCAGAGACTTTTGCCCTACTTCTTAAGAATCCAAACAGCAAAATCACCCATTACTTGAGATTCAGGAGAGGTCTTTTGGTTTGCATTTAGGCTAGACTAGAACTCCCTACCATCTGGGAGACACATGGCATTAACACAGAGAACTGCAGATGTGCATCCCTTTGTGCAATATTGATTTTATTGCAGTTCACTTCAGCAAGAGGCAAAAGAGACAAAGTGTAGATGTGTAGGTGGTTTTCATTTACAGGGATCTGTGTGCCACAGCCCTCCCCTCTCTGGACCTTTGTGATCACCTGTCAGACCAAAGGAGAGGGAGGGAGAGAGGGAGGGAGAGAGGGAGGGAGGGAGGAAGGAAGGAAGGAAGGAAGGAAGGAAGGAAGGAAGGAAGGAAGGAAGGAAGGAAGGAAGGAAGGAAGGAAGGAAGGAAGGAAGGAAGGAAGGAAGGAAGGAAGGAAGGAAGGAAGGAAGGAAGGAAGGAAGGAAGGAAGGAAAAGAACCCATTGACAATGCACTTTTAGCTTCCCCAATGACAGAGAAAAGCAAAAAAAGCAATCAGGCCTTTAGGAGTGGGGCTGGAAGTGAGAACACAGAAAGCATTGTAATGAAAACCATAAACATTCAAAAGCTTTGAGGAAAAAAAGTGTTGACATAAACATTAGCAATTCTGGCTGCAAAACTCAGTGATTCTTTTCAAATCAAGCTTTTAATGGAAATCATGTTTGAAGATATTATTACATATTCTGGCTTCCCAATGGCCACAACAGTTTCAAGAACACTTCTATAACAATACTGTGAATTGTATGGACTTTCTCATGAAGTTGGAAAATGAAAACAGTTTCCATACAAAGTGAAATAATTTCCCAGAAAATTCAAGCTTTTTAAATGTTGTTTGGGGTTTTTTGGTGGTTTTTTTTTTTTTTTTTTTTTTTTTGGTTGTTGTTTTGTTTTGTTTTGTTTTAAGGTCTTAGTTAGATATCTGAATCATTCTGGTAGACATATGGCTTCTGTTCTGGATCTAGTAGCATATTAAACACAGAGGAATATTAGACATGCTAATTAAAACTAGATCAAATGTTTATATATATACATTGTGATCTGTTTATATATATCTGTTTATATATATACATTGTGATAAAATGTAACCAGGACAAAAAAAGGAAAGTTCTGTGGGAGCAGCTGCGGGAATTGTGGTACCTCTTGTTTCCACCAAGTTTCCATTGTGGAAGCTTGGAATGACAGTGTCAAGCAGAGACTTTGCCCTTTTTTGGGGTGATGGTTTCACTGTGATATCCTTTCTCACTCCATGTGTTTTCCCTTTTGGTGGAGCGTAGAGTTACAGAAGTCAAAAGTGGCTTCAGAAATTGTAAGATATATTATGTTTGCTGTCTGTCCTGGTTGAAAAAAGGATCATGTCCACTGGGGTTCTCTGTGGAGGCTGCCAATTGCACCCACATGGGAAGTAGATTTGTTAAACATCCAGCCAATATAATTTAATCATTAAAATCCCTTTTGCTCGTGGCCTCAGGCAGGCGATGAAAACAGTTTTCCAAATCCTTTGGAAACATAGTTTATTATAGTAACAAAAAGTACAAAAGAGACACAAAAGGGGGATGGAAGAAGGCATGTTGTTTCAGAAAAGCTGTTTTCCTTTGTCTTCAAGGAAATGTTTGTATCAGCTCATGAGGTATTCCCTTTCCTGACTGCCTGGATTTACCCTGACCTCTGTCATGGAGACCCACTGGTCTCCATCAATGTGCTGGGTTCCCTCACTGCTCCCAGAGCCTCCTAAATTCCAGTTTTGGCTGTCACAAGTGCTTCATCCAGATGTGCCAGAAGTGTGCTTCCACTGACAGTCTCAGACTGAAGAATCCAGCCCAGGGAGACACAGAGCAGATGAAGAAAGATTTAGCAGATGTTTGAAGACATTAACTCCTGAGGTAGCTCAGGAGATTTTCAGTAATGCGTGTTTGCAGCCAGGCCACGGGAACTGTGTGAAAATCTGTTCTCAGGCATCTCAGCCCATCTGCTTTTGGGCTTCAGCTTGTTGCTGGAGGTGCAGAAAAGAGGACTACAAACACCATTAATAACACACCAGTTCACAGCTTCTGGATTTCCAGAATACAGCTCAAATGATCAGAGTCAAGGACTGCCTCAGATTCAGGTTGCTCTCTTTTGTACCTGTGAGACAATTGACTTTAAATAGTAATGATAATGATAATGATGATGATGATGATAATGATAATGATAATGATAATGATAATGATAATAATATTCTTCCCTAGCTGCTCATAGACCCCCGTAGCTCCCTTGTTATAGGACACTGTGCCTCTGGATCCAGCCTTGCAAGGTGACATGCACAAACTCACATGTGCAGGGGCCAGGGGGAGCCAAGAGGTGTCAGGTTATGAAATACCCACATGTTTTTACTATATTTACACACCCACTCTATCATTGTGCAATGCATCATAGCATTACTAATTATTTAGGTGATAATCTCTATTGCACTATAGTACATGAAGCAATAAGCAGCCAGAGCAATTGATTAAAAGGCAAAACTTTCAAAGTACATGCTATTTCCAGCTCATTTGCACACCTGCCAAAGTCCACTGGTGCTGTTCTGGATTTATGAAGAGGAAGGTAAATTTTGGTTAGGACTTCAGGTAGCCCAGAAGGTTAAAAAGGTATGAAAATGGGGAATTTGATATTTTTTAAGCCTGAAATTCAACTTTATCACCTTGGGTTTGTGCCATTGGTAAGAGTTTACACTGTCATTCAAAAACAAGGAATAAAACCAACACTGTGTGATTCTATAAATACTGACCTTAATCTTACGGAGAACTAAGTAGCCAGTAAAATTGCAGATTAAAATTAGAGCCTCCACAAATTAAAACAAGTTTTTAAAGGCAAGGCTCAGAAATTATAAATTGTAAATAATAAATTATAAATACAGTGGCACATTGACTAAATATTGGCCGGGTTTGCATTAGGAAGCCAGCTGTTTATATTGAGACAGAGATATTGGCACATCAGATATTTCTACCCTATAATTACTCTGGACAACTCTTCTCTAGTCCTGCCAGTTTCATGAGGGCATGTTTTATTTTTATTGGCCTTTTTGAAAGTACCTGCAGATACAGGAGCAGACGTGCATCATAAAAATTCTTAGGGTAACAGTACCAGAACCTGAATGATTTTTCCAGCTCCTGAAGCATCAACCACCAGAAGTCAGCCCCACTATATAGCAGTGTGTGCTGTCACATTTGGGCTGAAATCATAGAAATGATTGCTTGGAAGGGACCTAGGGACTCTCTGAACCTCCCAAAAAAGCAATTTCTGGCTGTTGTGCATCCCCCTGCACCACTTCTGAGGAGATTTCAACTCTGTTGCCTCTGAAGCCTTCAAACAGTTGTCAGGTGCTGTTGGATTGCTCTTCACCCCCAAAATGTATTGATGATCTCCAAGGTCTGTTCCAACCTGGTTAATTCTGTGATTCAGTGGTTCAGCCAAACGTTTGGGAGCAGCCTGTGACAGAGAGTGCACAGCCTGGTGAACTGGTCAAAGCAGGGCACCTAAAAAAGGGCTGTCAAGATGCTGGGAAGGAAATTACTGGGTCAGATGTCCCAGTCTGCTCCTTTCCTTTGCAATTCAGGCAGGATTAGATACCTGCAGAGCTGGTGTCTAATTAGATACCTTCACCAGCTGTCTGCCTGGGAAGTGAGGTTTGTTTAGCAAGGGAAGAAAAGTGGATCTTTATCTGTGAGTAATGGGGTGACAGCACTGCACTGATTGTCCCTTTCATGTTTTCTGTACACTAAAGACTCTGCTATTAAGGAGCTTGGCCTAGCTGATGGGTCTAAAGCTCAGGTGTGACTCAACAGTAACTGAAATTTCCCTCCCACCATATTAGTACAAACAGCTGAAGTTAATTTATGTATGAATATGCAGTACCATAGGAAGGAGACCACAAATTTATGCTACAAATCTTAAAGGATGACAGATTTGTCAGAAAGTAACAAAAGCCCATCTCTAACTAAGAAGCAAAATGGTACCAAGCACAGATAATCAGCTCATGAAGACATCTTCTTTGTGACCTGTGTTGACTGGAAATGGAGTTGTTGATATATTAATATATTAATACATTTTCAAGCAAAACATTTAGCATGCAAGTACTCTTGCAAGAGTAATTTTTAAGCACTGTAGAATGGATGATCAGAACCTTTCCCATGGACACAGACAGTGCTGGCATTTCCTACTTGATTTCAGGAATATTCTCTCTCTTTTATCTCAACTTTCCTTACAACTCTGACTAAAAAGAAACTTAAACATTTGATGTACCTGCTTGCATAACTTAGAGATTTGCAGCCAGTTGAGCTTGTGTAATGAAAGAAGCCCAAAAAGGTATAACACTGTCAAGTATTTGCTGTCACATTTGTAATTGTTCTTCCATATTTTCTGGAAAAAAAACATGAGATATGTGTAGCATGGTTAAAATGTAATGTTCTCTCTTGGTTATAAGAAAGACAACTGTTTTACTGCCTACTTTAGATGAAATAATAAGCTGATATTGAAGTTTATGTTGGTTAAGCAAAATTAGCTGACATGGATTTAATATTTCTGTCCCCATGAAAGTACAGGAGTCTGCTCAAACTTGTACAACACCCGTTATCAGGGTGGTAACAGCTGTTTCTAACACATCATTTGCTGAGCTTTAGAGGGTCCTTTCCAGGATTTATGTGGTGCTTAATGCTGTATCTCCTCTGCTCAAGGGGTTGTTGGGGAGTAGGTGACTGCTCAGGGACTCTCCTTCCTTAGTGCCTCCTGCTGTGTGAGTTACCTTGCTCTGGTCCCAGCTCACATTTGAACTCAGAAGAAGAAACCTGGAGCTGCACTGTTTTTGGAAAATCTCACTAGGGAATCTTCATGGCAACCAGTTCAACTTTAGCATTTTCACTGCTTTATGCTATGCAGTGCATTTTATATAGACACAACTGATGCAATGATACATAGATACACATAAAATTGCAAATACATGGTCAAGGTGATCTTTATCAAAGGAATGAGCTAGAAACATACTTCTTTAAAGCAATAAATGGAGCATCTTCTTTAGATTTCTACTTTACATGTTCATATATCTAAACTCAAGACATGAGAACCAGTTGGTGTGTATACTCAGAACAATGGTAAATACCCAAATAAACAATCAGCCTGGCTGATGATTTAAGGGCCATGGATCTGGAGTCAGCAAGTCATGGGTGCACTCATGGTGTCTGGAAAACAGGGCTGGCTGAGATCATTTGGAGCCCTAAGGTCAGTCCAGGTCCTGCAGTCCTTGTTGGTGTCAGTGCCAAGGATTTCAGGAGGAACCTTGCAATTCCTCCTGCCCACCTTATCCCCTCCACCCTCCCAGACACAGCCCAGGGGCAAAGCACACTGTGGGGGCTGGGATGCAGTGACAAAACCCCAGCCAGGCCGCAAGGAGGCTCCCACTGCGGGTGCCAGCTGTGAGCTGGGGACACGTTTCCTAGCTGAAATAAACAGGGCAGGAGACCTTTCTCTTTTTTAATGCCTTTATTTAAAGTGATCAGCTCCCATGGGGAGGACTCACAGGTCGACACTCACACTGCCACAGCTCCCAGGAATGGCACAGAGGAGAAGGAAGAGAAGGAAGAGCGCAGCTTTGTCCACTGGTCTGTGGGCAGAACTGGGGATTCCATCCTCATGAGATTATCAGGAGATTCCCCCTTTTTTGGCTTGACATTTGATGTCCTCTCTCTAGCCAGCATCTTTAGGTTGGGGTGAGGGGTAAAAAGGGTCTTAGTGGATACTAGATTCTATTCCTCACATCTAGACTCACTTTGATCAGTCAATTTTGTGTTGGCTCTTGTTTTTAGGGGTTTTTGGCTAGGTGTGGTGAGGGGTCTCTCCCGTTTCATGCTGGCTCCAATGTCATTTGCGTGCCAACTCGATGTCCCCTCCCCTTCACCATCTGAGTGCCATCCTTCAGGAAGCAGCAGGGTGCCACTCGACAAAAGGGGAATTCTCAGCCATCAAGGACAGGTAGTTAATGAAAACTACCTGTTTTCAGGTATGATGTTGTAAACAACAACAACAAACAACAAACAGTTAGAACTCCACCCTGGCATCAACCAGCCCAACCTGTGAACTCTGCAACTTTTTTTTTTTTTAAAAACAGGGCAGCTTTTCTACTCATAACACTAACCACTGTGCTTCCCCTGGCAGATGGTGTTGCTGGCTCGCTGCGAAGGCCGCTGCAGCCAGACGTCGCGCTCGGAGCCCATGGTGTCCTTCAGCACGGTCCTGAAGCAGCCCTTCCGCTCCAGCTGCCACTGCTGCCGGCCCCAGACCTCCAAGCTGAAGGCCATGAGGCTGCGCTGCTCGGGGGGCATGCGGCTCACGGCCACCTACCGCTACATCCTCTCCTGCCACTGCGAGGAGTGCAACTCCTAGGGACCAGGGGCGTGGCAGACAGGGGACAAGGGGGTGCTGCTGCGGGGGAAGAGCCCCAAGAAACAACCCGAGGCGCAGGATTGCAGCGAGGACAGGACTAACCCGGCTGGATTGAATCTGAGAGCAGAAGTACAAAATATCCTGGGTTGCTGGATGGTGCTGGTGCTGTAGTGTGGGCTGTGATAAAGGTGAAAGCACAAGGACTTGTTTTTAAGAAGCCTTTCTTTTTTTCTGAAAGGATATTTTGGAGAGTTTCTTCTTTTTCAGACTCGGCTCTGATTACAGAGAGGTGCTTTTACTTTAGGCCATGGGCAGCAGAGGAACAGAGAAGAAGGTCAGCCAGATGACAGCACTGCAGTCTGGAAAGTGACATTTGGACAGAGGATGGGCATCAGTTCCCACAGACAACCTCTTAACCTATCAATTTATTCTCAGTTTTCTAGTTATACTGGCCTTCAAAGCAATCTGTGCCGTTGGCAAGGGTCATCTGTTACTGACCTAGTGGCCAAATGCTGGATAACTTTAACTGTGGTTTAGCAGAAATTACAAATAAACCATTGAAAAGCGAACTGGATATGAAATGCCATGCTTGGAATACCCAGCCTCACTGAAACAATTATTTGCACCATGAGTCATCAGAGTTCAGTGGCTGAGCAACTCTTGGGAAGGGAAAGGTCATGAGACTCACAATTCCCTTCTAAAAGCCAGGAAATGTGACACATCACATCTGTTCAAAAAGCCATTATTCAAAAGCTGAAAACTAATCAAATATTAAAATGCCACATACTAGATGGAGTAGTTTCTTAATTTAAATGGACCTGTTGATGTACAATATCAGAGCCACCAAAATGATGATTAAACCTAGGACTTATTTTCATCTATAGTTCTTACGCCATTGAACAAATACCATTTTGCCTTTTAAAGACAGGCAATCCCCAAATTCTAAATCTCAAAACAACAGGGGATCCAAAGTTTGGGAATAGTATTTGGTATTTGCTGAGAAACTCTGTCCCTCCTCCATCAATATGAGATTTTAGGAAGGTTCAGTCACAGTCTATTGTGACTTCAAGGGAACAACATAACTGTTCTTATCTCATATTAAAATTCTTATGTTCTTGAATGGCAGCATATGCAGTCAGCCAGCAGCATGTCTGTGCTGTTCCCAGAAACCTGGCTGAGCCATTGGTTTGGCAGAAGTCATGAGGGTGTTGAGAGCATCTTTTGCTGTGTAAGGATTCAGGATCAGTAGCACCTGTGAGCACAGTCCTACAGGCGTTGTCTGGGATGGGCTGGATTGGCTCCCATTGGCACAGCAGTGTCTGGCAGGGTCCCGTGGAAGTAGGGGAAGTCCTTTCAGCCCATCTGCTCAGCTCCACCCAGTTTATTTGCAGCAGGTGCCACGTGCAGCAGCTCGAGGATGCACACTGCTGTGTGTGACAGGGAGTCCCCAGGGAGCTCAGTAACAGGAGTTTCTGTGGCTGCTCAGGCAAAGCCTCATTCCTCTGCCTCTGCCTCCTCCTGGTGAATATGTATGGAATGTGAATGCAGGGGTGACAGCCACTGGCCTTGCAAGCCAAACCCTGGAGTAGGATGGCGGTCAGCAGTGGAAAGACATGGTGAGAGCACAGACACCATTCAGAGAGGTTTGGGGTACATGGGAAGAATTCTGTCTTCTGGAGGTGACTTGGAGATGGTCAGTTTTCAAAGACACAGAGCTGTGGGCAAACTAAAGGGTGAATGCAACCCCCAGAAGCTGAGGGGCTCAGATTGAAATGTCAGAACTGGGAGTGATGAGCCCCAGTGAGCTCATTAGACACCATGTGTTGTCCCAGGACTGTCAGTCATTCCTTTCACATCTGATACATGCTCTGAACATCAAAGGGCCAGTCCAGGCAGCGTGAGCTGGGCATTATCACCAGACTACTTTATATAAAAGATCATATGTGCATCCCTTTTCCACCCTCTTTCAACCTCCAGCATCTAAAGATCTCATTATCCAAAAAAGCACCACCCCCTACTGTTAATTATATATAGCAAATTCCAGTCCTCATTCAAAACGTCAGCAATACCTTTGACAGCCAAATAACTACACTGCAAAATATGCATGACCTCTAAGTGTGCTCACAGACACTGCTGCCCACCAGCAGTACTATGCAGCTATCTAAGGAAGGGGAATGTTTGAGGGATAATTGCTATATCCAGCATCACCACTCCCCGGGCCGTGCTGCCTCTGGTCTCCTTTGCCAGTGCAAAATGGGGGGGCTGTGACACAAAATCTGGGTGCTGCAAGTGCCTAAAAGGGGTGGATGGGACCTGGCAGAGCAGCAGGGCACTGATGGAGGTCCTCAGGTAAGGAGAGACAGCAGGGTTCAGCAGAGACCATGCCTGAGCCAATTTAGCAGAAAAGAGAATATCTATAGTGAGAGGAGAGCTTGGCTGGTATTTATACCCAAACCCCCCTCACTAACACAGACCCAGAACTGTAACTTCTCAAATCAGCCTCAAAAAAGAAATTTGTATTTCAACAAAACCTTTTTCTCCCCTCTCCCCCCAGCCCCTTCCTTCCACTTTTGCTGAGTTCCTCTGATGGAACCATCACCTTGTGACCTTAAAGGCTGTTTCCAGGCATAAATGTCAAAGTGAATTCAACATTATCTAATTGAACTGTTGAGTCCAATAAATGTGTGGGAGGAGTATAACAGAAATTATAAATGGCAAAAGAAAACAGTTGTAAATATCTACAATTTGATATTAAACAATGAATCAGACTTCCAAATTCTTTTGGCTTTGTCAGACAATATTCATACTAACATTTAAGAAAAAGTGAAGCTATTCTTCATAACCAAATTCCCCAAAGTCAGTCATAAATCCATATTTTGATACTTTTTTGGTCAGTATTTTAGGAAACTCAGTTCTGAATTAAGCACACAAGTGCCACCTATGTTAAATTCAGATGGTGTATTGAAGCTAAGAAAAATGAGGCTTCAGATAAAAACTACAGCGTCTAGCTCATGGTGAGAAAGAGTCTAAATGGTGCTTGGAGATGAGCTGGCTTCCTGATTTATTGGTCAGATACCACTCTGGATACTAAAGCTCTGTTTTTCAAGTCAGACTACTGTGTAAGTGTTTCTTAAATTGAACAACAGGGAGGACAATGCTTTCCAGATAATGTGGGGCTCGTTCTTTGCTGGAGAATCCTCTTGCTGGGATTTGAATGAGAAGGCTTTGTCCTTTTGTCCCCTCTCACTGCACCTCACCCTTCAGGCACCATCTTCCCCCCTAGAAAGGCTGGTTGAGCTGTGATGACCCTGTGGCTTGCACAGGGTGAGGTGATACAGATTTCTGACTGTCACCTTCCTATGCCCTCCCCTCTTTTGGTGAAGTTTCTGAAATGAGCTTGGCTTATTTGTGAAAGGCAGCTGTCCTGGCAATGTTGGGGCTATTCTTCAGCTGGATTGACTGCAGTCATGGTGTCTGTGAAAAGGGGAGATCTCAAACTCCCAATGTTTGATTAATCTGTCAGTGCCCCAGGAAAGCCAAGACCCTTGGGCCAACCAGTTTGTCAGTGTCCTGTTATGGAGACTCTTCTGAAATAATCCTGCTGTGCCAGAGGATGGTTTGGCCTGCTTGGTCAGGGTTTTTGTGTTTGGTGTCACACACCAAACACAAAAACCTCCTTCTCGGTCTCCATACATTCACACACTACCAGCACCCCTGAAGGACTCACATTAACAGTTTATGGAATAATATTTTATTAATAAAACAGTGACAGGTTAAGGTTCAAGAATTGCAGGTGATTGTGTCTGACTGAAAAGACTGTTCAAACAAAATATTACTTCAAAGCAAAATCCTAACAAGGTCCAGTCCCAGTAAAAGCCAGCTCAAGATCATTCAACACACACAGAGTAGAGTTCTTACCCAAGGAGAGGGTAAGAACCACAGCTGCTCATTTAACAGCAGGACACTTGTATCTCTCTGTTTTCAGATGCTGTGTGGCTTGTCAGAAAGTACCACCAAATTTCCTCCTCTGCAAGGGTTTCAACAGAGCCCAGCTGTAGCATCTGCACTCCTCCACTCCACTCCACTCCACTCCACTCCACTCCACTCCACTCCACTCCACTCCACTCCACTCCACTCCACTCCACTCCACTCCACTCCACTCCACTCCACTCCACTCCCTGTTTAGTTCCCCCCAGATTGTGTGGGAATTTGGGGGGTACTGACCATGTTCTTTATAGGGAGAAGGAGCTGTGTTTTCCCTTATAATATCTGTACCATTATTTTTTGATCCCCAGTCATTTTCCCACACATGGAGACCAGAGGCAAACACCAGAGCTTTGGTGGTGTCCTTTGCTTGTAAGAAAAGCCTTCCAATGCCTCCAGTTTGTGCCTATCAGAAATAATCTGTGATTTGCCAGAATAAAAGAGCCCATGATGTAGCAAATTTTAATTATTTTGCTCCCAGTTTCAAAGCCACTATATTTGTTCAACCTTTGTAAGAATCATTAAATGGAATAACTCACTGCTTTCTTGGAGATATCCCCCCCATGACAACACCTCACCTTGCCTGCTGACCTTGAAGAACTTTTGCCAAGAGTTCCTGAGCCTGGCTGTCTCCCAGTGGCTTTTATCAGAGCTTTTGTAAATTACTGCCACAGGGCTCATGCAGAAATAGGAGAGGTAAAGCTCACTGACATCCATGGTACACCACAGTCTGTGGTGGGCTTTCACAGCTTAAACCTGTTCACCAAACCCTTCCAGACCTACCACAAAGTCCTGAAGCTCAGGCAGGACTGCCTGACTTACAGGCAGAATGTTTCTGGGAAAGAGGAGGGAAATAAGAGGTCCCTGTCCCATAGGAGCACTCCACTGCTCTGCTGCTCTAAACTCAGTTCTTAGTCCCTGATGTGAGAAAAAGAAGCCCCTGAGCTCCCTCCTGTGGGTGTTTTTTACAGTGTCTAGTTCTACTTGTTTAGTGACGGTGGCTTCATGAAGAAATTGCCTGAAGTAGGATTAAACCCTCTACAAAACACAGTTCTGCTTAGCAGAGCACTTTTCTTCTGACTTGGGGCATAAATATTTTTGAAAAATCCAAATGCAATTAAAAAAAGCTGGTGTAAGGAGGGAGAGGAGGGTTTGTCTTGCTTTCTTTGACTGTAATTATTTGAAAGACAAGGAGCTGACAGCCTTCTAAAATAGATTACATTGTAGCTAACAGATAATAAGACAGATAATTCTTACAAAAGTCCAGCAGGCTGATAGAAATTAGCAACCCAGTTAAATTTGCTGTGTTGCAAACTTGTGTACAAATAAGATTATTGGAAATCCAAATTGTGAGTCTCTTCATTTTATTTTGCAAGGAAAGGGTCATAATTTCTGTTATTGTTTAAAAGAGAGGCCAATCACCAGTAAACTGCAAACTATGTTAGTAAGCAGTCTAATGCACTGAAAATGGTGATTCTATACAAAAAAGATGCTTTGTGTATCAAGATAAGAAAATTTAGAGTTCATTAAGGAGAATAAGTAATCTTGTCTGGCTTGCACCAAGAATGATATATCAAAGTGTTTTGTTCTTTTTTTTTCTTTTTCTAATAGACCATTCAGAAAAGGTCAAGGAATCAAAAACATGTATGAAAATACAAAAGGACATCTATAATTTGTCTGAGTCAGAATTAATACTTCCTTTAGATGTTAACCAGCAGTGCATCCCATGAAATATTAAAAGAGTTAATCATATTCCCACCTAATCTACATATATTAATGTGATCTTTTATTCTTGAAAGAATTAAAGAGCAAATCCTGAGTTACAGCTGTTTTCATTCAGATGCAAAATTGGTATTCCAAGCTCTACATGGATCTCAAGACTTGATAATTTTCCATTCTTTTGAGGCTTTTCAGACATAAAAAATAATGGAGGTTTGCACTGATATTTTATACTGTAGTCAATCACTGTATAAAAAAGATTAATCTGGGGAGCTGTGGTAAGTTGTGTGCCAAGATTAATTACCCCAGCTCCCTACCCTAAGCACTAGAGCTTCTGAATTGTTGGATCTAGTTCTGCCTCCAAAATAATTTTTGGAGCTGAATCCTCTACCCTGAAATCTTCAGTCACCAACTCTGTAACAGGTGGGGATCAAAACCCCTCACTTGAGTGGTCTGTGATGAGTCTCCCCTGTCTTGGGTGATCATGCACAGAAACTGTGCATAAGTGAGGAGGTAAAATCTCCAGAGCAGTTGTCAGTAATGCAGTCTGAGTGAGCTGAGCAGGCTCCCAGCTTGGCAGAAATGTTGAGCTGCTCTTTGCGCTTGAGTTTGCTGAGTTTTCTGCAGATGCACATTCCCAGTTAGTCACTGCAGGAAAGACAGAGACAACTTCTGCTGGTCAGAGAGACTTTTATCTAAAACTGTGAGGCTGAAAATATCCCAGGTAAGTATCTGAGCAAATTAGAAATTAGATTTGAAGAACTTACACTAACAGTATTGTAGTGGTGAAATTACATGCTTACTGTCTTCTTTGTTCTTTGAAAATGTCTTAAAAATGCTTTTGCAGAACTCAAACACTAAACAAATCAGCCCCATAGCTTTACCAAGATGCAGTTTCACACTATTAGAAATACTAACTCTCAATCTTTGTGCCATATTTCTGTGTATATGTACAGATACAGTAAAAGGCTCTATTTCACAGAAATCTCTCTTCAGCCTCACAGCCCTCTACCCTTTCTCAAAGCCTGGAGAAGAGCAAAGGCCTCTACTGGACCCTCTCCACTGCTCTTAGAAAGCAGCTGTGTTTCACCACTGTTTGCAAGATGGATAAAATTTAGCAAGCAGGTGGCCTGAATCACTCATCATCCTCCTGAAGTGAAACATCACTTGGTGCTCAAATCCTCCCAGGTCCCTCAGCTCTCTGTGGCCACATCAGGGGTCACTCATTGGAGCCAAATAAATATTCCAGACATAATGTTTTGTAGAAAAGGGATCGGGGTGACCCCATGCAAAACTGCATGTCTGTGTTTACTCTTCCCATCTGTGCTTTTTATGGGTTTAATTCTTTTTAAATGCAGATTTTCCCAACTCTTGCTTTGTTCTCCTTTACAGCACTGACAAAGATTATTGGAACTTAAACAAAATTGTTTTATGGTGTTGAGAAATTGTGCCATTTCTCAAATCTGGAAAAATATTTTAAAAGGTAGTTCTCTTCTACAGACTGTAATTGTGGGCAAAAACATATCAGAAGATGAAACACAGCAGAGGATGTTTGGGGGAACTAAGACACCATATTGTAGACTTCAATGAAAAGACAGTAAAGAATTTTCTCTAGCCAAAGGAATCCCACCATTAATACTCAATTGAATAAACACTAAATGAAATCTGAGTGGGATTTTTCAAGGGTGCTCAATATTGACTTAACTCTACCTTCATTCACACAGAAGAGGAGCAATCAGCAACTTCAGGGAGAGCAAAGCCTGGCCAGCAAAGCCTCCTGCCTGAGGCTGAGGGGGGAGGCAAGGAGGGAAGGATCCATTCCTGCAAAGAACCTGCTCAGGATATTGGCAGCCCTCAGCATCAGATATTCACAAGTCAGCTGCTCATAACTGAGGAAAACACAGATCTATTCTTTTTTTTTCATCCCTCTCACCCACCTTGCTCCTCCTCACCTACCCTGCACCTCTTAACACGTGGGAACAATCACCCTGCTGATGTCAGACCCATCTCCACACTGCCCAAACACTCCCAGTAACTGGGACCTGCTGCAGCAAGACTGTGCAAACTTTACAGCAATTCTAATCTTATATGAGCTACATATGTTCAAATATTACCACTCCAGGGACCAGAGTTGCTCCTGCCTCACATATTTCATTCCCTTTGATGCACAAGAGAGTCCCTGCACTGGGAGAAGCCATCCCCATGCTCCCTGATTTCTCCTGTGCTGTTTCTTTGTTTATATTTGATTCCTTCTTTAAGGAGGGCCTTGAACAATGAGGAACAGACAGTTCAACATTCTTCATCTGTATTCTCCTGCTTGGAACAGCCTCAAGGGGGAAATATATGTGTTAATTCTGGCTTTTCATCTGCAGGCACCATGAATTTCAGAACACAACATTGTGATATTTTCCCCTTAAACTGTAATGATAGATGCAGGAATATGATGTGTATGTGCACACACAGGGAAGATGAGACAGTGTTTGTTCTGGGATGCAAAAAGCTGTAGTTTCTAGCCTTGACTTGGATAACCATAGCTTTTTTGAAATTATTTATATTACAGTCTTTCACTGAGTTATAAAAGAGAAACATACAGAGACACACACAACCCCACTTTTACATATTCATAAATGTATTTTTATGCATTTAAGCCTCAATAGTGCCATGGCTGTCAGACAAAATAACTGCATGAATGACCTTGAAAGCAATAAAATAAGAGGTGATAAATACAAAATGAGACTAGGTCAGCAGTACACCTGGCTGCAATGCAGGCAAAAGGCATTACTGACTGCTCCTAGATTTTGCTGAGTAACCTACACTTTCCCCTGGAGGTGGAGCACAGCATGAGGCTCAGGCATGATGAAATCCCTGTGAATCCCTCCTTCCTTTCTGGGAGAGAGCTGAGGATAAGCCTTTAGGTGGAGCTCACTTACCACTGCTTTTCCTGCTGGACACAGCTGGCCTGGGCCAGCCCTGCAAGGAGAGAAAGCAGAAATAATCTGATTTTCACAGCTCAAGTTAATAGCCAGGCTCTTCACGACTTAAAAAATGAGATTGGAGGTGCTGTGAGCATGGGAGCACAGGACAGGGGGTGCACCCAGCACATTCCACTGGATGGCTGGAGAAGGCTGCACTGGGCTGTGGGACAGAGAGGGCAGACTCTGTGACTGGGACAGGAAGGCAGGATTTGTGCTCAGCATAGGGAATCAGCTGCAAATTGTGTGGTTCCTAATTCCCCCATCATTTCTGTGAGATCTGGCATGCTGGAGAGCAGTAGCAGGAGTAAGTGGAGGAAAACTCTGTGCTGGCAGCAAACCCCACATCAACTGGGGACTGCAATTAGTCACATTTTGTCTAACAAAGCCAGGCTTGTAAAGGCCCATTTACCTGTAAAAGTAAAACTGGTAGCACACTGTAAAAGTCCTACCAGTCATCACAGGCAGGGCCTGTGTCAGCTTTAGGAGGATGAAGAATGAGAATGCCCTTGGTAGCACCAGGGGAAAGGTCCAGACTGCAGTAGGGGACAGGAATGGTCCTTAAATCTGCAAAATATGAAGAGGCCAAATCATTGCATTCCACTTTTCTTACCCATACAGCTGCCAGCAACATCACACCCTACTCACAGAAAATCATGAGACGACCTCAAATTTTGCCTACCATGTTTTTACACTGTCTTGGTTTGGAAAGACAGGTGTCTGCTAAGGAAGGCAGGTCCTGAAATGGATCTCCTCCCTCAGAATTGCTATAAATTTTGAAATTAAGGGGGCTCTCAGGCAAAAATATGGGAGTAGGAATAACAGTTCTTAATTAAAGAAGAAAATAAAAGGATAAAATAAACAATGCAGTACACTAGAACAACACTGTCAGAGTCAGAACACACCCTGACACCCTGTGGGTCAGGGTGTTGGCAGCAGTCCCACTGGAATCGTCACTCAGCCCTCCTGCAGTGTCAGGGCTGGTTCTGCTGGAGCAGGGATCCTGTAGAGAAGGATGTGTTCTTCCTCTGAAGATCCAGGGGAAGAGGCAGCTGCTGTTCCTCTGGGAATCCAGTGGAGAAGCTGTGCTGGTGTTCCAGAATCTCCAGATTATATCCAGGCAGGAATGCTTGGCTCCTCCCTCTGGTCACACATCTCCCAATGGGATGCTGTAGCTCATATCAGCCATGCAGTGACATTCAATAGCTGTTATCAGCAGATGTCCCCTCTGAGGGAGGAGTGGGTGTGGAAGAGATAAGGCAAACTGCCCACTGAACAGCAGACAGCTGCCATACAGGTGGCAATAGAATACAATTTGCTTGGCAATCCAGGACATACACTCAAGGGTTTCCTGGGGTAAGCAGATGTTTGGGACAGCAAACTTATACAGAAGCAACTTTACACTGAGGGCATCTTGCTGGCAGCTCAGTGAGGATCTTGCATGGATATCACAGAGTGATCAGTAGATGCTGCTTTTCTTTCTTGTTTTTTAGTGCCTGCTTGTTTCAGTTGGATTCTCATAACTTTCTCATCTTTTTCTCGGCTTGTGCAGGAAGTACAAGTCCCATCTTCTACCCCCCAACACCCTAATGGGTCTGAAGATCTGTGAAAAGTAAATCATTTAGTAAATTTCCCATAAAGACTTGGTCAGCTGAAACTGCATCTGTGCCAAAAGTTCTTCACTATTTTGTAATTTCTCACAATCAGCACCCTGACCTCCTCCTCATGTGCTCAAGAGCGGATGTTTTGAAAGGAACTCCAGTTACAAGGGAAACAAAGTTTAACAGTGTTGCTTCTCATTCTGTCACTACTTTTCTCCCCAGCCCCTTGGTTTTTTTACAGGATAATGCCTAATTAATGAACCTGTAAGCAACATTAGTAATTTAAGATTATGTCTTAGTTCAGTTAGGATGATTCACTACCCTTTTCACATTACAGATCACTACCCACCACTGTAAACATCTATTGAGATCAGCAATAACAAATTCCAGTGCTGAAGCATTACTCCAACTTGCACTGTAAATATTATCCTTTCTCTGGCTTTCTTCTACATTCTGAAAATATTCAGCAAAACTTGACTAGAACATCCTGAAGACAGCATGTTATCCTCTGTGTTACACAGAATTTAGCAGGCAGGATGTGGCTCTTGAATTAAGGGGCCCAGAATCAGGCCTGTGTTTGACCTCCTACTGCAGGTGGAGAGGATCCAGGTGAGACAACTGAGCCTAAAGTCCACTCACCTGAGCAGACATTCAGTGTATATCTCTGGGTGAGCTGAGTAGCCTTTTAGACTGATTGTTCTGACCAGATGCTTGTGGTCTATAACAGGATATTAGACACCCATTGCAGAGGTAGAAAAATACTCTCCAGTTTTTATCTTCAAGCTGAATCAACCTATTTCTTTCTTAAAAAAAAAAAAAGAAAAAAAAAGGAGGAATAATTCCATCACTCTAATCTATTATCTTACTATCATTCTTATAGCAGAAAGCCACAGATGCAGATCAATATACAGTACAATATACAGAAAAAAAGGGCAGAATTTTAACTCAAAGAACTGAGATCCATGTACAGCCATACAGCAGCTGTGGAGACCAATAGGAATCACAGAGATGCTGTTAATATAGTCTATCTCTGCTGATATCCTAACAAATAAGAAGAGGAAACATGGTCTAGATGGATCTTCTGAGAGGTGAGTAGCACCCAGAGCACCTACCAAGAGTAGCCACTCACAAACACTGTCCAAGTGTGAGATTGCCTCAGTTCAGGCCCTTCACATTTCCACTGCTGACTGAGATGATGGAATAGAGAGGATGCCTTTGGTATTTGCATGTGGCATTAAACAGGAGGGGCTGCAAATACAAATTATTATTCAAAGCAATCCTGACAAATGGAAGGCACTGCCTAAAGCAAACAGAAGGGAAACCTGAAAGATGCAGTGAGACAGGAAAGAATAATCAGCAGTACAAATACAAACCCACTCCAGGAGGAGATATGGGGAATTATGGTGGGTCACAGCAGAGCATAAGTCAACATTATGTTGTTATGTGAAAGCTAAATGCAATGCTAGGCAGCATTGTGAGGTACCTGAAGCAACCCTTCCACTTTATTCGGTGTTAGTGATGCTTCAACCAGATTAGTGGGATCAATTTCGAGCTCAAAAAAGATGTTCACTAACTGGGGAAAGTAAAGAGGAGAGAAATTCGACAGAGGGCAGGAAAACATTGCCTGCAAGAAAGAATTGAAGGAATTGGGCTGTACAGCCTAGAGAAGAGAAGGGTAAGGGAAAAATGTGTTGAAAATATTAACATAAGCAGCTGCAGGGATAAAACTCAGAGTATCCATAATGAAAGAAACATTCTTGCACAGAAAACGTGGAAATACCATAGGTGGCTGTTAAGACACACCCTTAGGTGCCTTTAAGAAGCTTAGATAAATGTTTAGGTATGGCCAATCCTGCCTCCAGATGGTGCAGTTAATTAAATGATCTCCTCAGGTTTCTTTCCATGCCCTGGTGTGTAAGAGTGCATCATGACCATTTTGTCACAATATCTTTCTTTTGGGTAAGCTCATGATGCATGAACTCCAAGGAGAGGGTTAAAACAACTAAGGGTTATAACAATTTTGCCACCAAACTAAGGAGAGGAGCTCAAGGATCGTGTCCTTGGTGGAGTGGCTGCTGAAGAAAAATTACAGCAACAGGACTCTGATTGGGAAGCAGAAAAGGAGAATCACTTGCAAGCTGCCACCAAAACTGAGCTGAAAAGACAGCGGAGCTACAAAATTTAGAAAAAGTAAATATACTGTGAATTTGTTTCACACAGCAGGGCAGCCTGCAGAGGCCTGGCAACACTTGGCACATTAAAGTGTGGGCCCAGGTACCCTATTTTTTCTGATTGTTGCTTGGCCAGAGAAAATCTAGCTCTGGTTTGCAGCTGTGAGCATGAGCTCTCAGTGCCTGCTGCAGGGGGCTGTAGGTCTGAGACAGACTGAAGCCATAGTTATTGGAACCCTGGATGCTGAGAATTTTAAAGTTTCTGTGCTTAAAGACACAGACCCACAAGAGAACACTGCATTTGACATGAGGCTGTGAAGAAGGCTTCCAAATTGATAGTACTGGGATCACGGGTGTGTAGTTGGTTAGAAGTGTGTAATATCACAGGGTGGAAAACTTAGAGTTTGGGGTTTTAGAAAACAGAAATAAATATGAAGCAAGATGGAGGTTTTAGGGTGGAGGCAGGTTGTTCTTCTTTACCTTCTTCTTCCTTCTCCTTCATGGGTTTGGGTGATTTGTAATCGGACAGAAAAGTCCTCATTGTGGGCTTTGAGTGATCAGTTCTTGGGTTAAACGGGAAAATAATGTAGGTGTCCTTTCTTAATTGGATGGTTTAGTCTTAAAAGACCTTGTAACAAGATATAGTTGGCCATTTTGTGCCTTCTAATGCAAAGCTGCAAACTCATGGTTGTGAGACTGTTTTACTGATAAGAAATAATAAACACCTGAGTCTGAACATGAATTACTGTCTCAAGTTCCAAACCCAGAGAAACTGATACATACTGTTGAAGATGCCTCTCTACTTGTGCTTTTACTCCTTTTCCCCCCACTTTTTCTTTCCAGGAGTGATGATTCTAAACAGCTGTACCACTGGTCTGACGTACAGTGTCCAGACCATAAGAGACTTAGGCTTTATAGCTGTGAAGCTATATAGGAAAGGAGATGGTCAAAAAAGGTGTTTTGAAACCTCACAAAACAGTCAAAGAGAAAATATTTTAGGGGAGAAGGTGGAGGTGAGCATAGGGAACGACAAAAAAAAAAAAAAGGAAAAAAAAAGAGGCAAATGCTGGTTCCATAGAGAACAGGCACAGAGAGCTACACCCCCAGGGCAGCCCTGGGGTCTCTGCTGAAGGCAAAAAGCCAAGGGTAAGTGTTTCCCTAGGTGTATGTCCCTGCTAAAGCACTGTAGCTCTGATATCCCAATTACAGAGGCTTCTGGGCAGCTTCACTGACTTCTGATATTGCACCTTCACCTTTTACTGACCTGTGATGACTCCTCAGGCTTAGAGATGACATCCAGGATGAGTTGTTCTATCACCTTCCTGGGCATGAGGGTGAAGGTGATGGGCTTGTGGTTTTCTGGGTGCTCCTTGCTGCCCCTTTTGAAGACAGGAGTGATGGTGACTTTCCCCCAGAGCTCAGGCACCTCTCCTGGGGATCACCATCCCTGACCTGTGGGCTGTGCTCCCTGTGCCAGGGGCAGGAGTGAAGATAATCCCTGGCCAGGGCTGGAGACTTCAGAATTCAGAATGAGATTATTTGGTGACCAACAAGCAACGCCATTATCAGGTCCTTGTTCAGGATGCACTTTACAGCTGGTGGAATGATGAAGGCAAGCTATGAATGTTAGAAACAGTTTTTTAGGAATTATACAGTTCCTGTCCATTACAGCACATAAACAGTTGGACTCAATGATGATAAGAGGTCTTTTTCAACCTGAATGATTCTATGATTATCTAGCCTTAGTCATTTGGAGAAGAATTATCATGAATGCATAAATCCATCTTAAAATATAAACCTCAGAAACAGGTTCCAAAGTTTAAGAAAGTCCTCAAATCCGGAAGTGACCACATAAGCTTTACTGCTTGCCTGCAAGATTGTCCTGGGTCTGTGGAATCATAGAATGATTTGGGTTGGAAGGGACCTTAAATTTCCACCTCCCTGTGCCTGGCAGTATTAGGGCATGTCCTATTCACAGGTGCCATGCCTGTTTCTGCAGTTGTTAGTCAAGTCTCATCTGGAGCCCAGGACACCTTGCATAGGCTGTTTTCATCAATACTTTTCAGAGGGGAGGGAAGACAAATTACAGCTATTCCTAATGAAGAAGTCAATCAAGACTGAACAGCTGTCATGATAATATTCCACATCTGGATCAATTAAATGTCACTACCTGCACTCCTCTGCAGTATCTGTAGAGGTGCCAGTACTTGTGTTCCTGCCACCATAAAATCTTTCATAAATCAGCTTCACCTCCATCACCCTGTGTGCTGGTCACTGCCAAAGTCCTGTACATCTGCCACCTCCTCCTCAGGAGCAGCAAACCACAGTGGATGCAGGCTCAGCAGCACTGCCATGTCACCACTAGATGACAAACAAGACAACAAAATTTCACAATTAGAAGACATGATTGCAGTTTACAAGGAATTGCACAAAGGAAAACCAGCTGTGGAAAATTCCAGACAATAACTTGGGAGAGAAAAGCCAAACTTTTAGGCAGAACAGATTTCCCTGGAAAGAGTCTGCTGTGGTTTAAGGTGTGGCAATCCACCAACACAGGGCTCATATGAAGCCTGCATGGGTTTAAAGGTCAATTTATCTCTGCCCTTTTCCTCAGCCTGAGTAAATACAGGCACTGCTGGCCAGCCCAGTTTGCAGAGGTGCTGAACCTGGAAGAGGGTTTTGTGCATAGTGATCTCCAGGAGCTGTGCTATTCCATGAACCTAGAAGAGGGTTTTGTACATAGTGATCTCCAGGAGCTGTGCTATTCCATGAACCTAGAAGAGGGTTTTATGCACAGTGACCTCCAGGAGCTGTGCTATTCCATGCTGTGCAACCCCTGGTTCAGGGGGAAAGCTGTACCTGCTTCTCAAGGGAATGATATAATGTAGCAAAGGCCAGTGTTCATGGGGATGTGGCTATTTTAGGGTAAAAGATAACAGGCACATCAAAGCATCTCATTTCAGAATACCTTCCTTCATTAAGCAAACCTCATGTTTATATAATGTGCAATCCCAGAGCCTCATATGAAAATGTCAGGATTTTTTTTTTCAGAAATACAAAATATCACATATATTTGCTAATTAATCAGAGTGTGTTTACTTTGCTGATGGCTGCTGTTTCCATTGGTCAGTCAATCCCAGGTGAAATGCTGACTTTCTAATGAACTCAAGGCATTTGAAATCACTAACCAATATTCAAAAGGCCAGCTCTTTCTGGTGTTGTCTATGCACATTCTTCAAGTATGAAATTATGCAAATACACTTGGTTTATTAAAATCTTACCTCAGTGCTAAGGCACTTATGACTGTGAATTCAGAAGACTTGACTGACAGAACTGCTTCAATTGCTTCACTTGATTGACATAGATTAAAAGTCATATTTAATTGTCAGAAGAATTACCAGATGAGATATTTCTTGTACCTTTGTCCAGGAATTTCTGAACAGGTGCCAGTTCCAGAAAGCACGGTGACTTAGACAAATGTCTGTCACCATCATATTTTCTGAAAAATCCCTTTGCCCAGGATTCTTCTCCTGGGAAGCTGAGAAGCCTCAGAGAAAAATGAAAACAATATTATCTGATTTGCTTCTCCTGTGTTTTGCTGCTTTGGAATGTTTTTGGAGGTTGTTTACCAACAGGTGGTTGTTTCATTGGATTCTGCTGTGAATTGTTTTGACTTAATGGCCAATTGGGGCCAAGCTGTGTCGGACTCTGGAGAGTCACAGGTTTTCATTATTATCTTCTGTAAGTATCCTTTCTCTATTCTTTAGTATAGTTTAGTATAGTATTCATTAATATAATATAGATCATAAAATAATTAATTAGCCTTCTAAGAGCATGGAGTCAGATTCATCATTCCTTCCTTCCTTCCAATGACAGAGGTCCCAGAAAACACAACAAGTGTCTGTCTGCTTGCACATATTAATGTTCTTTTCATTTAAAATCATACCTGAAAAGCAAAACAGGTTTTTTTTCACACTAAATTGTTTTAGAAGAGCAATAAAAACCATAACAGAGGCTTTCAGAAGGCAGTCCCTGACAGCAGCAGGAATCTCTCCACTGACCGTTGACATTCACCAGAACAAGATTGCAAAATACATCAGTGATCTGCAACATGTCAAGCAAAAATATGTGGCAGAAGCAGCAGACAAACCAGCCCCTCCCACCACAGTCTGCAAGACTAAAACCACCCAACAATGAAACTTATTTTGTGACCTATCTCCAAACTGGTGGAAACACAGTGGATGAATCACCCCTCACAGCTGAACAAACCACAAGTACAGAGCAGTAAGGAGTGTCACTGCTCTAGCAAAATGCCACAGCATTTTTCCCAACCACTGAGCTTATGTTGCAGATATAGACAGGGAATGGGAGCAAAGACTGAAGAGTTCAGGCTCACACAACAAAAGGAGAGAACACCAATAATGTGGAACCAGAATGAAATAATGCAAACCAAGACAGACCAAAAGGATGTTAGGGGAGCAGGCAAGAATTCGAAGAGAGTACAGACACAAATCAGTGCATGGTCTGACCCCAGGGCATCGTTTGGAGTTTTGATGGAACATTAGACAATGCTCTCAGGCACACAGTGGAATTCTTGGGGCTTTTTGCAGGGCCAGGAGTTGGACTTTGATGGTCCTTGTGGGTCCCATCCAACTCAGGATATTCTACAATTCTAAGATTTAACACAAAACAGTGTCTGGACTAGGAAAATGGATGGAAATGGCCCTGCAGAGTACCCTACTGCTGAGTGCCTGCACACAAAGATTTACAAATTCCTGACACATCCCCATCAGGTATCAACCATTCCCTAGACAGGCATGAGGGAAAGCCATGGCCACTGCCTGCAGAAAGGAGTCAATCAGAAAAATGCACACAGTGGCTCAGGACCAAAACTTTAATCCCAACAGAGGAAATGCAGAAGACTCGCCTTGATTTCTTTTATTTTTGCCATCTGCCATGAAATGAAAATTGCCAGAAGATGGAGGGTCTCTGCAATCCTTCTCCCAATCCTGCAGACAGTAGGGTCAGGTATTTAAACATGAAAAGCTTCTGTTTTCACATTGCAACCTAGATGGTTGATATTCTAGATCCTAGGTGATATTCTAGATTTTAGGTGATATTCTGGATTCCAGCTGATATTCTAGATTCTGGGTGATATTCTGGTTCAAGGATCTAGTTCATGAAGACAGAGCCAGGACCAGGTGAGGTCTTTAAGTAAAATAGTCAAAGCTGCCCTTGGCCCTGGCAATTCCATTCAATGCAGTCACCAGCAGCAACAAACTCTATATCCTTCACCTGAGGAATGGGACACAACAAGGGGCCCTGATTATGTCTGGCTTCTTGATCACATCTGTAAAGTAGCAGCACTTTAAAATGCCCAGTTTGGTACTGATCATCTCCTCTAAAATCTGGTATTTTTAAAATACAACCACAGTAACACTAACTATGTGCTAGATACCTCACAAAACCAAAGTACTGATCATGAGAAATGTGAGAGAAGATTGAATAATATTTCAATTTGAAAACTATTGTTCAGTGTCTGCATGGACAGTAGTTAAAATTCTGATGTATCCAAACTCATTTTTGTTACATTGATACTAGAAGATTGCCTTCAAGAGGAGATGTGTAAACATAAAATGAAAACAGCAGCCTCATTTTGCAGAAAACAAAGAGACTTGTGTGTGATCCTAGCTGCCCAACACAGAAGTGCTAATATAAACAAAGCCCCTTTGCAAGTTTAGCTTATCAAAATAACCAAGCACCTCCAAAGGAGACACCTACAAAATGGAAGACAATAAGCAAAGCATACTTTGAGGCATGAAAAATAGCATGAATATGAAAAGCCCTGCTTGTTGCCAGATCCAGATTCTATGAATTTTAAACTATTGTACATCTAGTAAGAGGATGCATATGCAATTTTTAAATTGTTTAGAGGAGGCCTGTGTTTATGGAAATGAGTTAAAGGAAGAAGTACACAAGGAAAATTTAATGAGGAGCTGGAATTTGGAATTTATAGGGTAATTAAAGATTTTGGATGAAGTTTAGACCTGAAAAGAATGAAAACTGTTTATAGAATAAAAAATATAACATGTGCATGGAAAATCTAAACCAAACCTCAGAGAATGGGATCAAGCCCTGACCTCAGAAGATTTAGCATGGAAAGATTTGGATTAAAATCAGCACTTGGCAATGCTGGGATTTTGAGTATTTAGAAAACACAGAGTGCAAAGGGCAATTAAAAGATTAAAACTTGATTCTGGTCCAGCACACAGCTCATGTTGCTTTTGTCTGTGGCTGCATAAAATCTGTGCAATGACATTAAAAATGTGCAAGGCTCCAGCCTTCTCATGCTAAAGGGTCCTTTGGGCCCACCCAGGAAGGTGTTTCAGCTTTGCCCCAGGGCACTGAGGATGAGCAGGACCACACAGACCTTTGCAAGATAATCCCAACCTTCCTGGAGGAGCAAAGAACCAGGTCACCTTGAGCTCACAGCCTCCTGCTGCTTCTCAGGAGCACAGATCCTATGGTCTGTGCAAAATAAACCCAGTGTAAGTTTCCAGGGCAGCTTTGTGTTGGTTTCTCCCTTTCTCCTAGGGTAGAATTATTAGATACACTTCTGTCAGCTTCACTGGAGAGCTGTATGAGCAGCTCTTTGCTCCTCAAGCACATACCTGGGGTGAGACTGAGTTCAATGGTTCTAATCATCTGAAAGTTTATTTAGCCCAGGTCAATTAAGTGCCCTTTTTGAGAGCCAGGAACCTCGGGAGGAAACTTGTCCTGCCTGTCTTGATTAACTACTCTAGTACAGTATAAATCAGTCTCTAGAACTACTTGTCCCTCCCATGGCCCAGAGAAGGGATCTTGAGAGCCAGTGCAGATGAGCAGCATAAGATGAAATAAATCACTGTCACCATCATATTTTCTGAAAAATCCCTTCACCAAGATATCTTCTCCTGGGAAGCTGAGAAACTTCAGAGAAAAATGAAAGCAATAATTATCTGATTAGCTTCTCCCGTGTTTTGCTGCTTTGGAATGTGGTCTGGACATTGTTTATCAACTGGTCATTGTTTGATTGGTTTCATGTGAATTGTTTTGACTTAATGACCAATCACAGTCCAGCTGTGTCAAGGCTCTGGAGAGCCACAAGTTTTTAATTAGTATCTTGTTAAGCCTTCTGTATCCTTTCTCTATTCTTTAGTACAGTTTTAATATAATATAATATAATATAATATAATATAATATAATATAATATAATATAATATAATATAATATAAGCCTTCTAAGAACATGGAATCAGATTCATCATTTCCTTCCTGCCATGGGGGACCCCAAAAATACCACAAATCTCATAGGTATAAACAATAATATCTTTACCTTCTCCTCCTTAAATTTAGATCTTTTCACTAGCAAGCATGTTTCCTTATCTATTTTCGGGGCTTTTTGCTGAAGCCATTCCAGTTTATACAGGCCCATCTTGGATTGTGGAAATGTGCAGGGAACAATATCCCCCCATTATTCACAGCAGCATTGCCATGTACACACATTGTAACACCTTATATATGCACAATAACTTCCTTATCAATACATGATAGCCTGGGTCCTGTTGTTCATTACTTTAATTCTTTCCCAAGTTTGCACTGTAGGAGCTTCTGGAATATCCTCCTGTATGTTTTTTTTCCTTCAGGATAACATCAGGTTGGCTACTGGTGATGGGCTATTTCACCACAGCTAAAAGTTAGGGAGTGAGGCAGAAGAAACGTGGGGAGGAAGATAAAGAGAATGAGGAACCAGAGGAATGCAAGCCTAGGAGCTTCTTTTGGCTCCCATAAAGGTGAAATAAACCAGCAATGGGTTGCTAATGAAGGCTGGTGGTGGACAGACTGGAAGGGGGCTTTCTTTCAAGTGACAGATGGCAACAGTGTGCTGCGACTTCCAAAGATGCAAAGCAGCAGGACCATAATGATCAAGAGAAAATAAAATGTCACCGGCCATTATTCACAAGAAAATATTTGGCATGAGGGAGATGCATAACTTGTCTCTTCAGGAACTCTTCAGGTTAGGTAATTGGTGAAGGACATGGTAGATTTTTTTGTTAAAGGGATGAAAGTGTTCCATTTCCTCATGAATTCTGAGGCGTGACGGTGCATTTGCACAGGGCATTGTCTGTTTAGAGGTAGGAGATGGAATTTCACTGTTCTCATCTGCCTTGCATCTTTAGGTTTTGCTCACCTAGCTCAAGAGAAAAAGAACTGAGCTCAAACAGATTCTAAACAAGGGTCAGTAAAAAAATAGGTATTACATAGCAAAGATTACATAGCAAAGTTGAGAACATATTTTCTGGTTACTACTTTAAAAACACTGATTATTTTTGAGCAACACCCTTTGATTAAGTCTGTCCTTAAGTCTGTCTCTGCCTGAAGCAGCAATATGGTACTTTATAAAGTACTTTAATTTTCTAACTCCTTTACATTTACCTAAAACCTTGCTTTCCATTCTGTCCTTATCCTTGCCTGTATAGGTGACCTGTGGGCCCATTCCCCAGGAATTCTGCATGGCAGGAGCTGACATTGCCCATGAACAAATGCAAAGTGTCTTTACAAATTGGCACAAGTCCCCATCACAGATGCCATGGCAGCGCCAAGCACCTCTGCATGCAGGTATTCATGCTAATAGCAATAGTGAACACCACCACAAACCTGAAAATGGATTTCTTTTGGAGGAAAATTTTGCAAAAAAAGAGAAGCAATGGGAAATTGGATCAGCCTGAACTGTAGCTAATTGTCAGAAAGAGATTAGCACAGTGCTAGGATGAGCTTGACATTGGGGAATTAATTTAGATAGTTTTTTTATTAAAAATTAATTAGATTTTTAATAAAAAATTTTAATAATTTTTTATTATAAATTAATTAGATAGTTTAAGGGTTTTCCCCTGTTTTTCTTTGTTGGTTATATTAGTAAGTATGCATATATTTGCATGATTACCATTATTGTTTTTAATCCTTCCATCAGAATGGTGGTAACACAGTCACAGATTTGTAAGAGTGGGCTCATTAGGATAAACAGATGGAAAAGAAGCCAGAGACTATGAAGTAGGATATCTGGAATGCTTTGAGACATCACATCAGTTTTCTTCCACTCCTTCTTGGGGTTTCATTACACAAGCAGTCTTGATGAATGGCTTCTCTGTGAGATCTAATGAGGGCACATGTGACTGACTCCTTGTTGTCTTAGAGCCTACATGGCCTCCCTCCACTGAATGGGAAGGTGCCTCTATACCCTTTGGACCAGGAAGATCCTTAAATCCACACAGACAGATGATGATAATAAGAAAGCTAAAATTATTTTGTTCCAAAACCTTTGCACTCGTATTAAATAATTATGGCATCAGTAGGGACCTAATTTTGGGAGCTGCTCCTGCCTGGGGGTGGGACAGGCCTGGGCTGTCACCTTCCCTTGGGGGTCCCCATGATCCTTGTCCCTATCCCCAGGGAACTTCAGGCCTGGCTGCATTGGGATAGTCAGACCCTTGCTCTGTTCTTGTGCTGTGGCTCTGTGTGTGCTCAGAATGTGAATGTTTACATTCAGTCATTGCTTCTACTAATAGGCCTAATCTTGTGGGTTTTACATTTAATGAGCAGTCCTACTTTGAGTGCAATCTGATTGATAAAATATTCAATTTGTGCTTATTAGCTCTAGGTGAATGTCAGGCTCTGTATGCTGGATTAAAACTCTTGGCTATTAACATTTACCTCTCCAGTTAGCATTCACTGCTAATCATGACACATTTCAGTCATGGCTGATGCCACTGTGGAATGCAGGGACAGAGCAGACAACCTGCTGAGACACCTTGCAGCAGTTTTCCCCTAGAGGAAAGCCTGGCATGCAGCTTATGCTCATTTAATTGTGCAGTATTTCAAAATCACTGATGTGCTTTCACAATTTCTGCACTGATTGCATGAGGGAAATTTGAAGCTGTGTAAAATGTATGTTTAGCAAGGTATTTAAATCTGCCTGTCTTCTGCAACATCAGTATCCAGCAAGCACAAAGGCACTAAGCAGGAGAACAGCATGGCTTGGTTGCAGATGAGGGAGGTGTCAAGCCATGTTCATCCCTCCTTTGAGGGATTCTCCACCAGGGATGAAGGGCAAGCACCAGATTCACTGGGGGCCTGAGAGCACCAAGGCTCAGGGAATGCTCAGGTTACATCAGGACAGTGGTGGAAAAGGGTGGGAGGAGGATGAACACCCAGGGATCACTGACAGGGACCTGGCACAGTGGGAGTTTGCATTCAGACCAGGAATTTAGAAGAATTCCTGGCTTCAATCACACCCCTGCCCCTGAAGCAGGTGCTAATATAGTCTGCAGGTAACAGAGGAATCCATTTGGATGCTTTGACTGAAGATGATGTTAACATCCATTTACTTGCCAGCAGGAAATTTCAGAGATGTGAACCAGCTTGTTCTGAAGAAGACATTTTCCCCCTGAACATATTGAAGAAAAACTGTAACACATAAACAACAAAAAACTGTTTTTTTAAAGTGCACTACTATTTAAGGAGTAAAAACTGAGAGGATGTGTAATTTAAAAAGCTGTACAGTGGTTTTACCAGTCACTGACCAGTGATGAATCATGTGCCTAAATTCTACCTCTTAACACTTTTAAAATGTGGAGATCTTTGGCTTTGACTCCTACTCCATCAACTTTCCACTAAGTCCTCAAAATTTAGTCCCTGGCTGTCAGTACATTTTCTACCAGACACCATAGCTATTATGCCATTTAATTGCCACAGTGTCAGAGAACCTAAGAAAATTTATGACAACAATGTATTTTATCTCAGGCAAGCTCTAGTCTGATGTGAGAAAAGGTAGAGGCTCTCAGCTGCTGTGTTTTCACAGAAAGTTTGCTTTGCTTTTAACATCATGAATTCATTCAAAGGATAATATGGCAAAATCCAGGCACAACATACTTTATCTATTTAATTAGTTAGAACAACATGAGAGAAGTAATGGGACCATAAAAACAAGAAAACAAGAAACTGAATCCTAACAGGGATTAGATGTGAGGGTTCCAGACCAAAAAAAAAAAGAAAGAAAAAGAAAAAAATATCTTTATGCCATCAGAGGCTTTATTAGAGTTAGGTACACCATTCTGCTCATACCTGTTGAAAACAGATACTTTTGGACTGGGATCTGTGTATAAAATTGTTATTAGGATCAGCAAAGGTGTATCCCAATATTTGAGGATCCTGAAGTGCTTGACAAGCATCACAACATTGCAAAGAGAAAAGCAAAGAGGGGAAAGCAGAACCTGTTTAAATGTACCATGGTGTGCTAGTTTTTGTGCTGGCTGGAGTTACCATCACACTTCAGAAGCAGAAGCTACTGAGATGAAAAAAAAGGACCTTTGAACCAGACTTATTGCAGGAGAAAGGAGGGAAAAAACACCAGCCTGGCTTTGGGAGAGGTTTGGCCTGCTCTAGACAGTGCTGGATTTATTCACTAGCAGGATTATGGAATGTGTCCATGAACATACAGAAACAGACTTAATGACACAGATGTTTGCTCTGTTGTGTCTAAACAGGAGCCCTTGGAGGGCTTTGTGCCTTCATAGGTCCTCTGCCACATACCCTCAAATGCAGGCAACACAGCCTTCTGTTTCAAACACACCTATGAAAAAATAAATAAAAAAAATATATTGATTCTTAGAGCCACAAGAGACAAAAACCAGAAGAACCAGAAGAATCCCAGGAAGAAGTGATATATATTGGGAACATTAAGAGGTTGTGGCACCTGGCATTAAATACATAAATATAACCATAGCTACCCTTGACAAGAGTCCATAAAATTACCAATTTCTGCTTTTGGAATAGCCTTCCCCAGTTTTGAGTGTTTCATATGGGATTTGAAATGTCTCTGCAACCATTATTTCTGATAATTTGATGATTGTGTCTCTCTCAGGATAAAGAAGTTTTGGAATTTGATTTAATCAGACAGATTCTTTCAATCAGAGTAAAAATATGTATTTCTATCTTTATTCTATTTCCCGTCCCTTTAATTTTCTTCCCTCCCATTTTGCCTAAAATTGCAGGACTGTACCCTTTTTAGTCAATATTTGTGACTTCCATCACATTCCCTGTCTCTGGACCCCATAAACTCTCACCTGAGGTATTATGGAAGAGGGACAGGGAGCCCTCTCCAGACTCTTATGGGCTGCTTTCTGCAATGTACAGCTCTGGGACATGCAGAATGACAGAAACTGAAGTGTCTGGCTCAGAGGATGTCCTGGAGCTGGGAACCTTCTGCCTGGAGTCTGCTGGGTGTGTGTCGCTATAGGACATGAAATAAAACTATGAGGACACCCAACTCTCTGAGGTAAAAAGGAGGGAAGTTTAATTTCTGACTTTAACATTTATAGATTTCCAAAAGTGACAGTGGATTGGAGGATGACAGTGCTACTTCTCCAATGGACACTGGACAAACCAACAGTCTATCAAAAGTTTCTCCTCCATAAAAGAATGCAAACCAATAAGTTATTTACATAAAGTGCATGAGAAAGGTCGTTACAAGAATGTAAACGATCAAGATTCAAGAAGATACAAGAATGTCATCAGAAGGCTTAGAAAAACTTGAAGAAACAGGGCAACAGGTGTGGGAGATCAGGTATGACTGAAACAACTGCTGGATGGGATCCCTACAGATACATCAGACCAAACTTATTTCCATGCTTTGAGCATCCCCAAACCCAGTTCTCCTGGTGCCACCCTCAGTAAAACAGAAACCTGAGCAGTGGAAGGCCCTGCGGGGTGTGTAGGGGACCAGCCTAAAGCATCCCAGCGGGTTTGACGACGCTGTTGCTTCTGGATGAGCCCTGTGGGTCTGTGATCCTCTTGGGGGTCACCCTCAGCTCTGTGTTCTGAGGCCGGTCTGCAGGAGCACTGATACATCTCAGAGTCCCCACCTCGGCAGCCACAGCCACTCCAGGGTGGCTGCAGAAGCGAATTCCAACAGAACCAAGCAGAGAGCCCGCACTGCTGCGCCTTGGGAGCCGCGCTGCTCCACCAGAGCCGAATTCCCTGCCCAGCCCGTGCAGGGAGACCGGAGAGACCTCCCCGGCAGGGCTGTCCCTGGCTGTGGGTCAGTGCCGGCACCAGGAGCACCAGCAGCAGCATCACCAGCACCAGCACCAGGAGCACCACCAGCATCACCAGCACCAGCAGCACCAGCAGCAGCACCAGCACCGGCACCACCAGCAGCACCAGCAGCAGCACCAGCACCAGCACCGGCACCACCAGCACCACCAGCAGCAGCATCCCCGGGCAGCAGCCCCGCACCGCCCGGGCCGGGTCCCGCAGCGGGGGCGGCGCCAGCGCGGGGCGGGACCGGCACAGCCCGGCCGGAGCCGCCGCGGGAGCAGCGAGCCCCGGAGCGCCATGGCCGAGAGATGCGACGTGGTCGTGGTCGGGGGCGGCATCTCAGGTGGGTGCGGGGGCGGCGGGGATGGCGGGGAGGGCACGGGGCAGAGCAGAGCGGCGGGGGATGCGCGACCCCAGCCCGGCCCGAGCGCATCCCCGCCGGCTCGGTACAAGCGGCTGGGCACAACCCCATCGGTCGGTGCCGTATGGTGCAGGCAGTGTTTTATTATTATAAGCTATTAATAATGTCAATTGTAGTGTTATTTTTCTCATGTTTTTATTTAATTTTATTTATTTTTATCGTATTTTTATTTTGTATTTTACTTTATCTTTGGTTTTATTATTATTCATTTTTATTCATTATTATTATTTTATTGATTCATCATTATTATCTTTATTCTTATTTATTTTATTATTAATTTTTCTATTATTATTTATTACCACCATTATTTATTTATGATATTTATAATATATAATTTATTATTTATTATATTGTATTTTTAGAATAAAATACTTTTTATTATAAATTTTTATTATCGTTTATATCAATTTTTATGGATATAAACTATAATTGATATAAACGATAAATTTTTTTATAGTTTATATCGATTTTTATTATAGTTTATGTCCATTACTGGTCATTTTTACTACTATTGTTCATTTTAATAAATTTTTTTAAAATTCAATTTTATTTTATAGATTTATGTTTTATTTTTCTGGTTCTTCCACTGTCCAGTCCTGGCATCCCCTGAACCTGTGCAATTTTTTCCAGTTCCCCTGGATCTTTTGGACAAGGCAGGCTGGAAGCACTCAGCATCCTCTGCACCCCATCCAGGGGTGTTAGGTAGAGGCCCTCAGTCACATGTGATTAATTTGAATCCTTGGGTGCCTTTTGTTCAGCACAGGTGGAGGCACAAAGGAAAAATGCCTGAAATCAGCTGGGTGGATAGGAAGTTTCTAGTTATCCTTTCAGCACAGGTATGGGTTTGAGAGCATGAGCAGCCTGGCAGAATGGACAGACAGCACTGGGGCCCTGGAACCTTCTTGCACTTGAGTGACAATCAGTTTTTAACCCAGTGTGGGCTAGAAAACCTCTGTGCCTGCCCACAGTGAATCTCTCCCCTGAGCACTTTGTTCTGAGATCCATGTGCCAAATAAATTGTGCATGGGCAGTAGATTTTTTTTCCCCTATGCCTTTGGCATATCAACAGTTGCTGTTTGGCCCCTTAGCATAGGGAGGTCTGGAGTGATAGCTCCTGTCCCATTGGTGATCTCCTCAGAGCACGAGGAGTGTGCACACATCACAGATCCAGCAGTATCTCCTGCCAAACCACAAACAATTACTTGAGATCTGTTACTAAATGTGATTTTGTCCATCTGTTTTTCATATGGCTTTTAATTTCCACTATTTCCTTATTATAATTCTAGGTGTCTGTTTAACCATCATGTTAAGGTGTGTAGCATGCAATTTGAATGATATACAAAACACAGATAAAAAAATCATAGGCATTATTTCCTAAGGATGATTCTCTGATAACAAACTGCTGAATAATGTTTGACTGTTTCAAGTATGTTTATACAAACAGCAAAAATTAACCAGTGCTTTTCTATAAAGCACAGTGGATTCTGAACACAGTGCTGTGGCTAATTTTTAACTTACACCGTGTGTCACAGCGAAACTCAATTAAAGTAATTAGCTCATGGCAAATGTCTGTTCATGCCTTGTAAACAAAAACATTTCCAGTGGCATGGTTTTGTACAGCAGTAGTGCTGCATTCCCTCTGTTGAATGAGTTGGAGTGAAAGAGTCAGTGTAACAGCTTTTAAACTACCCTTGTTATCCGTGGTTGCCATGGGAATATTTTCATGGCAAGCCTGCACAGCCCACTCAGGTTTTTCTGGAAGAGCATCAGGACAGAGGAGCAGTGCTGAGCTCTGGTCAATCGTGTACCTCACTCTTTGCCACCTGCAGCAAGTGGCAGGGGGAACAGTTTTCTATTTACTTCTCTTTACACTAAATACCCACCAAAATGCTCCTGCTTTGTGCTGTAGCAACTTTTCTCCTCTCTTCCCACAAAGACTGGAAAAATATACAGGCACAAAAATTGTATTGACTAAGTACCCCTCTTCAGTCCCTTTCCTATAGCTGTTGTGTGCAGCCCCTGCTCACTTCTGATTCACACTGGTCTGTACATCATTGAACTTGCAGCCAGGTGATGGAACTGTGGTTTTAGATCTCCTTACCCTGATTTAGAACCCCTGCTAACATGCACAGCTGCTGCAGAGATCTCTGCTCCTGTCCACCAGAGAGTGAAGTGTTTGATTTTTAGAATGAGGCACCCCTTGGAGAGCAGGGTTGTTGCTGCTCCGCAATTCCCGTGTGTTCCTTCAGAAAGTCTCTGGATCTGAGCTGCCTGAGGCTCTTCTGGCCCAGGCTCTGTGGCTGCTGCCTGTGAAAACAAACAGCAGAAGGCTTTTGTCACACTGAGGTGTGCTCCAGCCCCAGCAAAGCAGGGGATTGCAGAGCAAACAAAGACTTGCTGTGCCAGCAGGAGGATGCACACACACAAATAAGTGTCAGAGCTGCCCCTTGGCCATCTCCTTTCTCTTTATTTCTGCAGGTAAAGCAAGCTGTGCATTTGCAGGCTCAGTCCCTCCTTGGCAGCAGCTCTGCATGTCTTTTTATCCAGATGTAATTAGTAGGGTTTAAAGACTGAAAACTTGAAAATGAAATAACAGTGCAGAGGCCTTCACAACCCTGTGGGTCTCTGTTCTTTTATCTGAAGATGCCACTTCCTTTGCTGAATAATTTTTAGCGTTTTTTATTGTAGGTTTGATAAAAGGGAAGAATAAAACTAAGGAGCAGTTTAAATTTTATGTAATGAAAATCTACTCAAAATTAGTCTTCATTTCTTTCAAGTCAAAGTAATGGTCTGTGGCTTTTCTGAAGATGTCAGGTAATCTCAATAATATTGAGGATAATGAAGACCTTGGAGGAACAGGAGGATTTATTAAGGGTAGATTCTCTTTTATGGGTAAAACTTCAGCAAAAGCTTTTGAAATTTTTTTGCAACTGGTGCAGATTAAAAAGAAATATTGTAAAAGAAAATTTCCCAGAATCAAAAGGCATATATGAAAATGCTTAGCCACACATTGCATGCAGTATGCCTGGTACTAAAGAATATTTAGATCAGAAGCATAACAGACCCTCCTAGAGCTGGAATGTGCATTGTGACAGATTCTTCTCTTTGCTTGGAGTCTTCTCTTTTACTTTGAAGGGCTCCTCAAGCACGAGCGTCAAAACAACTATGAGAAAACTATAAAGTGACAGCATCAAACTTGTTTGTCTTCTAAATTGAGACACCAATGACTTCAAATAAAATCTTGAAATCTGCTCAGAGATTTTTTTTACAGATTTTCTCCTTTTGTTTTCAAAAGTGTCTTCTTGTCCCTGCTTTTGTCTTGGGAACTGCTTTCCTGGTTTTGTTTTCAAGTAAATGATCAGATTTTATTCTAATCTTATGCCAGTCCTACTTAAGAAAATGCTTCTCTTAAATCTCTAGTGCACAGATTTTACAATCAAAGTGAGGTTAATTGATTTTTTTTTCCTTAAAGGTGAAGTCTTTTGTTAATTATAGTGTTATTTGAAGTAATGTTTGGTGTTTTGCTGTTCACAAGCAACCTGCCATGTTCCTGTAAGCTTAGAACCAAAACATAATGTAAGATAAAGGAATTCTATTGTTATGTTGGGTTTAAAAAATATTTCCATACCTATTCTTGCATTATATTGGTGCCACTGTGTTCTCTACTCTTCTTAAGCCTCACTTTCAATTTGTGTGACAATTTAATGTGCTATATAATTACAGTAGCTCTCACTGCACCTGTGAACCACTGTCTAGTTACTTTAAAAATAAAAACATCCCAAAACATCCCAAAACAGACCAGGTGTTTTGAGGGCTATTATCTGATGGTATTCTATCTATTTAAAAACAGACTGATGCAGAGGGCAAAATTGTGTTTTAAAACAAATCTGGGATAAGTTGTAAGAAAACTATAGATGAAATACATAATATTCAGTAGATACTGAATAGATACTGAGTAGATTCAGTTGTTTCTTTTTGCCCTCGGGTAGTAAATTACAATGTCTCAATGCTCCTCCTCTGAAAAGATGGTTTACCAAACAAGACAATGTTTTTGGAGAACATTACTAGTCTGGGAGTCCTATGCTAGATGTCCATTTGGAGAAGAAAAAACCCCACAAAACCAAACTGAGGGCATGGATGAAACAGCTTTTCATGATGAACCAGGTTGGATTGGTCAGTGGGGGGACTCTGACCCTCTCCAGGGAATGTCACCCCTCTGGGATGCACTTGTGGCAAAGGGAATCCAGGATATTTTCCTGTCAGTTGGCATGATGAGGTTCTTGGTTCCCATTTTCAGTCACCTGTCTCTGTATCTGACAGCAGGAATTTATTCCTTTTGTACTCAACCTCTCATGGCTACAGCAGAAGGAGCCAGTTAGGGGGAATCTGCATTTGACTTCTGGACATTTCACAGAAAAAAACTTGGAAATGCACAGTAAACAGAACAGAAAGCACCTGCATAATGTTGTGAAATGGTTTAGTAGCCTAGGCAGCAGGGACAGCTCTTGTAATTCACTGTCTGAGACCTCCTAATTGGTCTGAGAGTTGATTTGATAAGAAGCTTTCCAGCCTACCTGCAGGAGCCATCTCATCTCACAGGGCTCAGGGTGATGCTTCATTAAGGAAAGGTTTTTCATTAGCTTATTTAACCATTATGAAAGCGTTTTGTTAAGGAAACTTCATTCAGTATGTTCAGCAAAATGTGAGAACTACCATGGAAGGAGAAAAAAGGTAAGTTAGGATGGCAAAACTTTGGGAAAGGAATTGCTGTTATTTCTATGATAGGAAATATGTTAAGCTATTAAGGGAAATAAACTTTGGGTAGGAACCAAAGTTTATGTGCAGCAGTGGGTGTTCAGGTTACAAACTGGAGAGTCTACAGGATTTTCTTATCTATGCTGCTGAATTGCCTTTTTTTGGTTTTTTTTTTTGACTAACAAGATTTTCAGGAGAGCCTGAAAGCTCTTTGTAAGGAAGTTCTGTGCATTATTTGCTTAGACAACCACCTGCAGGGGTTCTTTTAGTTGGTGAGATGTGAGAGATTGGTCTAGCACTTGACTAGAACCTAATCACACTGGAGGTGGTGAGTGGGGTTAGTCTGCACTAGGGAATTGGTTCAGATCAAGTGTGTGATGTTCTTTCTGCACTATTTTTTCACATAGACATTTCCAGCTGGTTGTCTTGGGAATCTTAGTTTCCCTGGTCAAAGATAGTGACATGGAAAGAGTGAGTATTTCAATTTGTGCACTTCTTCCTTCCATGAAGACACAGTTAAAAATTATTCACTTGGTCATCTTTGGACCAGAGATGTGCACCTGCATCCTCTACATCCATCCTCTTTGCTTTCTCCTTGCCTACTTCTCTTTCTTTCATTTTCTTGCAGCATCAAGAGGTTGGCAAAAGATCACATTCTGCATATTTATGAATCACGATTTGCTCGTTTTACTCCTTGGCACCATCAAGTCCAGGAGTTATTTTAGAGAGATGCAATTCATTGTGCTTCCCCTGCTGTAAGGAGTGATCAGTGTCAGTCTCCAGCAAGCAGCACCATGTCAGACACCACAGTGGCACAGCTCTGGGTTAAACACTGGTGCCTGTGGTCCCAGTGGCTGTGAGGAGCAGCCCTCTGCTCTGGTTCCGTCCTGGAGTTCTCAGGCTGTCTATGATGATCTCAGGAGTGTGTTGACAAGGATGCTGTAGACTGCTGGAGGTGCTCTTAGTGGTGTTTGTATGTAGTATTATCCAAAGCTGGAGAGATGTGCCAAAAAGCTGTTTATTCATGTTTGCACTGCCTAAGGAGGCAGCTTGAGCAGTGTGGGCTTACACAGCCCTGACAGTCCCAGAGGTAAACTTCCAGTGCTGCTTGTATTATTGTAAACCAGCAGAGAGTTTGCTCTGTATTTATATATCTTACACAGCAGCTAATGTCAATGAATTAGGCCTTGCACATAATTTAATCAATTCAGAAGGCTTTTCTTCTTCAGAAGTTATTATTCTGTATGTAAACAATCTGGGGGATTTTGGCACATTTCCCACTGTCACGGTTTCCTTCTCCGTAACACAACTGACAACTGTAATTAAATAGTTATGTTATTTCATGACAAAAAGCCATGTTGTCTCTCTGCCCTTTCCCAAAAGAGGAGTGTTTGCCTTTGTGTTCTGTCTGTTCTGCAGCAGTTATTTCACAGGGTGCACTGATACAGCACTGAAGTTTATCATGCTTATAAAAGTTTACTGAGCAGGGTCCTAGATTATTGAAGACCTTCCTTTGGATTTCCTTTGCTGACAGTGTGTCTTGATGTCCTTACAAACCATTTAGGGATGATTCTAAAATCAGTCATCATTCCTGAGGAATTGTAGTCATAGGAGAGTTTGGGCTATTCTCTAAAGGCCATTCTTCCAATGACCATTCTTCCAAGATCTTCTGTTCCAATGAGTAGGGACAGGTTGCTCAGAGCCCTGTCCAACCTGGCCTTGAATGTTTCCACCACTTCTCCTGTCCAACCTGTTCCAGCTTTTTACCATCCTCATTGTAAGAAATTACTTTCTTTACATCTAATCTGAATCTACTCTCTTTCAGTCTAAAATCATTATCCCTTGTCTTATTGTGACAGGCCCTACTAAGAATTTCATCCTCATCTTTCTGGTAAACCTCTTTAGGCACTGGGAGCTGTTATATGGTCTTCCCAGAGCCCTCTCTTCTCCAGGCTGGACAGCTCAAGTTCTTTCAGCCTTTCCTCATAGAAAAGGTGTTCCATCCCTTGGACCATCTTCGTGGGCGTCCTCTGCACCTGCTGCAATAGGTCCTTGTCTTTTTTGTGGTGAGGACTCCAGGGCTTCAGCCAGGCTTTGGTTTCTTGAGCACATTCCATTCATCTCATTAAAGTTTCAATCATTTAATTTTTATATCGCCATTTTTGAACTTAACATGATTTTCCTTCTGGGCTGATAACCTATTTCATCCTTGTAAACTTATGTCAGGTGTTATTATCATTGCTGCTTTGAAGGATGGTCAAAATGTGGTCATTCATCTAATCCACTGTTTTTTTTTCCCCTTGTGGACTGATTCGTGTCTAAGGTTTATAATTTTGTAATGCTGCATTATTCTTGTTTAACATTTTTTTGCTGTTTTCAGGGGTCAGTGAGGCTGCACTATAGGCCATTGGTATTTAAACCACGAATGACTAGCATTCTTCTAAATAACCCACCCATGCTCTTGCATTTTTGCACAACTTCTCTGTCCTGTCAGTTTTCTGTTCAAATAGCTTTCTTTAAAGAAAAACCAGTATAAAGTCACTCAGAAAACTGCATTTTCTCCATAAACCATTATTAGATTTGGGGTGGAAGGGAAGAGAAAGAAGAATGGCCATCAGGGTCTCATTTGGGGAGACCCTGAATTCTGGATAAGTTAGTAATAAAAGAGGTGCTGAAAAGTCAGAGGTGCCTGTCAAGTCAGAGAGGAGTTGCATTGACCTAATCAAGAAACAGGGATAATATTATTTATGGGAAGAGTAGGTTTCTGTTCCTGTGCCACCCACAGCCCCACAAGACTCAACTGTGTGACTTTTGTGGGCTCTTAACAGCATCAGGAGCAGCAGCAGCAGTGGATGGAGAGCAAGGAACTGCCCAAGGAAATGATGGGCGTTGGGATTTTTGTAGGGGGTCTGTGTGTGATTGTGTAGCAGAAAGGAGAGCAAGGGATAGGATGGGGGAAAGCAAAGTGAAACCAGCCCTAGAAGAATGGGTGGCCTAGTCTGGAGAGTCTGAGATCTTGTGAGTTACTGGCACATCTGGCACAATACATCACAGATGCATTAATTTTTGCCACTGAAGAGTTTGGCTGTGGCTCATTAGGGGCTTGGGCATCTTGCAAATATTAAGTTATGGTGGTGACCTGGCTTCTGTTGGCACTTCATTTTTCAGGTGTTTACAAAGTTCCCTGAAGTTTTGATTCATTTTAAAGCTGCTCATCTTACAGATATTACTTTGAACTATTCAACTTTTTCATGCTTTTCAGTTTCCACCCAGCTGGAAGTGAGGAGGGTGGGAGGAAAGATGCCCCTGTAGCCTCCTGCCTCCCAGGCAGCTGCTCCTTATCTTGATGGTATAATTCATATATAAAACATTGAATTGAGTCTGTTCAGTTGACTGCACACAGCAACAGCTGATCAAACAGCAGTTTCATGCTGTGCACCATGATTACCTGGATTACTAGGATAGCTTGAGTATAAACTGGGCTCATTTTTGCTTGAGTGATAAATCTGTGTTTGAATGTATTAAATATTGGAGCAAGACACCTCTTTTGTTCCAATATGAATTAATTTTTTATGAGGTAGCTTGGCCAGAGGCTGAATCAGTGTTATGCTAAATAACAAGCACAAATGAGGGAAGGAAAGGGTGTAAATGCATTTTTTCCACTTTAGATATTTGTCTTTTATGTTTCCTTCACCATTTTTGCCCCTACACATTCTATCAGAATGGTACCATTCTAGTGGCAGCATTTTTTCTTTCACAGCAGAGATATTTTTATGAACTGTTTGGCTCAAACTTCCTCCTGCTTGCACTTAGACATGGATGGATGGATGGATGGATGGATGGATGGATGGATGGATGGATGGATGGATGGATGGATGGATGGATGGATGGAAGGAAGTCACAAGTCATCTTATTTAGTGCCTCTCTTTTGGGCTTCTCTAGATGACATGTACATTCTCAGCCTTTTGTATCTCACCTGGAGAATGGTTTGGCCTTTCAGCAGGGTTCATCCTAATTTTTTGGTTTTTCAAATAAATAAAATGTTCACAAATCCTTGTAGGCTTTACAATTTAGCCTCTGTGTGTGTGTACACACCTATTTGTATTTGTGGGCTGTGATGATGGTAGGAATTTCCAAAGAGTCTCTGGGGCATGGCTGTTTGGAAGTGACATTGAGAGGTGCTCCATTTAAATCTGTAATTATTATGTGCTATTTGTGTGAAAACCATTAGCTGAAGATCAATTAAAATGTGAAACAAAATCAGCAGCCATGGAATGAGGACATGATGGGTCTGCTGGGCTTTGCTGTTGCCCAGCCTGGCCTAGGTGAACACCTGTGAGTCATTAGATACTGAGAAATCTGGGAAATTACAAGTCAATCTTTAATGTCAAGATATGAGAATGATAGTCTGTTTATTTTTTAAGTTCACTTCTTCCAGTTGATTTTGTTGTTTTGAGCATTTACTTTTCTCAGAGGACTAAAAAAAAGAATTCTTTGCTTGAGAACAAGCAAGACTTGGCAAAACAGATAAGCATTTCTCTTCTGAGGCAACTGTTGCATAATTTTACAAAATTTTCCAGATGCAGCTTAGTCTTTTTTTTCCCCACATTGCTGTGTATGGAAGGCAAAACTATTCTTCAGAGTAAATCTGACTGGCATTTTATTTGCTTGTAGATCTCTTCATAATAGTAATGCCTGGAAGGATGCCTTTAGGAAACTGCCTGTGTAGACCCTCAGCCAGTTCACTGTGCTCAGCTTTATTTGATCCAGTGCTGTGATCTGTTTGCTGTAGTACTTTCAGTTCTCTCTTTTTTTCCCCCCTCTATTGTGTCTGTTGTGTTTTGAGGCAGCCCAGATGGTAAACTAGCAGAAAGGGATGATCTAAGCTAAAGGAGGCCCTGGGACTGAGGGTGTGTGATAATATCAGAGTATAAATGATAATTATATTATTAATATTATTATTAATATGAACTTTTCCAGTATATCCTGGAGCCATAGCAAAGGACATGCAGAAGGTTTTTGGGTTTGGTTTTTTTACCTGACTGAAGCTTAGGAGAAGAATTCTGACATGCTTTAAAGTGTGAGGTGGCCATGGCTGTCCATGACAAGTCCATTAAATGAAGAGAATACAGTAAATGATTGATACCAGAAACACTCAACCTTTGAAAATCTGGAGTGCCCAGTTTTGTCAATATGAAGTTTCAGGGGGAACTTCAGATGTAAAAGTGAAGTGGAAATGAGGGAAGCCTTGGGCAGAACAGCTGTCTTCAGTACATAAGGCTGGGTAGCACTGAAAAGGTACCACATGTGTTGTGTTTCCACCCAAATGTCACAAATTGTCTTCATCCCATGCTTGGCAGGGCTTGAGCTTAACACCCCTCAGCTTTGGTCATCTCACTCATATCTGCCCAGGCTTTGTATCACTTAACCAGCTGCAAAGCTTGGGACAAGCATAGGCTGGATGTTTGCAATTCTGGTTTTAAGAACTTAATAAATGCTTAATAAATGCTGCTCCCTGCACCGTGAATGGATCATCCATGAGCTCTTACAGGGAGAAGAGATCACAGAAAGCTGGGACTAGAGTTTATGCTCCCATGAAGTCCCATTAACTCATGGGGATGCTCTTATTGACCTCGGTTACAAAATTACAGAATTAGAGTTCAGACAGAAAAACTCATTGCTTGTCTAGACAATGAAATGCCAACAGAAATAAATTATATTTGCTCATAGAGTGCTGTATCTTAGCCAGAAATGTTAGGTCTTTTGTACAAATATTTTAAGTAAATGTACATTTTAAGCAGATAGGTTGATAATGTCTCTTTTTGCTCCTTGGGGTTTCTGAAACTGTAATTTTGTTGTTTTCCCTAGCTCTGTAATGTTCTAGGTAAGTGATATTCATTTTAATGGCATTAATTGCAGCATGATGATACAGTTTAGGAAAACAGAAGATCTCTCCCCATGGCCAAAATACGTGGGTCAAAAAAGAGTTGCTTTTCTGGTCTTTTTTGTATTCTTTTGAAGGTAAGGCATGACTGAGAGTGACAACTTACATTGGCCCAGTTCTACCATGGTTGTAGGTTCTGAACTATAATTTTTGAATTTTCTTTGGTATGATTGAATCAGATATCTAAATTACTATTGTTGAGATGGCCCAAATTAGAGAAGTTAAAAGGTTGCCTTCACACTGAAGGCACAGAATTCTTCACAAGAGCAAAATTCCTCAACCTTTCTGTAATGTGAGGAACCTTACAAAACAATCCTGTACCACCTTAACTCACCCAGACCCTGGGTTTTTGCTTTTTTGTTGCTGTTGTTGTCTTGATTTTTGTTTTATTTACAATCCATATCTCTAATGCCTTGCAGGCATTATTGTCTCAAGCCATTATTTCAATTAAAACCTTTTGTCTGGCTGATGATGGGTGACAGAGCTAAAGGTGACCAGTGCCAGGTTCGATCTCTCAGAGGTGGAATAGTAATCAGATTGTGTCCATTAGAGCACAGACAAGACCAAGGCAGTTTCTATTAAATTGCAGTTTCTAGCACAGCAATGCAATGAAGGAGCTGTGGAGCACCAAGGAGAAATCCCACTGGTGCAAAATGTCTGCTTGGCTGTGGGTGACGTCTTCTCCCTGCTCCTGCCCTCTGTCCCTCCAGGAACACAGGGACATGGAAACTGTCACTAATGCTGGTGGCACTGAATTACAGGATGTGGTGGGGACATTTCTCAGAAGGAGGTCAGAGAGCCCTGAGTATAAACAAGGAGGGGTTTTGTTTGAATTTTTGAGTACTTAGGTCTAAGCAGCAGCAAACTGGATTCTTCTGCTAACTGATCTGATTTTTACATGCTTGAAACTTAATTCCTGATTGATGGAGTGCTTTTTCTCTTTCCCCCACAATTTACCTCACCTGCTTGGGGCATGTTCCTCTCAGTTTCTTCTTATGGACCTCATTCACTGCAGCTATGTTGACCACTAAATTGGTGTTCTCTCCAAATGTCCTTCTGCAGCATTAACAGATGGATTTTGTTTCTTTGGGTACAGTGCAGCAGTTTTGGCCAAATTCATTTATTTGCTGTATGTATTTTGCAAGTATTCCTGAGCATCAATGGTAGGTCAGGGATACTGTACAAAGACATCTAATAGTGAGGGAAGTTGTACTTCCCATGTGATCCCACAGCAATAGCAGCTTCTGTAACTTTTTGTAGGTTTTGACAGATTTCCTGGGTTTTTTTCTTAACATTTTAGATACTTCAGGTGGGGATTTTTTTATTTGTTTATTTGGGTTTGGGGTTTTTTTTTAAGTTTTTTTTTCTTTGAGACTCATCACCTAAATTAAGAAAAGAAGTGGCTTTTCTGGTGAAAATGAGACTTATATTCAAGATAAAGAAGAGGAATATGAAGATTACTAAAATAACAGCTTCAATGTGCTAAAAATCTATGGACATCCATCTGTTGAATAATTGAATAATTGTGTTAAAAATACTTGAGTTCACCTACCTTAGACCCTGAACTGAAGTCTTATTTGTCTGTATATAAACAATTGCAAAATGTTTCCTTTTTTTTGCTGTCCGTCTTGTGAAACATTTCTGCATCCCACAATTTCTCCATTAACCCCAGGGCAGAGGACTGTGCTTGTTCTGCAGGCTGAGTGTTATCCCATTTCCAAGGTGCATTTTTGGGCACATCCTGATGCTGAGCCTGGTGCAATGTTTGTTTTCTGCTCTGGGCTGCACCAAGGCTGCTCTGCCCTCTGGCCCTGTGCAAAGCAGCCTCTGCTCCCTGACATCTCTGCAGGCTCAGTCATTTAGATGTGGCTGAACAGGTTGACAACCAGGAAAGAAAAAACCCTTTGCAAACATATCTTTTGTGTCAAAATAAATACAGGGAGGAAAATGTTGGCAAATTCCATGAACTGGAGGAAGTCCTGCATTAAGATCTGCAAGTTAATACAGCACAAGCACAATGACAGCATTTCTTCCTGCTCAATGTACAATTTTAGTCAAAGGGAGGAATTTTTATGGTTATCAGGTGAACAATTTTTTTTTTTGTGCCAGCCATTTTAGAAGCTATTAATTGAGTGCCTGTGGCTCAGAATTTTCTTTGCTCCCTCCATGAATTAAAATTTAGAACTCGTAGATGATTTTAATAATTATATAAGAGAAGCAATTTTTTTTCCTAGAAAGGAGATAATAATTATGGAGGAACATGATAAAGTAGTGAGTAATGCAGAGAAAGTACAACAGGAATGCCTTCAGAAATTTACAGCTTTTCAGAGATGCAACTTCCAGTCATGTCCTTTCTAGTGTTTTTATTTTTTTTTTTTGTGAAATGCTAAGATTAAAGGGTGTTTCAGTAAAATTGCTGATTCCAGGCAGAATAGAATGGTGTTATTAAATTTCAGGGTATTTTAGAAAATATGCTTCAAAATACTCTTTAGATAGTCAAATATATTTGATCATAGGGCTACATTGTATGGCACATGGGGGTCAGATGAAAAATGAGATTCTTATCACATTTGTAAATTCAAATATAAATATAATATTTATATTATATATAATACAAGTATATGTAATCCAAATAAACACACACAAATATATAAATATATATAATAAAGGTTGGACTCTGTGATCTTGGAAATATTTCTAAGCTTAATGATGCTATGATTTTATTAAATAGCAGTTTGGATATTTTGCCCTAGAATAGGTATTTAAGATTTTCTGTTTTAAAAACTAATTAAAAATCTGAATTAATCATTCTCTCAGGATAAGAAAACTGTTGATGTTAGGAAGTGAGGTTGTAATGAAACTGTTTAGTGAAATGGTGCAATTTAAGGTGTTTAGTAGGTACAGAGACATCAAGAAAGAAAGAAGTTGGAACTGAAGATGAAATAATTACTGTGATGATTACATTTGAGTCCACTCTGTGTGAATGCAGAGTGCTGCACGATGGGGAGAGGAATGATTTTCGTGACTTGAACTTGTGTTATAAGATTCTGGGGGAGGCAATCTCCCACCAGCATCTCTGGGTGGCTGCCTTGGGTACCAGGTTGCCATGGTGACAGATGGAGGCTTGCCCGGTTAAGCATCCTCTAAACACGGTGGTATTTTCAATCTGGGGCTTCAAATTATCATCTTTGCTTCTTTGTTGTTTGCATTAATTACCTGCCTGTTGGTTCTTTGAGCAGAACTGCAGGTGAGGCTGCTTAACTGTTTGATTTCTGCTGTAGCTCTCTCTAAATATCTATATATGGCTCTCTGTGTGGAGAAAGCTGACCTGTGCTGGAAACTGCATCCAATTCCTGTCTTCTGTGAAGTGGTGGCAAAAGTGGCTGAGCCCTTATATTGCAATTCAGATCTGATTCTACTGAAATGCTCCTGGGGAGCAGGGGAATCTGCCTCTGGGTGACAGAATACTGTACATAGGAGCAATAATAGCATCAGTCACAGTTTTGGATGGTTTTTGCATTTGAATGCAGCTCTTTGCCTTGCTTGTGAAGAATGGGGACAATATCAAATACCTGTCTTTTGTTAGTGATGTGTTAAAGTGGCAGGTAAGCCAGAGGCAGAGCTGGAATGTGAAACATGTGAAGGGTTAAACTTCTCGAGAGGAGACCTTATTTCGTGTGTGACTGATTTTTCCAGGCCTTGCTTCACAGGTATTGTGTGTGCTCTGTTTGCGGCAGTCAAGGCACAGAGAGACCACTTTGCCACTTGCCCAGAAAAGAGGCTGTGGTTTGTGGGGTTTTCTGCAGCAAACCTCAACCTCACACCCCAGTATTCACATTTTAGTGTTCATTTCCCTTTTAATATGCTTTTGTTGCTGTTCCTGGTGCCTTCCCTGCCCTTGTACCACTTTGGCTCAGAGCTCTCCCTCCCAAACATCCACTCCCCTCACTGTTATTATAGTGACAGTCCAAGAGCCCATTTGGGGGCTTGGGTTCAGCTCCAGGAACAGGTATGGAGTGATGTGGCAGTACTGTGATTCCCAATGTGTGAGGCACCAAAACCAGCAACATTTCCACCTGACACTTGCACTGTGATGTGGTCTCTGTCACCAGCAGCCTTGAGTTATCCTGTTCTGTGTGTGCTAAGAGACCTACTTTTGTCTTTTGCTGTGCCCTCTGACCCTCCTGATCCTCTGCCTTTGCTTCTTCCATCTTTTTCCTGTTATGTGTTTGTGATGATTTCTGCAGCAAACTTGTGCCCAGAACAGAGCTGTGAAGTGGCTGAGAGGAAGGGGGGGACCAGCAGCCCTTGAACTGATCAGGTGATGCTTAGTTTGGAACCCTGCAAACTGCATCTTCCAAGCCCCAAGGACACATCCCGGCCCCTGCAGAGATCAGATCTGCTGGAGGATGGGCATGGACAGGGCAGTGAGATATTAATGAGCCTGATCCTTCCCTCAACACTGTTCTGGATTTTGTTTTTGCTTCAGGGAAGAGGAAACTCCCATGGTCCATCTCAACAGGTCCATGTGTGTATGTGGCAGGGGGTGGGGGAAAGGTGGCACATGCCCCAAAATGGGGAGTAAATACTGGGTAGGTGCAGTCAGGTGGATGAAAGGTGCAGGAGGAAACGAGGAGGTGGTACCTGGGCTGCCAATCAGCTGCAGTTCAGTGGAATCTAGAGAGTTATCCTTTTACAAACTTCTCTGTTGGTTCAGGTCCTGGGAATAAACTGCCTTTGTTCCCAGCTGCACTGCAATGTTTATTCATTAGATTTTAATAAAGAAAGTCAAATCTCATATCCCTTAATCAGTGTTGGTAACTGAATGCTATTAATTGATTACTCAATACCTGTTAGCATGAAAAGCCAGCAGAGACCTTCAGTGACAGCAGCCTTCAGTTTATGCATTCATTCTGTAAATTATTAATAACTACTATTGATCCTCTCCCAGCTGATGAAATATTTGTCTTTTTTGAGAAGTAACTTCTTTTTTTTTTTTCTTTGACAGATAAGCCAGATTTATTTAGGAGATTTGTTGCTTATTTTTTCTCCAGGAGCCAATCTCTCTTTGCAAGTTTTTTGAAGGGGTGGTCCATGTTTACATACCATGGCTGTTTCTGTATTATGTTCTTCCTTGGTCTCTTCAAATATTTTTGAGTGTAGTCAAGGCCACTGATCCAGCCAGATGTTTTTGCAATATAATTTCCTCAGTAGGAAGTATGGAAAGACCTTTATCAGTTTCATTACTGGTTTTCTCACAAAACATTTACGTGAAAACCCAAGATAAATAAGGCCATGAAACTAGGAAAAAAAAAAGGCAGGAGGGTATGATGTTTTAATGGAAACATCTGCAGCTGTTCTTTGGAAAATGTCAAATTATTCAGATAGGTCTACACTATCGTAACTTTTTTTCCTTTATTTTTTATTATTTTTTTCAGATGGACAAAGAAAGAGCATAACTGCAGCACATTGCAGCAGTTTCACTACAGGCCTAGGAACAGGACTGGGTTCTCCTACCCCCAGTCCATGAGTTGGCGACCAGAATGTTCTGTAGCCTCTCCCCAGGACTGCTATATTTTCTTCCTTTTCATTTCATTCAGTCCTGCCATGTTAGCTTGAGCCATCTGTTTTTGCTGTCAGTTCTTTTTGCCATTTCTTCCACGGCTGCTTTCTGCTTGGAACAATCTGTTTGGATGACAAAAACTGCATGTACTAGGACACACAGAGGGAGCTGATTGCATTCTCATGGTAACGAGGCAGGGAGCCAAAAGGAGAGATAAATTATGATGTATGAGTGTAGCTTCCAGCCTGGCCTCTTGCTGAACTTTATTCAACACATCCTGTTGGTTCAAAAGGATGATACAGCCTGCTAGAATATAGCTCTTGTCCTACTAGAAATTCACTTGTAGCCAATGTAAGCACCTTGGTTTATTTAAATCTCAGCTTGTGTGCTGAAGTAAAAGGCAGAGGTGTTCTTAGGAAGTTGAGAGGTTGTGGGCTGGGTTCCCTCCATGTGCACCCTTTCTATTTCTCTTCATTCCCACAGCAGCTTGACACACTTGCTGCAGGGCTTGACTCTGATATTTTCCACTGCAATTGTGAGGATTTATGACATCCACAACTAAAAAGAGATATTGCCCCCTCTATTTTTACTGTTCCTTCACTTGGGTGTCTCAGCTTCAAGAGTCGCAAGATGGAAATAAAATGTATTAAAAAATGGATGAGAAAAAAGCAATTTTTTGTGGTAGACTTACCCATATTTTTAATTCTTGTTGTCACACACAGCTGCGCATTCTATCTCTTAGTCAGACCATGTGTTCTTCTGGAGATGAAACCTCTGACCTGACTGTGTGTGGGAACTTTGCTACTGTGCTCAAAAATATTCAGAACTGGAAAGAGAGAGACATAGAACAAGTGTCAGGAAAACTTCATTAATTTAGGAAAATCCTGATAATACTTCCTCCTTTTTTGTTGTTTTTGGGGTTATATAAAAATGAAATGTTGGAGAGGACAGCTTTCTGTTTACAAACAGTAAAGTTTGTAGGTTTCCTGCCTGGCTGGGTGACCATTGTACCAAGGCCCGGCTGATGCATCAGAATTCCTGAGCATGTGGTGCAAAACTTGCTCAGCACATGTAAAATTGGACAACAAACTGTTTAATTAGGTGGGTTCAGTTCCTTTTGATGATTATTGGGTTTTGAGGGTTTTAGTTCCACCACCTCACCACTCTGGCACAGTGTTTGAATGAAAAATTCAGGATTTGGATGGACAGCTATGAGAGTATTTACATATCAAATCACAGGAGCTGTGCAGTGTATACACAGAAGTATTCTTTAATTGCTTTTCTTTTTATCTTTTAGGTCTCTCAGCAGCCAAGCTACTGACTGAGTCAGGCTTGAATGTGGTGCTGCTGGAAGCCAATGACAGAGTTGGTGGAAGAACTTTCACCGTAAGGGTAATTATCCCCAGAGCCATTTGTATCCCACATATTCATACTTACAGAGTGTGCCATGTGGGGGAAAAATTCTAGAGTACCAGCAGGTGGGAAATTTCCTCATCTTGTACCAAAAAGAGAAGGGAAAGACTGTTATGATGGTGGGGACAGAATATTTCTGTGATCTTCAGGCTCTGGAGTCATCCACCTGGGATGGAGAACACAATTAGCTAAGTTCCAAATTCATTTCCTGGGGAAAGACACTGCAGAAATCTCTGTGGAAGAAATACACATGAGGCCAACTATGCTGTGCAGAGTTTGAGCTGAGCTGTGGCATGGCCCATACAGAGTGGTTTAGGGCAGGGCTAGTTGGGAACTAGAACAACTCCTTTCACTCCTTTCTTCTGCTCTGTCTTGATGTGAGCCACTCCCTCTCATTCTGCCCATTAGAAAATCTTGCCTGTGCTGCTTCCTAGGACAGTGTGTTTTAAATTGGTCATTGGTGAGATGCCTGACTGAGCAAGAGCTGCACAGATGTCTCTGACTCTCCTCTCTCTGCCTGCCAGGCTCTCTCCTCTTTTTAAGGCTGTAATGTAACAATGGGTCACCTGTTTTGGTTATGAACTCCAAATTATAATCAACATGATGGTTATGAACTCAGTATTCACCACACCAGAACTCTACCAAAGAATTTGTTTTCCATGGAGAGAAGAATCTTAGCCAAAAATGCCCTGGGAGGATTTAATTTCATTTCATTCCTATGGATTTTAAGTTGGGTGCTATTTACAAAGGGCTTATCTCTTTTGCTTTTGCTTTTTTTTTTCTTCCCCTTTGTGTGTGTTGTGTGTGATAAACCAGAATAAGCAAGTTAAATATGTGGACCTTGGAGGGGCTTACGTGGGGCCAACACAGAATCGTCTCCTGAGGCTCTCTAAAGAGCTGGGAATAGAGACATACAAAGTGAATGAAGTTGAGCACCTGATTCACCATGTCAAGGTAAGAGATGCTCTCAAGCTGCTGCTGTAAACATGAACATTGTAGTGATGTCTTCCTCCTTGTTTCCTACTCTTGCTGCAGTGGAGAATACCTGTTTGAGTAGGCAGCATCTGAGTTTGTTGGTTAAAAAAATAAGTGCGTTGATAATGAAATCACCAACAAATTACTATACTAGTACAAATTATGACACACACACATATTTATTTGTGTACCCTGTGGGTGCCTCCTGTTAGCTCATGCTGTGGTTCAGGTTATATGAAAGCTCTCAAAAAACTTCCTTGTTTTGACTCTGGGTTTCATTATGTCCTTAGGAAAAGCCATTCTGCCATGACTGGCAAAATATTAGTCGGTGATGTTTGATCAAAGGTTAAAGACATTCACAGGTTTTAAACTGTGACTCTTCTGTGTAGGTCAGCTCTGATATGCACTGCCCAAGGTGTCTGAAAATCCCTTTCAGAAGTCCTGGAGGTATCTCCCGGAGGCTGAAAGTCTCCCAGGATGGGCTTCCTGAACCAGTGACAATTTTTATGCTGATGAAAGGAACGTGAAAGGCTATGTCTGGTTGTGCTGATGGAGAGACTTAACATGCAGAATAGCAAAATAGTAACTGCAAAAGGCTCTGGGAATCAGACAGTCTTGTGGAGGCAGATCTGAGCCTCCACATGGTCTGAAATAGAACAGCTATGGCAAAGCTGTTAAAAAGCCCACGTATTCTCAGTAGTCATTCTCCAAAAGAGCATCCTTTCTCCTTTCCTGATATAGACCGGTGCTGCACTTGCACAGAAAGGAAACTTTCCTTGTTAGACCAAGGAAGTTAACTCTGGATTTCATTGTATGCTTAGGAAAAGCCATTGGGCAATGACTGGCAAAATATTTGTAGTTGATGTTTGATCAAAGGCTAAAGACATTGACAGTTTTTAAAACAGCAACAGAGAAAAGATGTCCTGTCATGTTTTCCATTATTTTTTCTACTCAATTGTTATTAAAAAAAAGTGTTCTCAAAGTGATTTGCTATGGTGACTGTCTGTAATTATAATTTCTGTGGTAGAACTAATGGGTACTTCCACACTGCTCTGTTTTGTGTGCCTCTGGCATTGTTTTCAAAGCCAAATTTTCTGTTTGTTCACAGTTTTTAGCCTTCAAATCTCCCTGACAGTGATAGGAGGTCATGCCACAAGGGGAAACATTTGACATGGCCAGTCAGGATGCCCAGCTCTTCAGGGCAACCTGCTGTCCTGAAAAGCATGGTGGCATTCCAAAATACTGCCAGAAATCACTGTTTATTGGGGTTGTTCCCAGTCAAGTGTTGAAAGTCTCCAAGGAGAGAGATCCCAGCTGCTGGCTGGGCACTCCCAAGCCATGTTAAGAGCCTAAAGGTTATATGGAAACAGTTTGTAGGCTCAATTGCCTGTAGGAGTTCCTGAATAGAGGAGGGAGAAAAATGTGTGCCAGAACTCCCTGCTAGCCAAGCAAGAGGTAAAGAGAAGAGATAATTCCACAGTCAGCAGCACATCCTTTGCATTTTGTGAATTCATTCATTTAAAATCCTTTATTTCCATTTTCCTCCTGTGTTTATACAATTGTGGGGAATCATTAACGTAGGTGAAGAATTACTCACAGTTAAATAATTGGCATGTGAGCACTATATAATAAACATATGCACTGTCTTGTGGCCAAATCTTTAGCATTTCATGTATCTTCAACACATTCCTTGCAGGTTCCTGAACCGTGAGGCTTGTCCATGGTTTTCCTGAAAATGTACAGTGCTCGTGGGTTCCTTGAAATCTGGGCAGTGCTCCCAAGCTGTAGATTCAAAATACACAAAGGGCTGTGTCCCCTGTGTGAATTTGAACTCACATGCTGACCCAAGCTTTGTGACTGTGGTCAAATGTAATTAAATTCTGGACCACAAAATTATCTGAGCCCAGAGAGGCAACGAAACCTAAACGTTTAAATTCTTCTTTTTGCTGCACAAAAATCAGGCATCACAGTGCATCTTGTAAAATCAGCCACTGTTTTTACTTATACCCAAAGGCAAAATAAAGCCTTTCATGGTTAATTAAATTCATTTTAGAGGCTTTTTAATACAAGTAATATATGCAGCTTCTTTGTACTACAAAATGAAAAGAATGCATTTTGTTGATCTCTGGGTGGGTCTCTGCTAATTAGGCTTTACCAGCTTGATTGGGTTGCATGGTTCTTTTCTCCTTTAATCTTTTTTAATGCCTGGTTCTATTGTGAGATTATTTTTGGTCTTGCTTATATGACGTGTGATATTTTCACAGAAACTCAAAATTATGTTTCTTGCCCTAATTTTTTTTTTCTTTTCCCTCCACTTGTTAAGCAGCCTTTTTCATGGTCTTTGAAAAGAGATTAGTATATTCTTTTCATTTTTATAAATACTGGTTCATCAGCCCTAGTGAGAAAATTAGTATAGCTCTGTAAGTAGTATTTGGTAGGCAAATTGTTGCCTGAACACCGCTGATTTTTCAATAGCCTAACTGAAAGTAGGTTCATAAATCCAGATTTAAGAAGCAAAAGCAGAACTGTCTGAGAAGTCATCACCTCCTAACAGTTCTCCCACTGGACTGGTAGGCAGATGTAAAATCTGTAAAAATGTTTCTTAAAATGGGAAGAAATTCTTAGGTGCCCAGGAGAGGATTCAGGGTCCTACCTTAGATATGCACATTTGCTACTTTTGACTAGTGGTGCTTATTTTTCTCACCAAAATGACTTTTTTAAAAAAGCAAAGCTAAGAGCATATAGTCCCAGTAATTTTTACCATGCAACAGTCTCTGGAAAGAATGAAATATGAAAATGTGCCAGTTATTGTGGGGGTTTAATTAACAAATTTTCCTTATTAATTCAAGCTGCACTTCACTTCTGTGGAGTCTCATTAGCTATGCCAAGTTTCTGCATTTTAAAACACAAATTTTCCATATTTTTAGTTGTAAGACAGGTCCATTCTCCAAGGTACCTGTGGAACTGGTTTGCTCTGCAGTCCTAAATCTCTGTCAGGAAACATTTATTTGTATGAATGGCTTGCCCAGTGAATGTTTTTACATGTTTCCTTCATGTGCTGTGGGGATGATCCACTCTTTATCCAGCTGTGGTGCCAACTGAACATCCTCTGATCCTATTTTCTACCAGATCTTTTTATGGGATAATGCCATTTATGCTTCCTGGGAATTCCTTATTATAAAAAATGGTAGAAACACTTGTTCCTTCTAATCTCTGTGTTGTCTCAGGGCAGGATAGTAGATAGTGCTAACAGCTGGCTGAGGAAACTGGTATTTTCACAACCTGTTGCACCTGAAATATTCCTCTTGTGGTTATAATTGAGTTGTTTCTTTGGTTGTTTTTTCATTAAAAAGGCCCCAGCACCCATCCTGGGGGTCTTTCATGTTAAGATGCTGGGGGAAATATGAAGCATCCCCTCCCCAGTCACTGGAAAAGTTCTTGACAGCAACTTGCCACCCCATCATTCCCTCAGTTAAATTCCCTGTAAGAAGATGGAGTTTCCTCATGCTCATCCCTGTGCCAGCAGCACTGGCTGGAGGTGTCTGAATGCATGTCATGCCCACTTGAAGTTTGGCACCACTTTCATCCAAAGATTAATAATTGACAGCTCTGGGGAGAGTGATAATGGGAACCCTGCCTGCAGCAGATCATGAGGGTGAATATTTAATCCTATGCACACAGTACTTTTAACCAGGACCCCAAATCTGCACTGATTTTGCCAGGTTGCCTACTGATCTACAGTAGACTTGCAGAACAAAATTTTACAGCCCTCTTGGGTGTCATTCATTTTCATCACTATTGTGCTTATTAAAATGCAGTTTGCAGTGGTCTTGTTCATGAATTAGAAATATGATGGTCATGTTGTATTGGAATTTAATTAGCAGCTGGTAAGTGACTGCTGTGTCTAAAGCTGCAGAATTTAGTGGTGTTTCTTCTGTGATATCTGTGATATATGCACTGAAGCTAAGCAATATGATTTGTTTAAGCTTTTCACCTGCCTTGTCTGCAAGTCTGAGGGCAGTATCTTCTGGCATAGTCTGCAGTATAGAACATAACTGCTTAAGTGCATTTTTGAATGGCTTAATAAAAGTGCTTTCATTGTTCTTTGGATATGTCAATTAGAGTGCAGTCAGAGAATGAAAAGACTGTGAGACTCGGGGGCTATCAGTTTATAGGAGGTGAAATGGCCTCTTGTCTTTTGTTTTCTCTCCTTTTTGGTGGCAATTTGTGAACAAGAATTTGGGGAACTGGGAAGACATCTGAATGTGGAAGAAGCTGGGCATCTGCTCTCTTGAAAGGGAAGCCAAGTAAATTCAAGGACACTTAAATTGCTGCAGGGCCTTGGTAGTGTCAGGTGTCATTACTGGAACACAGATCTATGTTATTTTAACCCTTTACTGGAGATGGGGATGCAGACATTCCTGCCACAAGATGTTCTGTCATTATCACACCCACTTGTAGCTTCAAAAGTGAGTCTGAGGTGGTCAAGCTCAAGTTGGTGAAAGCATCTTCCAGACCCCCAGAAGGGATGTCCTTCAGTCAGAGAATGAAGAGCAGCTTTTGGCAGGAGTGTAGGAAAAGCTGGACTTGTTTGGTCTCACTGGACCTGCCCTGTGAATAGAGAGGCATCTTCCCTTTTCTCCACATCAGCCAGCTAGCAGTATTTGCAAAAAGAAATCTCCTAATTAGGACTTTTTAAATTAAATTAATCCAAAAGATATTTGGATTAAAGCAGCTTAAAAGAAGCAATTATGGACAGGAAAATTATAAAGTGATATCTGTTAATGGGGGCTGTAAAGCAGGGTCTTGCAAGGGATGTTTATTGATCAGGAAGATTGAATGGAAGGCTGGAAGCTGTGACCTAATGCTAGCATGAGGATGAAAGCAGTAAGAAAAATGATCTGTGAATAAAGTATGCAATTCTTAATTAAATTTGAGGGGGAAAAAATCTTCCTGAGTCTTAGCTTTCCCAGACTCCACGGTCTGTTGGTGAGGAGACAAGGAAAAGGACTTGTGCTCCCACCTAGATTATTTAATTGAGGCTGCTGGGAGAAAAGCTTCATTGCATCTGATTGTAGAGGTGATTTTTGTTTCCCTTGAGAAGCTGATTAATGTCTACAGGAAAACAGAATTAGAGAAATGTATGTTTAATACTGGAACAACTGGCTGAGCATACTGGGTCTCACGTCTGTAAAATTTTATGTAAGTTTTCATATTTTTAGTGACCCCACAGTCATGTTCTACATAAACCCAGTGTTCTAGTTGTGGGACAGTGTGTCTACTCAGTTATGCTGTGGGCAGATGCTCTTTTGAAGCTTTCTTTCAAATGAAGCTCCACTTTTCCTTTGTTTTTATTTATTTATGCCCCACTTACCTGCTTTTTAGAAGGGAAGGAAAATTTTTCTTAAGACTTATTCTAGAAATGCTGAATAGTTTTCAAATTATTTTATTCATTTTGTTGACTGGTTTAATTCAGGTATTGAAAGCCACATACAAGCCCAGTATCAAAGAGTATTTAGAAACAAAGTCCCTATAAATCTGTGCTTCATAAGATACCTTAATGTTTTTTCTAAAGGTGTTTTTCAGTGTCTGAAAACAAAAGAAAAATCTCATTCTAGTAGGAAGGAGAGTTGGTTAATTATTTTCAGAGCTGATTGGAACAAATAGTTATGTATACATAGTTATATATAGACTTTAAATTCAGAGCAGATCCTCAAGATGCTCAATTTCACTATCTATATCACTTCAGTGATGTTTCTCTAATTCTGCTTTTTTTCAAGTATGACAAGTATTTAACAGATTGCATGACCAGTGCAGCAGAGTGAAGATGGACTTTATTTCCATAATACAACAGAAACAAGTTGTTCCCAATTAGCTCCTTTCCTTTTCAGAATGCATATTTCAAGCCACTGTGTCTGGCTCTGCAACACTTAAAATGGAATTAGTTTTCTTAATGAAATTCCCAAGATGTGTTGGCATCCACAGCTGATGAACTCAAATTAAATATTGAAAGATATTTGGATGACATTTTGGCATGTTTTAATGTTCTAGCTTTGCACCATCAGTTATAAGGATTTTTCTGCTGCAATTAAATTTTCTAACCTATAGATCTTCTTACCTTTAGAATAGTATGGTCAGTATAGTAACCAGCTGAGCATTTGAGATCCTGAACAGTTTTGCAATGAAGGGAGTTCTATTGAAGCTCAGCTCTGTTACAGTTTCTAAGTTGGTTGTAAAATCCCTCTAATTTTGGTCCAGCTACTTTCCATTTTTTAATTGAGAATTATGATTATGCAAGAGGATTAGTCTCAAAAATGTCTTTTTAGAATTAAAAACAAAAAAATCCCAACCAACCAACCAACCCCCAAAAACCAAAAAACATATACACACCCAAAAAACAACAAACACACACACACCCCCCAAAAAACCCCAAAAAGCCCTCCCCAAAAAACCTAACCAAAATTATACTTTTCCATAAGGCAGCAGATGAGAAACAGCATCTGAGACAGGTACAGAGTTACAGCCTGAATTGATGCTTTTCTGTTTCTGATTTTCCTTGTCACAGCTTGGGGTCTTACGGCTCCTGAGCTTTGTATGAATGGCATTACTGGGATTTTAATCTGGGAAAATGGGATGTGTGCGCTGTACCAGTGCTGTGAATCAGCAGAGGGCACTACGTGCCAATAAACCTGTCTGGCTGTGAATTAGCATGCAGAGTGACAGTCCTGCTGAAGTGAGCCTCGGTTAGTCCAAGGTTTAGATGGTTTAGCTGGGGGAATATCTGTGCTCAGTGAGAGCTGACTTTATTTATAAGGTGTTTATACTGTGCTATGAAAAATGCATGGATCATTGTCACCAGGGGCTTCAGTTCACAGTGCTGCATCTCACTCTGCCACTACCTGGGTGCATAATGTTTAGGGGAGCCTGAAGCTGTCCTGGGCCTGCAAAAGCAGATTTTGTCCTGAGAATCCCACTCTGCATTAGGACACTGATATTTCCTGGCAGTCCTTTCCCATTTGCTCACTGTCACCTTCACAGGAGAAGGCACATGAGATCTGGTCCCTGTACCCCCCTAAGTGCTGGGGCTGATATTGAAGGGGCTGCTGATATTCAGCTGTCGTGTTATGGGGTTTTTCCCCCTGTAATAACCCATTTCTTAAGTCAGATATTTGAACTGAAAAGGAGCTGGTGTATAAAGAAATCTTATTTCTGCACCACTTACACGGGTCCATCGTAACTCAGGTGAAAGTCTGTTGACGTGAAGCAGATGGCTGAGGAAAATCTATTGGGAATTGTAAAGTTTGTGACAAACACTGGGTTTCTCATTTCCCTGCTGGTTTATTCCTGGGACAGCTGGGTTGCAAGAGTTTCCTCCCTTTAGTTTCATCTTCTTCAGTGAGCTTTAGCCCCCACTGCAGCAACAGCCTTTGTGAGCAGCAAGTGATCCATGCAATGGCAGTGCTGATGCTGCTGCTGTGGGTTTTTTTGGAGCATTGCAAGTGGCATCATGAAACCATTTCTAAAATTTTACATGCAAATTATAAAAGGGCAAGAAATACTTCTGAGCATCATAGAACTGATGTTGAAATACCGTGTCAAATGATTGGAAAGGTGGTTATGGTTGACAGTTTTATACAGCTCAGATTTAGGTATAAAAATATTTTAAAAGGAAATGTTTTGTGCATCTTGGGGCATGCAAGTGCCTTGTTATTCTTTAGAGATTACACACCACCAGGAGGCACAGAGAATGCTATTCCCAGCAAATAAGCAAATTCTGCCTAAATATCAAAAAGGTTTTTGTGTTTGCAAAAATGCAAATTCAGCACGAGTGAAGCTGAAATGTTTTGGTTTGTTGGTAACTACTCAGAGCCATCTGTAGTCTTTCTTTGCTGCTGCTAATTTTGCTTCTGTGTAGAGCCTAGTCTGGCAGTCTCTTCTCAAACAAAAGTCTGATTGACAGCTCCTGGAGTTCTGTTTGTGCAAGAAATAAGGATCAGGCCTTGGGAGATGACTTAGGAGATCTTGAAAATAACTTTCACAGGAAACTCGCTAACTTTGATGGCTGTTTTTATTTTTTTTCAGGTAGGAGTTCGTGTTCTTTATGAGACTTCCACCCCAGATTCCTACACAAGAGACATAGCCAAGTTTTTGCTTTTGGCAGTTCAAATGCAGTGAAATAGAAGAACAGTAAAACAGAACTATGGTTTGTGTGTCTCTTAGCCTGCGCTCATCAGGAAGCACTGCAGGGAATTCATAAGACTTGAGTTCACTCAGAGGGGATAACTGGGTTAGGGTTGCCTCTGGCAGATCAGGAAGCTCAGAACAAAATCAATAATTAGAATAACCCATTCTGATGCTGTCCTGGTTTTCTTGAGCACAGCAGTATGCTTGTTTCATAAGCTAAATTTGGGAAATAGCAGGTACTTGAAACCAAACTGATAAGCTCTGGCTTTGGATACTTGCAGGATGCTGACACTAATGAAGGCTCAAGAGTGCAGAAGAAGCCACAGCAAAACTGATTTTTTGAGGTCATAGGGTCAATTATGGAATTTTAATGTGCCCCAAATATCTAAAAGATAATTTCCAACATGGTTCAGATGCTGTCACATGGGACAGGAAGGCACTTGGTCTGAGAGGTTTTGCTCTTTTCTCACAGCCCTTTGGCAGCCAAGTATGAATTATGTGTGCCCCAGTGTAAATTGATTCCACATGAAGACATTTCTTAGTAATACCTACATGTTCATGCTGGAACCAAATGCCTCTGATGTAGCAAACTTTTTCTGTTCATCTCCATCTACAGGGATATATTTTCCTGATTCCAGATTTTGTTTTCCTGATTCCAATATTTTCATACAGTTGAGTACAAAAAATATAGAAATGCACTTTGATTTCATGCTGAATGAAAAAAAAAAATAAAGACAACCCTCCATTTTCTGGGTGAACATGTGCCATAATGTCCATCCTTAAATTGGAAGTGCTAGGTTTAGTGGAAGGTTTTCAACCTTGGTGCCTCTGCCACATGAACTGACTGGAGATCTTCTCTGGCTGTGACAAAACTTCTGATTGAAAACTTCAAAAAATTTGATTTTGGCATTGTAAAAACAATAATTTATCCTCCAAAGCACTGCAGAATTAAATTGTTTCCTCGTAGCTACTTCTTGTCTATTTACCAAATAATTAAATCCTTTCCTCTACATTTTGCTTTCCTCCTAGCTTTCATTGCCTTGGTGTTTTTGACAAGGATTCCATTAGGGTCTTCTTAGGTGAAAAACAGTTTCTTCTTCATTTTCTCTGACCTCTTCGGGAGTTTTGTAAACTAATTTTCTCTTATTCATAGGTTTGATTTTTTTTCTAACTGATTGTATATCCTTTTTTTTTTTTGAACTGATAGCCAGCATTTTTCAAAGATATATCTCATTTTGTTATTTCTAGACCAAGGTTTGAGTGTTTCAGGATCCCTTTGTTCCCTTTTACTGTATCTTCTGGTGCTTGCAGACGCCTGAAGATTTGAATAATGTGCTCTGTGTCCCTTCTTTTGCAGTATTAATAAAGAGCCTAAATCAAATCAGGCCTGACATTTCTTTGAGTGAGTGGTCTTTGGATACTTCTCTTCAAAAAGACACTGTTGTTGTTGTTGTTGTTGTTACCTGGTTATAAATATTAAATCTTGGTGCAGTATGATTTTGTTAAGCCAGTGTAAATACTTTTTTAATGATGGATTGGTGTGGCACTGGATCAAATATCTATTAAAAGTTAGTACTTCTACTGTTTGACATTCATGCTCATGCAGTCCACACTTAAAGACATAATTTAATATAAATTTTGAAAAATCAGCTGTGGCATTCAATATGGCCTTTATTATTCATCTATCTTATGGACTCCATAGTGCATTGGGAAAAAAACAAGTACCCAGATAATGCAAATGAGCCTTTCTTTGTGAATTTTTAAATTATGCTGCTACTAGGCTGCCATCCATATAGTCAGACAGGGAAATCCCATGTAAATAAAACAGCTCTACAAATTACCCATTGTCTTCCACTCTTAATTAAGCTAGACTTTCTGAACATCTAGTAATGGAGATTTAGATACAAAAAAATATGATTATTAAGTATGTAACAGTGTAATTAGGACATTGGTGTTGCTCACACTGTCCCACTCTGTAATTTTCAACTAGGGGTCTTGGGCTAGAAAAATAAGTCTACTCAGTAAATGCTACATTTTCTGCAGTGCTGGTATTTTTTAGGCTTGCTGAGACATTTTTTTTTTCCCCCAGGAAGATCTCTGAGCTATGATTTAATGTATAATAAAGGTGACCACAACCACTTTTGTCTGATTTTGAAAGAAAAAAAAAACAAACAAACTACTTAATGCAAATAACAGTTAAGTGTTTTTATAAACAATTAGGTGGGGAAAAATTAAAATAAATAAAGAAATAAATCTATGTCCTTTTCAGTACCAAACTGCCAATTTTTCAACTCAGTCAAACAGTGCTGTTTTATCTCATTTATTTGGTCTGATACTAGTGACTCTAATAGAGGGTGTTAGTTTAGTTGCCCAGAAGTGCTGAGTGTGAAGCTTTGAAGGTAAAGTATCAGTTCTGCACTGGCTTGCTGAAGTCTGGCTTGCTAATTCAGCTGTGCATCACACTAAATTGCACATGCAGAAGGGCAGGAATAACAGAATAACCCCCTAGAGCTGATTTCCAGGATCTTGTTCAGGTAACCTTTGAGTGTCTCCGAGGATGGAAGACACCACAGCTTCTCTGGGCAATCAGTGCCAGTGCCCAGGCTCCCTCATGGTGAACAAGCATTTCCTGATGTTCAGAAGGCACCTCCTGTGTTTTGTCCTGTGTCCTGCATGCACAGACAGTGACCCATCAGAAGCTGTCACATGGATTGATTAAATTTGTGCTTTTTGTGAACACTTAACCTTTTGGTGCCGCTTCCCACACATGGAACCCATGATTATGGTTGTCTTCTGGGGTTTTAACGATGTTTTTGTTTGTTTTTCATCTTTTAGGGTAAATCTTACACCTTTAAAGGCCCGTTTCCTCCTATGTGGAATCCCTTGGCCTACCTGGATTACAACAACCTATGGAGGACCATGGATGAAATGGGAAAGGAGGTATGGCATGAGCATTGCAGCTGAATCAGCTCAGTTTGTCTCCATGAGGGGCAGAGGGGAGGGACTGGGGTGCAGACAGGCAGAGCTACTCTGCCTTGAGCAAACCCAGTGTGGCAAGAGCAGCCACAGGTTTTGGTACCCACTGATGGACAGAGCACATCTGAGAGTGGCCTCCTGGCAAGCTCTTCTGAATCCTGTGCTGCTGAGGCTGTCTGCACACATCCCTTTGTTTTTCTGGCTATGGAAATGTCAAAGTTTATGCCTGTGATTGATTTTTGCCGCTTTTCCTGATGATTTGGTAAGTAATATTTTAAGAGGCTTGCAGAACTCAAACATTTTCCCTTTTCTACTCTGAAATTCAACATATGTAGAATTCATTCTTGTGTTGTTCTGGTTTTTTACCGGTTTTTCCATTGACTGAGCTACAGAATTTGAGAAGAGGTTGCTCTTACTTGTCTAGATAAATGTGAGAGATATGGAATGACTTAGAGACATTTCTTAACTGTAAAACTGTTCTCTATTTTTCAATCTAAAAAAAAAAAAAAAGTTAAAACAAGCAAACAAACAAACCCCCTCCCACAAAAGCATTTTCTGTTAAGTTCAGTGTTACCTGCCAGAAATTTGCAGGCTGAATTAGCATTTTAAGACAAGATTATTTGTATTTCTTTGGCACTCCTTCACTTGCTGATAAATGCTTTTCTTTATGTCTCCTTAGATTCCCAATGAAGCTCCATGGAAGGCTCCTCGTGCAGAAGAATGGGACAAAATGACTATGCAAGATTTCATAGATAAAATATGCTGGACAAAGTAAGAAACTTTTTAATGTGAAATATAATGGCTTATATTTATATACAGCTAAATAAACATCACTGCTTTTCAAACAGGTATAGCAATCACTAAAATGCAGCCCTTTCAAAGAAAAGGGGTGAGAAAGTTCTGTAATAATGGACCACGACACCTTTCAGCACACTCAGTAGATTCTGTTACATTTCCCTAACTTTTTAGACAAAAATAAAAAGAAAATATATTTGGGAAGGGTTATTTCTGAAGAGATGGATAGTACCCTAATCTGTTATGTGCACTTTCCTGCTCTTTACTGTGTGTTCAGCCTTTCAGAGAAAAGTGTTAGGGTTACAACAGGACTTTGAATCGAATTTTGATGGAACAACACACATTTATTCTGTGCTGGACCAGCTGATTTTACCAAAGTGCTGTAAAGATAACATTTGTCTTTCAGTAGCACTAAATCACTTTAGAACTCATCATTCTATTGTTTAGCTGTTGCACTATAGGGAAACTGAAAATGCTTCCTGGTTTTATGTATACATCAATGCAATTTTTCTTTACTTGCCATTCAACAGCAGTTTGATTGTTTTTCTTCTCACTGAAGGGAAAAAAAAGCCCATTAATCCTGGTTGCTGAAGAGCAGATTGATTTCTACAGCAACCTCTTCAGAATTGCTGAGTATCCAACACATGGCTACCGTGAGCTGGAGCTTGGTGAATAAACCTGTTGGTGCCCACTAGGGCTGGTGCTGTCACTGACATTTTTATGGGACATTTTTATGGCTTCAGGCAGCCTCTAGAGAGCAACATGGCCTTTATTGTTCATGTTGGGCCTGTTGGAGTGAGTCCGGATGAGGCCACAAAGATCATCTGAGGGCTGGACCACCTCTGCTCTGAAGATGGGCTGAGAGAATTGTTCAGCCTGGAGAAGAAAAGCTTCCAATGCACCTTCCAGTGCCTAAAAGGGCTACAGAAGAGCTGGAGAGGACTGTGAACAAGGACATTACTAATAGGACAAGGGGTTCTGGCTTTACAGTGAAAGAGGGCAGGGTTAAATTTGATATTTGGAAGAATTTTTTTGGCACGAGTGTGATAAAGCACTGGCACAGGTTGCCCAGAGAAGCTGTGGCTGCCCCATCCATGGAAGTGCCCAAGGGCAGGCTGGAAGCCACCTGCTCTAGTGGAAGGTGTCTCTGCCCATGACAGGGAGGTGGGAGCTGGAAGTGATAAAGGACACTTTCAATTCTTTCACCATTCTGTAGTTCTGTGATTATTAGTGGAAAACAGGCTGTTGTCCAAAAACTTGCAATCTTCTGGTTCATAACTGGTGCTCACTCAACATCCAATAGCTCATGTGACTATAGTCATGTTTTTTCCAGCTCTGATGGAATAAGAGTTGACATTTTACCTGAATATTGGCATAAGCTGAAGATGCTTTTCAGATTTTATATGTTCATCTTGGCTTGATTTGCTCTGTTTGTTCAAGACTGAGGTAGCATGCTGCAGAGATGTCCCATCCTGGAAGGTAATGATCCAGAAGGGCAATCTTTTGCTCTTTCCTCTTATCTAACAGACTGTACAGGTTTGCTTTTGGCTAGAGCTACATGCTGGAAATATCCTGAGTGCTCTTGGTTGAAATCATACTGCCATTTCTAGATAAAACATCAGGAACTGAAAAGCAATGGGAAAAGGTGGCAGAATCTGATAGAGTGTAACCACCATGTAATAGCATCTGCTTATAAAATATTAATAAATACATCAGGCAAAATATCTTATAGAATTAATAGTATTTTACAGTATGTGTTTATACAGATGAAAAACTTGTAAAAAATTTCTGTATTATTTTTGGCTATCAAGAATGAATTCACAATGCACCCATATTTCAGAAAATGGACCAGCTTTGTACTTGAGTGGGACTTTGCATTTTTAGAAAGGAAAGAAGATTCCTTTTTTCTGTATAGATCTAGGGCTCTATGAAACAGTATGTTAGAGTTAGGTTTGTTGGTTTTTTGTTTTTTTTTTTTTTTAACTTTGAACACTAAAAAAAAGAAAGAAGCTACCAGAAGTGGATTCTGCACTGGCTTTGATGCTTTGCATATGAAGTATCTATAGAATCTCCATTCCTATCAGTTACAATGCCGTTAAACTGGGAATCTCCTGCTCCTGTCCATGTCTCTTTAAACTCCTCCTCAGAGCGAAGGCAGAGGGAAGTATTTACTTATAACAGGAGGAATATTTCCCTGAGTCTTAATTAATCCTCTGTCTTAGTGCACTCCAAAATCTTGTACAGGCTTACACAGTAATTTACAGTAGAGCTGCTGTGAAAAACAGGTTACATGACATGAAGCAGTGATCTCTTTTCAGACACAGGTCAATTTTCTGTTTCTGTGTTCATTGCCACTGGATACCAGGACACCGTTTAAATACTGACTTAACCTACCAGAAGTATCCTTTCCTTTTTTTTGCCAGACTCTGGCATGATTACTGTCACTTCTTCTATGGCTTCCTACTTACATTTCTTTCCTTGCTGTGTTCCAGCTGCAAAACTCTCCCTGAGCAGAGGATTGGGCAGTGAATGGATGCTGACTAATCCACAGATCTTAGATAATTAGCTTAGAAAATACCTCTAACTTTTTTTATGGTGGGTTTTGAATAACCTCTGTGCTGTGTTCTTGAGGGGACAGGCATCCAGCAGGGGCAGAGAGATGCAGATCTGGTTTGTAACTCAGGAACTGGGGACAGGGTGGTTTTGGAGTCCAGTGAAGACAGGAGGGCTTGCTGTGCTTAGTCCTGAGGCTGGGATGACAGGCTAACTTTGCATTAGTAGCATAAAGTGATATAATCTTGGGCTTTGTCTCTCAGTGTCCTAATTTTTCTGGAATACAGGAGTGTTTCATTAATATTTTTTTGCAGGATTACTTGAAAAAGGTTACATAAAAGGAATTGATAATTCCTTACTTCAGCTGAAATTAAGGAATCCTTTGCCCCCCAGTGAAAGGCTCCTGCCTACTCGGGAACAATCTTGTCAGCGTTATTCTGTTTTTAAATTAACCAGCTTTCTTGTCTTTGTTGCAGAGCTGCCAAGAGTTTTGCAACTCTGTTTGTGAACGTGGATGTCACTTCTGAGCCCCACGAGGTCTCTGCCCTTTGGTTTTTGTGGTACGTGAAGCAGTGTGGGGGCACAGCACGGATTTTCTCCACGACCAACGGGGGCCAGGTTGGTACTGTCAGCCATCACCTCCTGTAGCTCTTGGCAGGCCCTGGTTTAATTTCATTTTTTGCTGGTTTATTTTAGTCCAGAGGCATCCATGACTTTTGAGCAAGTAGCACACTGATAACTAGTTTTGTTCATTTACTCTTTTATCTGGATCTTGCAAAACTAGTGTTGAAGATTGCTCCCTACTCATGACATTGCCCCCAGGGATGAGGAGATTTGTATCTGGCTTTTTTTTTTTGGATGAAGATTAAAGCATTTGCTTTGTTTATCCTCACTGAAAAGAGAAAATTTTACTTATGCTTATTTCTGTCATGAGGCTGGAGCCATCCTAAGCACTGCAGAAGCACTTAATGGAGATGGCAATGTCAGCTGCAAGTTAATACTAAAAATGTGGCCCAGAGCTGGGTTCCTAAGATGCAAATTTCTAAGCATTAACACCATTAAGATTTTGAGATCACTCTAAAGAAAATGAACACCCCTAAATATGGTATTGCTTTGAAATGTTTGCAATCTGGTACATTAGAGCTGCTTCTGCATTTGAAGAAAGTAAAGACACTGTTAATGGTCTTCTACTTGAGAAGTGCAAATTTCACTAATTGTATTAGAAATGGATATATTTTTAGAAATGCTAATTATTTAATCATAAATAAAAATGCAAATACATTAACCATATTAAAATGCATAAATATGCATAGATAAGCAATTACTGTAGGTAATTTAAGTTGAATATGTTTAATTAAATATTATTTGAATTCTGTATTATGTTAGAGATGATTGCAGTTTAAGTTGGGTTGAATTACATAGTGCAGCAGACATTTTTGATGTGAGCTATGTGACTTCTTACACCTTGTTATTTATTATGTAGATCAGGTTTCCTGCTTCTGATACACAGAGCTCTGCAGGGATGAGTGAGCTCAGAGAAAGGTTTGAAGGTTTAAGCAGAAGTCTTGCTGATTCACACAGGCCTGTAGAGTCTTTTTGGAGACCACATTTAGAGAAGGGATTTTCTTCCAAAGTTGCTATTACTTTTAGTTTTGACTAGAGTTCAAATGGTGGTCAAATACGGGAAGGATTTGAGAAGCTGGAAAGAGAAAGTAAAATGGGTGCATTTCCAGAGACTGCAAAAATTCCCAAAAATGTTTTTATAGCAATGGAAGAAGGGGGTTTATTTTGAACGCTGAGAGCAATGCTCTCCATGATCCACACTCCACAAGCACTGCTCTGCTGAGCTGTCGTGTCTGTGTTTCAGGAGAGGAAAAAATTCTGTGTTTCAGGAGAAGAAATTCTGTTTCAGGAGATGAAAAACCCCAAAAATTCCCTAAAATGTTTCAATAACAGTGGAAGAAGGGCGTTTGTTTTGAATGCTGAGAGCAATGCTTGCCATGGTCCACGCTCCACAAGCACTGCTCTGCTGAGCTGTCGTGTCTGTGTTTCAGGAGAGGAAGTTTGTTGGGGGCTCTGGGCAGATCAGTGAGAAGATGATGGAGCGCCTGGGCGGGCGGGTGAGGCTGCGCAAGCCCGTGGTGCGCATCGACCAGTCCGGGGACGGTGTCATCGTGGAGACCCTGGACCATGAGCTGTATGAGGTGATGCCACGTTGTCACCATCCGTCCTTATGAAGGGGTTTTGTGATGGTTTGGAATTGATCTCAGAGTGAAAAAAAACTGACATGGCACAGAGGGGGGTTTGCAGTATTAATCAAAAACCAACGTACCTTTATTGAATGACCACAGCAAAATGCGTTGGGGAGGAATTGGGGGAAAGGGAAGAACAAGGAAAAGAGGGAAGAAGAGAAAGAAAGGTATATGGCTACCAAACTTAGAAACAGTGAAGTCCTTCGATGTCCAGCCGATGGAGTTCACCAGGTCACGTCTGGGGAGATCTCAAGGTTCCAGTTCATTCAAGCTCTTATTATACTCCTTTTTGATGGGGGAAGGGAATGAATCTTGAAACCAAATCAAAGGTAGTCTATTGTATTTTCTAGGAAAAAATGGTATTTAGAGAAGGGTACACACAGTCCACATTCTCAGCAGTGGGCAAGAACCATTGTCTTCTTGGTCCACTGCTCACACCTGCAACTTCCATCTTGCTTTGGTCAGCTTGCCTCCCCCACACACCTCCCCCAGGTTGGAGGTTTCAGTCCCAGTCCTTGGAAAGAGTGGGGGGACCCCTTTTCACATAAGGGTTTCATGTCTCAGTCCTTGATGGAGAGGTTTCTTCCATCTCAGCTTGTCTGTCACGGTGGCTGTATAACAAGTGAGGGGTCTTCTGTGGGGACCACCCAAAACCTCAGGAGAGGTCCAGCCAAGCCGAGAGGTGGGGAAAATTCCAGGGCTATTGTTGCAAAAGGGCAAAGTGCCCCTTTCCTCCTTTCACCAGGTTCAGTGTAGCATACAGCAAACACACCTGTGAACAACAGTAGCTTAGAAATATCAGAAGCTGTGCTCAGGCCTCAGGGTCCTTGGCAAGCAGGGCCAGAATTTCACATGAAGTGTGAAATTTTTTCTTTTCTTTTCTTTCTTTTTCTTTTCACCTTTTTCTTCAGTGGTCCCCAGTCTCTGTCCCTTTCATGACAATCACGAAGCAGATGAGGGAAACTTTGGACAGAGACTTACACATGTCCACTAAGAACTCATTAGTGGTGGCTACAAAACCTTTAGCTTTTCCTTTTTGACTTCTCCGAAGCACAAAATACAGCAGAGATTTAAGTGGCTATGACAGAAAGTCACACGTTCTCATTGTTCTGAAGTAACGCCAGTTAACAGAGCTTTAAAGTGATGCCTAAGAGCAAAGTGTGGGTTCAGACTTTTCCTTTCCTGGCCTCTCTTTGTGTTCAGTTACCTTCTGAATTAGAGGGTAATTGTAAGGTGTAAAATGTAATTTAGCAACAAACTTTCAGTGAAAAACACTGCAAGCTTTGCTTCCAAGTTGTAACAGGGGAGTCCAGATGGAAGGGAGACTGGTGGACTCTTAGAGCACAGGGCTTTCTTTTAAACACCAGGGGAAAGGCAGCTGCCCACCCTTTGAACAGATGGCTGTTTGTGTAATGCTTGTTTGTTATTTAATGAGCAGCATTTTGTGAGGGTTTAGTTTTGCAGTTCTTATGCAAAATGCCAAAATTGCTCCACAAGATACATCCTGCAGCCTCCCCACATGTCCTCCAAGACCATGAGGGCAGTACACTTGGGCTGAAGTAGGGGAGTATTGTATTTGCTGGGAATGTCTCGACAAAGGCAGGAATGATGCATCTGACTCCATGTTCTCAGAAGGCTAATTTATTACTTTACAATAAATATATCTATTTAATATATTTATATTATATATTTATTATATAATATATATATTTATATATATTATATTTTTAATATATATTATTCTTTAATATATATTATTATATATTAGAGAATACTATATATTAAAGAATATATAATATTCTAATAGAAATTAAAGAATACTATACTATACTAAAGAATATAGAAAGGATACTTACTAAATGCTAAAAAGATAGTAATGAAAACTCATGACTCTTTCCAGAGTCTCGACACAGCTTGGCCCTGATTGGCCAGAGAGTGAAAACAACTCACAGCAGAATCCAATGAAACAATCACCTGTGGGTAAACAATCTCCAAACACATTCCACATGAGCACAACACAGGAGAAGCAAATGAGATAAGAATTGTTTTCCTTTTCCTGAGGCTTCTCAGCTTCCCAGAAAAAAAATCCTGGGTGAAGGAATTATTTCAGAGAATGTGAAGGCCACAGGGGAGAATGTATTTGGCTTATGGATAATTTATTTTTCAGGGCAAATATGTGATCAGTGCCATTCCCCCAGCTCTTTGTTTGAAGATTCATTTCAACCCACCTTTGCCCCCAATGAGGAACCAGCTCATCAACAGAATCCCCATGGGCTCAGTCATCAAGTGCATCGTGTACTACAAGGAAACTTTCTGGAGGAAGAAGGGTATTGCATTTTAATGGAAAGGAATAGTAGTGACAGAGAGAGGGAAGAGAGTACCTGGCAACAGAACAGACTCTCTGTTCAGAGCATGCTAATCCTTAGAACCTTCTATGCCTTTTTCGCCTTCCCCTGTGAGAGAAGCGTGAGAGTTTGGTTGGGAGGAGAGGAAGGGTGAGGGAATGAGAAAAGGAGATAGTCATAAAGGGAGAATTCATTCCTGTTGCTCACTGCCTTGGTTGTTCTGTGGTCCTCTCCTTGAGTGGCACCTGGGTATGGGATGAGCTTCTCTCAGTTGTGCAGGGTTGTGAAGGTACCAGTGATGTGTGATGGAAGGGTCTGCAAAAATGCTGCTTTCTGGATGGACTGGTCAGCATTAACTGAAGGTGGCTTCCCACAGACATCCCCAGCTGGTAGGCTAGTCATCCTGGGCTCCTCACATGCTGAATGCTTCCACCATGACTCCTGTTTTGGAATTCACTGAATCCAAGGCAAACTGCAATGCAGTAACACCCACTTCTCATTAATGGCTATAATGAGCCCACATCTGTTCGCCTACAAATATCACCCACCCCCTACCTTAGCAAATGAACCTGAGGGTTCTGGTTCCTGTCATGTTCTGGCTATTAGTCCTGGCATGGGTCAGCAGGAGGTTGTATTTTACAACTTCTTGGAAGCTCCTGTGTTTTGGTTCATGGATCATGGCTGCTTTTCCACCTTGTTCTTACCAGGATATTGTGGTACCATGATCATTGAAGATGAGGAAGCTGCAATTGGTCTAACACTTGATGACACTAAGCCTGATGGCAGCTTTCCTGCCATAATAGGGTAAGGAACAAAGAAAGTGTCTCCTCTAGTTAATGCTTTTTATTTTGTCTTAGAGGCAACAATTGAAGTGGAAAACATGATGCTTTTCAAAGGAAATACTTAAAAATAATTAAAAGTTGAATTTCTCAGTGTATGGTGATCTTCTATGATTGCTTTACTTCAATTTTTTTGCTAATTAAAAAAAATTAAATTCTACTTAGCTTTCTACTTTTTATCACTGTAATCTTTTGCCTTTGTGTGTGGCAAATTACAAACTTGGAGAAAGGAAAGGAAAGAGAAGAAAAAGAGGATGATTGCCAAAATGTACTTCTAAGTACTTCAGTTCTTTAAATGAAAATTTGTTTTCTAGAATTAAGTTTTATTTTGTTCTGGTTGTTTTAGCAACCAGAGAATATGATCAGTCTTAAAAGTTTTATTAAAAAACTATTTCCAGCCCAATCCCAGGTGTTGTGTCATTGCTATATGCCTGCACCCAAGGCTGTATGAAATTAAAGTAATTGGGAAACAGCTCATGCAAATATTCTAACATGAATTTCAGAGTGGTTCCTTCCTAAATGAGTCCTGCAAGCAGCAGGTAGAGCATTATGCAGAAAGGTGAAATAGATGTTTTTATTAGAGACCCTAAAGCAATTACTGTGAATCACAGGATCTCATCCTAAGTTGTTGGCATTTTAAATAATGCAGGGGATGTAGCAGCATAATGGAGTAAATTGTTTGTGGTCTTCCAGCTTCATTCTTGCTCGGAAGTGCAGAAGACTGACAGGTCTCACCAAAGAAGAAAGGTAAGTACAAACCCTGGAGATCTGGGTGGAATTAGAGTCAAAATATTGTTATAAATGACCAGAGCAGGAAAAAAAGGCCCTGATTTGAAGGAAGTTGTCTGTAAGCTTGTGCCAGTAGCAGACATTAGGGAAGAAGATGCCTTACTTGGTTTTGGATGAAGGACCCATGAAATTCCCACACAGCTCTTGCCCTTTGGAAACTCTCTGGTCCTGGTTCTTATTTTCCCACAAGGCTTCTGTGTTTATGTGACTCTTTCTAAGGAACAGCTCTAGGGTTCTCAATATGAAAGTAGTGTAGATATTCTGCTGGAAAGTGTCCAGGACCAGCCTCCTCCTCCCACTGCTGCCTCCCTGGCTTCCTGCAGCTGCCTTGAGCTCTTGGAAAGCTTGTCAGAAGGGAAAGGTTTGGCCTCTGTGTTTGAGTTGATCTTTATTTTCTGTTTACCCTGGAGGGTCCTTTCAGTATCTGTAACTTAGTGCAACTTGAACCTGTAGCTGCCATGAGCAAGCTTCAGCATGACTGAGGGGTCAGAAAGCTGCCTCCATCTCTAGACCCTCACTGTGGGGAAAAAATTGCCCTTCAGGCACAGATGAAGGTCATTTTACTGTCTTCTTGAAACAAATCTCTGCATAGAGTAGTGCTCTTTGGTATATTACTAAAATGGAATTTATAAAGTAATGATTTTTTTTTTATTTCCATCACACTGATTCACTGTATCTGATCAAATGAAAGCTGCAAGTAGAAACTGTGAATTATGAGGAGAGCCTTGGTTTGACAGGGAGAAAAAATATTTGATTTTAAAATATGATAAAGGAGCAGTGTGCCCAAGTAAACATTTTTACAGTAATAGCTGGTCTAACTAGAGAAGATGCAGTCATCTCAGATAGTCTGGCAGTCTGGGGATAATGGGTCTAAATGGAGCAGTTTATGTCCCAGCCTTTTCAAATGACAGCCTGGTACCACAGAGCCCTTTTAATTTTGGCAGGAATGGACAAGCAGTGAGGCTTTGAGATAGAGGCCCAGCAGGTGCCAGGTGATAAAACTAATGTAGGTGTTCTGAAACCCAGTGTGCCCAAAATTTTGAGCCATCCTGAACACCAACTGGTGCCTTACACTGTGTGTCAGTACCCTCAATTCAACTGAGCATTTGCAGTCCTTGAGAACAGCTTTTCTTTCTATGAAATTAGGGTCTGTCCTGACTGTTTGCAAGAAAGGTCCATCCTTTTTCCTGGGCATTAGAAGGACTGGCACAATTACCTGACTCTGCTGCTGCCAGCAGCCAGGTTTTATACAGGAGTTTTGAACTCTTTTGTGGAATAAACCTTGGGCTAGGAGGGACTTTGGTAAAGAATGGTTCAGGAATGTGCTGGCTGTAGCCTGGAGCAGGGCTGCCTCTGGCTCCAGCAGTCTTGGCCACAGCCAGAAAGGCAGGAACAGCTCCTGTCCTCCCCAAGAGCTCAACTCTCCTTCCAATGGAATTTGGGGTGCAGGAGAAGGCAGAGCATGAGCCCAGACCTTCTCCCAGTGTACACTCAGAGTGCAACCGTTTGTATAATTTAGATGAGGGCTGTGATGCTGCAGGGAGGGATCTGTTCTGAGCACAGGCTTCTTGTGACACCCTGCAGAGTGGGAACCTTGCTGAGATGCTGTGCTCCACACAACCTGGGCTCTCCCTTCGTGGTGCTGAAGACAGGGTGAGGATTTTGGTAATCCTTGGCAATGCAGAGTAGGATGTAGAGTCTGTGGCAGCTGTCCTAAGTCATGACTTGGAAGCTGTGGGAGAGGATGGAAATCTTTTTACAGCTAAGCCAGACTGGAGGGAGTAAATTTCACTGCTGCCTCCCAGCTGGTCTTCCCAGGTCAGGTGGCAGTGGTGAGATTGTGCCCTGCCTTTCAGAGCTGTGCAGTGAAGGCCATAGCATCACATGCTGATGAGGAGTAAGAGACCAGGAAAGGAGCTGAGTGCCTGTACTTCCTCCACACCGGGCACAGTGTGACTCTCAACAGGAGCCTACCTTGGGAGCTCCAGGCATAACATTCCTCTTATTTAGTGCTTATAGCAATTTCCCAGCTGAGCCCAAAGCCAAGAAATGAGGATTTTACTCACTGCATATTATTCCATGTAGTGCTATTATGTTCCATGCTAGCATTGACTAGAAGTCCATTAATAAGAATTTCCTTAAACTTCTCTTGGACAAAAAATGCAGATCTTGCAGAGACACCAGCAAGAAGCAAAGGTTGCTTTTATTAGGGGTAATGTCCTCAGTGATTGATTTATCTTGATATAATTCAATCCTTTAGAAACTGTTGGTTTTGGCTTTGTTTGTTCATTTGTTGTTTTTTTTTTTTTTCTTGTCAAATAATACCCTGTTACTGATGACTAATTCCTTCCAATGTCTGCACTTCTTAAGAGTCTGAAGATGCCCTTGACATGAAGCTTAATATTTTCCTTTGCACAGCTATCTTGAACTGACTAATCTGTGTTTGCAATGCACTCAGCACACAGCTGTGAACTTGCACCTTCATGGAGCCCTGCACTTGGCCACAAGTGACAATACCTACCTGTCACTGGTGTGCCATTTCCAGGCTCCCTGGAGGGTCTGTATTGTATTTTCTGGGACCCCTGTGGCAGAAAGGAACGATGAATCTGACTCCATGTTCTCAGAAGGCTAATTTATTATTTTATGCTACTACATTATATTAAAGAATGCTATACTAAAGTATGCTAAAGAATACAGAAAGGATACTTACAGAAGGCTAAAAAGATAATAATGAAAACTCGTGACTCTCTCCAGAGCCCCAACACAGCTTGACCCTGATTGGCCAATAAGCCAAAATTATTCACAGAAACCCAATGAAACAATCACCTGTGGGTAAACAATCTCCAACCACATTCCACAAGTGAGCACAACACAGGAGAAGCAAATGAGATAAGAATTTGTTTTCCTTTTTCTCTGAGGCTTCTCAGCTTCCCAGGAGAAAAGTCCTGGGTGAAGGGATTTTTCAGAAAATGTCAATGTGACAGGTCTGCAAGTCATTGTGGAAAAAGGACAGGGCACAGGCAGGTCTGGAGGGGTCTTTCTCATCCCTAGCATGGTGCTGGGAGGAGCAGATGGGTCCCAAGGTGATAATTCACTTTCCTGTGGAGCCCTGTTTCAGGTGTTTCTGACCTGCCCTGAAAGGAGGAATTGGTGGCATTTGTGAGACATCAGCTGGACCCTGCTGTTAAAATGATTTTGTTCTTTTCAGGCACTGGGTAGGTGCTGGTGGTCTGCAGGGCACAGTGCTCACCTCACTTATGCAGAAATTGGGACATCATCCTTTTCTTTGGGGCTGTTGCTGGATTTGTGTCACCCCTGACTGCAGGGGAATGTTCATATTCAGGTCCTGGAGCTCCCTGAGCCTTGCTGGCCTGTCACTGCTTCTGGAGCAGGCTGACCCTGGTCCTGTGCCCTGGGGCAGAAGGAAGGGGCTGTTTCCTTTCCTTTCCTGATGCTGCTGGGCTTGACACCAGCCAGCAGCAGAACCACCCCACCCAGGGCCGCAGCTCCTCCTGAGCTGTAGCAACCTTCACTTTCTTGCTCAATCTCCAACCTGCATGTGAGGGCCACCTTCAAGGCCCTTCAAGTTATCCTGTTTCTCTTCATCCTCTTTCCATGGCATTCTTTGATTTCTTTATCATGGGTATAGCTGGGCTCATGTAGAGCTGGGTTGCTTCTTGCAGCAATCGTGTGGTTTCCTCGCATGCTTTTATAGCTGAAAGAGGAGCCCTCACAGTTTCAGAGCTGGGACTTCTGTGTTTCTGTGCCCAGCATGGCTTTTTGTGGAGCACTGGATTTTCTTCCAGAAGTAAATGTCTTTCCAGAGCTGTGCTTGCTTTCCATAATTGTTATTTCATCCTGATCTTCTTGCTTTTGGGAATTGGTGCAGCATGGCTAAGAGTAAGACCCAAGAATGAAGTACATTCAATGATTTATAGACTCATAAACTTAAAACAGGAGGAAATTTTATATAAACAGAAATGAAGTACTGATTCCCTGAGAGCTGCAGTATATTGAGACCTGCATCTTTGTAGGAACAAACTGTAAGTTAGACTATGTGCCAAGACAAAAAAGTGCAATGCCTTACTATTTTTTTTTTTTCCTGACAGGCTGGAGACCATTTGGGTAATTTGAGGGTTTGGGCTGATGGAGTTATCTCTAGATAACAGCTTGCAAAATTGCTGGAAAACCAGCACTTATGCAGCACAGGAGCTCGGGTTATTTCTAGTGATCCGGAGGCTGACAAATTGGGATAGATCCTCAAAAGCTGGAACCTCAAATTCAAGCAGATACAATACTTGTCCTCTTAGAGGCAGGGTATATTAGAAGTGATTTGTTTTCTTTTTCCTCACACTGAAGTGTACTGTTGCTTTTCTTTCTCAGGAAGATGAGGCTGTGTGAGCTCTATGCAAAGGTTCTGGGATCAGAGGAAGCTTTACATGTAAGCACAAAATCCCTGGAAAGGCACCTTTGGGAAAGGCAACAGCTATGGGAGCACTTGCTGCCCTCACCAGGGGAGTGGAGAGAAGATTATGGCAAGCCTTGGGTTGGGTTTGACAGTGAGGATAAGAAAAAGCTTTATGAACATAAATGAAACATTAAAAGGTGGTTTTGTTGATATATTCTTAACCAGCTCCACGGCTGGGATTCTCAGTGCTTGCTGCCATAAACCTCAGCTGCTGTCACAGGTGACAGGCCGGCTTTCCCTCTCTGTCCACGTTGTGTCTTCTCTCTTACTAGTTGTTAAGATCCACTGCTGCATGCTTTGGGTTGTTGTTCTTTGGCCTTTCCCTTGCCTTCTCTTCTCTGTAAAGGTGAAGGACTGTTAGGATTTGTGTGATCTCACACTTAGATTATGTGATTAATGCCACTGATACTTTTAAAAACAATTTTACAGAGTTAAAAGCTGTAGAGACCAACCTGGAGAACACATGATTTTCAACACAATGATATTGTACACAGAACCATGCAAGTGCCACAGTTTGCATTTTTAACAGTGTATATTTGTACCTAATGTACACATTACAGGTATTACAACTGTATACACTGGAGGTTACTTTTGCTTTACATGGTTCAAAGTATGTGCACAAGGCATAAATGAACATTGACAGATTAAGAGGATTATGCTCTACAATGGCTAGATTAACTAGTTTTTTAGACAGTGTATTCTTATTTTTAAAAACTCAGGGCTTATTGCGTTGAGCTCATGCTGCATTAAGAGATTTGTTAAATGTGCTCATCTTGTCATATGTTGACATGCAACAAATGATAAACTGTTCTTCCCTGCTCTCTGCTCAGTTCTGTTATTAACTTCCTCGAGACTTTGTCCTTTCCCTGAGTGAATTAATCTCTGTTTTACAGCCTGTGCATTATGAAGAGAAGAACTGGTGTGAAGAGCAGTATTCTGGGGGCTGCTACACAGCCTACTTCCCACCAGGCATAATGACTCAGTATGGAAGGTACAGTGTCTATTTATAGTGGGCTTTGGAGTGCTAAGATAAGACCAAGTTAATAAATATCCTCAGAAAGGGTCATAAATCCTCTGTCACTGTTCACTTCATACCTTTAAGCTCACTGGGGGATGTTTGAAATGGGATAACCTTCCACTTGTCTCTGTTGGGCTCTATGATGGATGAGTACAGTATCATGAGGGGCTTTTATTCACTGCTGTTGTTTGGTGAGTTCAGCTGAGGAGGTTCTGGGAAGGGAGTTGGGAAGCTTCCATAGTCTGCTTACAAAAATGGCTTTGGGTTTTTGAGATCAGTTTAGCCATTTCAAGCACGCCTTTAGCTGATGATTAAAAAAACTGACAGAGACTTAGCTCTTGCTGACATTGGTGGTAATGAGTGATTTCTTTGGACCATTCCTTTATTTTTAGCAGTGAAAGCTTAATATAGTGATCAGTGTGCCATTGTATACAGTCCTCTCCCACTTAAGTTTTTGCATGAAAATAAGATTTACCAAGAAGAAAAAGACTTATTTCAGACTGGTGATTTGATTTAGATACACAGGTTTTAATGGGGTAGAAGAGCTGTACTTTTGAGGTTTAAATTCTTATAATTTAAAAGTAACTTAGAGCAATAAAGCAGTTATAACAAAGAGCTTATGGAGGCCTTAGTATTTGAGGAATTTAAAATGATAACTATTGCAGATTCTGACAAAAGTAGAGTTAAAACAATGCTTATTGTTTATTGATTTATTGCTTCAAATATTATGGGGATATATTTCAGAATGCTGCACTGTGCCAGTAAGGCCTGGCATTGGTACTTATGGCACAGGCTGGAACTGTGAGACAGTGTAAGTCTCATCTCAAAATAGCTGTCCTTTTCACCTGTAGCTGTCATTTTCACCTATGAACAGTGTAAACATTTTAAAAATGTGAACACTGCTGTGTTCACTGTAAGAAATTAAATGCAACCCAGACTTCTCCTCCAGCTCCACTCACCCAGTGCTATTATCTTCAAGTGCTTGCTGTCATTTAAAATATTTCTATTCCAGCATTAACCCAGCTATTTCAGTTCTCTCCTGATACAGCTGATGTGACTTTTTGCTTGTGCCCCTCCAGGATCATTCGGCAGCCCGTTGGCAGGATCTATTTTGCTGGCACAGAGACAGCCACTGAGTGGAGTGGGTACATGGAGGGGGCTGTCCAGGCTGGAGAAAGAGCAGCCAGAGAGGTACAGATGCTCAGGGGACACTGCCAAATGTCCTGTGGAAAATTAAAGATCTTGTGGTTGGAGGGGAAATGAGAACTGAGGGTTGACTGCTTCGGGTGTTCTGAATCTCGATGCGAATCCCTGCAAAGGGGATTGACTTCAAAAAGGATGAAGGTTTTGCACTTAGATTTGGAATGTTAGGAAGGGCTCTGGCTACTTTGTCAAACTGTCCCCTTGTTTCTAGGATTAAATTCTTTCTTCTTTTACAGAAGTCCAAAACTCTCCTCCAGTCATTTTTCTTCCAAATCTGTTATCATTGTACTGAGAGATCCTGGAACAGCTCAGTCCTGCAGTTCTGCACACCAAGCCAGGCCCTTCCTCAGTGTTTCCAACACAGTGATGCTCCACTGAGACAACCTTAATACAGAGTCCCTAAACAAGGACTTAGATATTTTTTTTCTTCTGAGAAAATGCCGATTTCCTCAGTGTTTTCCAGAACATTAGAGTTTATGGAGCAGCAAAAGAAATTTCATCTTTGTTTTGTGAGGTGAAGGGAACCTTGTGGCTAAAAACTAATCAAGGAACATAAATTGTCCTGGAAGGAATGTGAAGAGTTCATCTAGCCCATGCCTCTGCCCCAAGAGACAGAGATCAATTGTTCATAAATTATCCCATTTGAGAAAATTATACCTAAGGTGCTCCTGAAAAGGTCCAGAGGTCTCATGACCTCTCTGATATAAGGACATTACAACAGAGCTGCCTCAGCAGAGGACTAGATAGGTGCACTTGACTGGTAAAAATTTTGGTGTTTTCCTTTCCTATTTTACTTATGAAAGGAAAACATGTTGAAAATTCAGTGCTTCTCACTCTCCTGCATTGAAGAGTTCACACTCTCCATGAGTCTTGTCTACACTAAAAGCCCCTTCTAAAATATGTTAAATCTTAAATCTACAAATGCCTGGAATAGAGAAAACATTATTATCACCAACTCCATTTTATTTCATTGTAGAAGAAACTAATCTTGCTATCTTCTCTGAATATAATTTCAAACAGTCTTTGCTATCCTACTGATCTCTGCTATCTTTGATACTTTGAATGGGAACTTTCCCATTGCAAAGGTTTTAGTTTTAATTTTGCTTTTCTCTGGCTGAAAGTAGTGATCTGTCATCACTCCCAGGATGCTTTTTCTCTTCCTACATCAGGATAAAATTTGCAAAACAAGCTGTTCCCTGTAGCTGGTGTCTTCATGCCTTACTTTGCCATGAGGGTCTGCTTAACTCTTAGTCATAATCACATTATCCTGTTCCCCTGGGACTGGCCAAATCCAATATCTTGCAAGGACTAACTAAGCATAAAGAGATTTTTCTGTTTCTATGTTCCACTAGGAGGAGTGTCTTATTAAATATCAGCCCTCTACAGAAATAAGTTGTAAAAGGTTGAGTTTTCTTTTAAAATTTGAATACACTGTGATTTATGTGCTCAGTCGTGCCATTTTTAAACAACAATTGAAGCCAGGTTGTTTTTTTTTTTCTGTCTTGAAGAATCAGTGGTACTTATTGAGAATGTTGGTTGTTTTCAGATACTGTTTGCTATGAGGAAGATCCCAGACAGTGAAATTTGGAAGCCAGAACCTGAATCAGTTGTAAGTATTTATGCAGATTAAGTGGATTGGGGTTTTTTTCTGCTGTTTTGCTGATGAGATACTTTTTTTTTGGTCTGTTTTTATATAACTTCACTGAATCAAAGCCGCAATAGACTTCCCTTTTTTCACCAAAATTTCCCTTCCCCAAAAAAGGAAGAGGATAGAAACCCATGTGACAAGACTGTAAGGCAGGATTGGAAAGAGCTGCAGTTCTTAACTGGGCTGTGAATCCTTTCCATGTGTGTGTTCCTTCCTTTAACTGAGCAGAAAATCTGGATATATTGCTTCTTGATAAGATATTACTGCTTTAACCCAGTTCTGTTCCTCCTGCAAGAATCTCTTTAATTTATATCCCTCCTCACAGTGGAGATGTGGATAATGGATGCTCTCCCCACAGGATGTGCCAGCTCTGCCCATCACTACAACCTTCTGGGAGAGGAACTTGCCATCTGTGCCAGGACTGCTAAAGCTGATTGGATTTTCCACTTTCTTCACCTCTGTGGCTGCAGCTGGGTTATTTGCCTACAAAAAGGGACTTCTGGTTCGAAACTGAAAAAAGGTGCCAGCTCAATGCCTCACAATTAAGGGATTTTCTCTTTTTTTTCTCTTTTTTTTTTTTTTTTTGGTCATGTACTTTTCTGTCTCCAAAATCTGAGGAAGAGGTGAAAACATTAGAGAAAATAGGCAAGAGGGAAGGGATATAGTAAAGGGATCCATATTGAAAAAGAACCCATAGGGTCCAGCCCTTCTTTTAGCAGTAACTTGGTTGTTGGATTTCTGGGGTACCAAGTGTTATCATCTTGAGGCTTTGATGCAAGTCTCAGACCAGAAGTGACAAAATATCTCTCTGAAGCCTATTCTGGAGAGATTTCTGGTTGGTTTTACTCTTATGTCGAATCAGACCCTGAACCCCAAATCTCCCCAGGCCCTATTTTTACTGTACTGAACAACATCTCTAGTTGTAAGCAAAGGATTTCTACCTTCCTGTGGGGTAGAATGAGAAAAGAAACCCACAGCTTACAGAATAATCAGATAGTTAATGCAAGTCTGGTAAGAAACTATTAGTATTTTTATTTCTTACCCAGGAAGCACCTAAGGGACTAAGGATTTATCCATCTGAACTATGCAGCCACAGGATTCTGGCATTTCCAGTGACATATATGTCCTACAGTGAGCTAAAGGGCAATAGTTCTGCTGTGTTTGGAAATGTGGTTGAATTTCAGGCTCCCCAGATGTGTCCACAGCTGCCTGGCACAGCAGAGCTCCTGTCCAGTGGAGTCTGTCTGTCCCTGTGAGCACCTTGACCCTGTCTCTTGTCTGCTAAGGCACAATGGGCTTGAAAATGTAGTGTTGGCATTAAACAAACAAAATAAAGGGAAAACAAACAAAAAACCCAAACAAAACAAACAGAAAAAAAAACCCCAAAAAACCCAAAAAAGCCAACCCAACTTATTTGCCCCCAAACTCTTGCTTCATGCTGAGCACAGTTTTGCTGATTTAGAGTTCTTGGTCTTTCCTAACAACCATATTGATGAGATTAGCAGTTCCACTTCTGCCTGCTGTGCTGTGCTGCACTGACTATGCACTTTTGATATCTAATAAGGGATCTAAATCATAGTGAGATCAAAAAGAACTGTGGATTGGAGAATCACATGCAAGTGCTTCTGCTCTCCACAGCTTGGTACTGTTAAAAAAAAGAAAAAAAAAAAGAAAAAGAGAAGATAGAAATAGGGCAGTATGCAGAGGTAGGGGGAGAAGTAAGAAAAATAAAAATCCACCCACCAAAACCTCAGTGCCTCCTTGTCAGTGTGTTGGTACCTTGTTCTAGATATTTCTGCTGCGTTACCTGTGCACAAGATGAAACAGGGAGACACAGGTGTGGCTGAGAACAAGATCTGGTGCACATGAAGTTGGAGATGTCTGGAATTTTTCAGAGCCTGTTTACTGCGTTTCTCCCTTCAAGGAGTAGCAATTTACATGTAAAAAAATGTTGGATTGCAGTAGAGAGCCATGGAGGGAAGTATAATAATAACTTCAGCAACTGGTGTGAGCAGACGGTGAGGAGCTGTATCAGCAGGCTCAGGCAGATTTTTTGGGCTAGCATCTGATCTTACTTGTGTAGAGCAGTACTTTGTTCTCCAAATAGGCCCCTGGAAATGCACTGAACTGCTTGGACAGCTGTAATATTTGTGAGCAGCACCTTGCTTTCTGGCCCTTAGCTTTTGTTCTTTTTAACTTGATGTGCTGGTTAAACATCATCTTGGAGCAGCAGCTTGGATTTTACCACAAATGAATAGGCTCATAACAGCCTTTTAAAATGCATGGGGGAACTTTTCAGGCATAAAGATCTTTAAGGCAGAGGAGGAGTGCAGCAGTGTGCATATGGCCTCTCTGGTTGTATCACATGGAGCTCTAATTTGCTGGGACATTTGCCTACTGCAGAGTTTCTACGTGGCTTTCTCTCCCTGTGATTTATTTACTACATGAATTAGGAACTGAAAGCTGAACGGGAAGTTCAGAGCTTTGGCAACTCACACAATTCTCAGGCCAGAAATAAACACAGGAACCTAAATTTGGGAAGGCGTTTTTGAAATCCTGGCCCAAATATTTGTAAGTGCTAGACAGTGAATCCATAGATTAAATATAAAGAACTGCTTCAGTTGCAGATGATTTTTCTGCCAAAACTGTTTGGAATTCAGGTCCTGCTTCTGCCCTAGAATACACATTCTCTAAAGGGGAACAAATTCATGAGGATAAATTGGTTTTATTCACATCCAAAATGTATTTCTCTCTTCTTTGCTCCTGAACATGGCAAAAGTTTTTTTCAGTTTAACAAGACTGGGGGACACAGGGGGAGAAATTCCAATCAAAACCAGAAATTTGTTAAAACTGAACTGAGTCATAACTTAAGCTTTTAATGAGATTGGCCAATTAAAAAAAATTGAAAAGTTTCTATACTTATAAGCCTTTTTTCTTCTTAGTTTCAAAGTGAAAGAAAAATGGGGGAAAAAATATAAAGCAATCCCACAAAGCATTTCTCATCTTATTCTGCCACGACTAAAGTAGGTGAGACAGGGATTTATTCAAAATAAATTTGGTTTCCCTGAGATTTCTAATCAAATCTGGCTGGAACTGGGAGGTCTGAACTGTGACATCTGTATTAACACTCTAAAATCTGTCTTCTTCCTTGCAGACTGCCAAAGCTTTTGGAAAGCTCTCTCTGTCTTTACAGCCGTGTCTTGCTATGATTGTGCTGTGGACCTTTCCCACCACTATGGGATAAAAAAAGGATTTGCCACTGTTTTCTCAACATTTCCACACAAAAGGAACACGTGGCACCTTGTGTACATGGATGCCAGCACGATGAGGGAATTGACAAATGGAGGTAGAGAATCAAGCTGCTTCCTGTGGCTGGAGGAACTGTTAGCACTGGCTCATATTTTTGAGATAAAAATTCATGCCAACCCTTTGAAGAGAGGAATGAAGTCTGTTTTAATGGATAACCAGTCGTGCTGTATTCTTAATTTATTAACACATTTGATGAGACAACTGCTATCATTAAGGTTCCAAGAGTTTACCAACTTTGTAAAATGTACTATAGGAACAACCATGAAAATAATTGTATTTGTCTCTTACAAACTGAACTGGGTTACCATGAATCTTTTGTATTTGTAATGCTCATAAGAGTTTACAAAAAAAAAATTACTTTCTTCTACACTGTTCTGATAGCCACTGTACATTGCAAGGAATGATGGGTCATGGCATAAAAATCTGTGTTAACCAAAGTACTTGAAATCTAATTGTACAACCTACTCAACAATCACAAGGATATGAGCAATCTGGGGCAGCCCCCTTGTCTTCCCTTTAATTTGTGCATTTTTTTCCCCAGTGCAGCTCTTGATTCCAAATAGCACATCTGCTCTCAATAGAAAGACATGAATCATGTAATTAAGTTTCTCTCTGAGCATTGTCCATCACATGGCCTGGACAAAAAAACTATGGGGCTTTAAAGAAATCTTTCTGTGTCCACTGTGGGACTGTTGTTTCACTGAAATAGGCTTTACAGACTTGCCAAAATTTTAAGAATTTTTTCCCTTTTTTGAGACATGAAAAAGTAATATTTTTGAGGAAGAAGGAATTGTATGGCCTCCAGAAATACTAGGGAGCCAAGATTAAATAACAGACCTGCCACTGGTCTCAGGCAAGAAGCAACCTGCCTCAAATCACAGGTGACAAACATTCACAAATAAACCTGACCTATGTTCAAACCAACTAACATTCCCTCTCCTGTCTCCACCAACTTAAGATCACCCTGATCTTCCTTCTGTTGAAGAACAGAGTGTAAAAATGAGACAGCCAAAGCAGCCTGGCTTTCCAAGTGTCTCTGCAGTGAATTCCTTTAGGCGTTGTCTTAAACTGCCGCTTGTGGCGTGTCTGCTGTGCTCCTGGTGGTGCCTGCCTCTGTGTTTTGGAAAATAAATTTAAAAAGAGTGACTTCACTTTGCAGGAATATATATGCTGTGTGTGTGTGATGAATTTGTGCCTTTTATAACTGTAGCATTTTCTAAAGTGCCTCTGTGGTGACTGTCTCCCTTGGTTTCCCTTCTTCAGCTCTCTTTTAAATAGGCTCTTGCAGATATTTTTATCTGACAGCTGTGAAATTTTTTTAACCTTAATTAGAATCAATAAATATTGTCATGTCACATGTATTGTTTGAGGCTTTTCTTTTGTGGAAGCCCCTTTTGAGTTGGTTGTAGTGGCATTACTTACCGACACGGCATTTTGCATTTCAAACATGTAACTTCAGCTTTTCTTAGTAAAGAAAACTCTGTAAAGAAAAGGACAGTATAAAAGAAAAAAAAAATACAAACTCAGCCAAGCAGCCCCTCAAAACAGTGCAAAAAACCCCCATTCAACCCCTTAAATACACAATTGAAAAAAAAAATCAAACCACATTCGGTAGTAGTATAGATACTATACTATAAGTATAGATAGTAAAATTCTCTTACACTTAAGAATTAATTTTTCCTATTATAGGGCAGGTGGCTCAAACTGAACATAAGAAGAAACAGACCTTGTACCAAATACTGTCTGATGTAAACATAAAAACCCGAGAAGAAAAGAGTGACCAAAATCAATTTCACCCACTAGCTCAGTGTCAGTGCTAGAGAGATCATGGAACTGAAGAACAAATTTGCTCCAGGGAAGGGACCTGTGTTGCACAAAACTGTTGGCCATGAATACTGGAGAAAGTGTAACCATCCATGTGAAAAAACATCTGAAGTGTGCAGTGCTCTTTGTATAGGCTTAACTTTCAGCATTACAAGTTATAAAGGAGCACAAATACAATGAAAGCAAACACCCTCAACTAATCCTTCGCACACTTTCTAAAGCACCCGTCCCCTAAGAAACATGTCAGCACCAGCAATGCATTTCACATCCCTCAAAGCAGCCAGCAAGTCATTGTGCCTCCAAAACATTGCTGCTGTATTGGGTTTGCATGACCTGGGTTTGGAAGCAGGGGGGCTACAGGGGTGGTTTCTGTGAGAAGCTTCTGGAAGCTTCCCCCATGTCCAGCAGAGCCAATCCCTCACAGCTCCAGGATGGACCCACTGCTGGCCAGGGCTGGGCCAGTTAGAAAAGGTGGTAACACCTCTGGGATAACAAATTTAAGAAGCAAAAAAATTATAGTGCAGATGTGATTGCAGCCAGAGAAGAGCAGGGTGAGGATGTGTGAGAGGAAGAGCCCTGCAGACACCAAGGTCAGGACACAGAGAGGGGCAGGAGCTGCTCCAGGGGCTGGAGCTGGGATTCCCTGCAGCCCTGGTGAGACCCTGGTGGGGCAGCTGTGCCCCTGCAGCCCAGGAGGGCACAGGGATGCAGAGATCACCTCAGCCCAGGAGGGCACAGGGATGCAGAGATCACCTCAGCCCGGGGAGGAGACCCAAAATGGGGCACAGGGATGCTGAGAGGAGGCTGTGAGCCCATGGGAGGCCCATGAAGAGAGGAGCCCACCCTGGAGCAGGATTCCTGGAAGGACTTGTGACCCTGTGGGGGACCCACATTGGAGCAGGCTGTGCCTGAAGGACTGACCCCATGGAAGAATAACCCACAGTGAAGCAATTTATGGAGAACTTTCCTGTGGGATGGACTCACATTGCAGAAGTTCATGGAGAGCTGTCTCCCATGGGAGGGATCCCACACTGGAGCAGGGGAAGGATTCCTCTCCCTGAGCAGTGGCAGGAGCAATGTGTGATGAACTGACCATAACCCATCCCCATCTCCCTGTGCCACTGAGGGGAGAGAGGAGGGAGAGCTGGGAAGTAGAGAGGGATGGGAAGAAGTTATTTTTGTAATTTACTTTTACTTCTCATTATCCTGCTCTGATTTTGTTGCTAATAAATCCAATTACTATCCCCAAGCTCAGCCTGTTTCGCCCATGATGGAATTTGATGAGTGATCTCCCTGTCCTATCTTGACTCATGAACCATATGTTATATTTTCACTTTTCTGTCCACCTGAGGAGGGCAGTGACAGAGTGGCTTTGGCGGGTGTCTGGCATCCAACCAGGATCAAACCACCCCAGTGTTTTTGGTGCTGAAACCCAGGATTATGAAGATTTTGAGATAAGGATGGTAATTGGGAAAGTTTGGGCAAAGCATGGACTAAACATTGTTAGAGAGTAGAACATTCATGGTGGATTTTGCTGTAACTGTGGTGAAGGCACGAGGGGTGGCTTTTGTGTGAATTGAAAATTTTTGTTCTGCGTTGTGATGATGTCATTTTGATTTTTGTGTGGGGAACCTTGCTCTTCCTTTGTTTGATTGGTTTTGTTGATGTGAGTGCAGGTTGTGTGATGGATGTGGATTTTAATGATAGTTCTTAAACAGTTAAATATGTGATTCACAGAGGTGAGGGGTGGAAAGTGGAGTCAGATTTGACCTACCTTTTTAACCCTTTGTTCAGGCATATCCTGGAGTATCCCAGAGGACATACCTGAAATGGTAATATTATTAATTTAGTTATTCACAAAACTTGAGCATGCATTTCAAAGAGACTGTGTCAGCCAAGAGGTCCTTCATTATTTCCATCAGTCCAGTGCACAGAAAATTAATGTGAACAGATTAATACAGAAGAAATCAATTTTGTTTAACATCTGTAAAAGATACAAATATGATTTCCCAAGAAACCAATTAGAAATCCCAGTCATTGTTTAGAAGGGGATGGGACGTGTGCGCAAGTTATTTGGCTAAATCATGCAAAACTCAGTGCTACAAGAGCTGACAATAATTTTTTCTTCTTGTCTTGTGTAATTCTACCAATTTCTTATCTGGAGCAGATCCCGAAATGATGTAGGGACTGATGAGTTTTGCCTTCTGGCTCAAGACAGGATAAATTCTCCCTGAGCCTGTGGAACTGCCTCAGAAAAAACCAAAAATCCAAGCATGATAGGCCTCAGATTTTAGAGCCAAAGTACAGTTTGGTATCTGCTGGAAAAAAGACATTTTTTCTCAGGTTGGTCCTGCTCTGTGGGGTGGGTGTGGAAGGAGGCTCCTCATCCTCATCTGCTGTTTGAACCCATCCAGGTACTGTAGGACACCTACAGACATGTCCTCCTCTCTCTGTTCCACGCAGAAGGGATGGATGGGAGTTTGAAATTCAGTTATTGGATGGAATTTACTTGCATCTCACTTCTTCTGCAAAGATCACATATTTGCCCACCTAGAGGGCAATTCATGAGCTAAAACTCAGTTGTCTTGTGCCTCTCAGACATTCAAGGGCACTTTGCTCAGCCCCAGCTGCTGCCCCAAAGGAGACAGCTCTTCCAGAGGCCCAACAGAAACTGTTGTCATATATTGCCAGAGTTTTGCACCTCCTTGATGCTTCTGGTAGGCAGCTCCTCGAGGTACTGACTCTCCCTTGTCCTCACAGTAGCCAACTGACTCCAGTTCTCCTCAACCAACCAATCCACTCTTTTATAACACTCTTCTGATTGGCTACAGCTGCAGCCTGTTAACATCAGGCCTGCTCCCAATCTTTAGTAATTGGTTCAGCTGCAACTCTTTAGGGCATAAGACTACATTCTAGACCACCTTCATTTACCCATACTGTATCCCCCTACAATTTCCCTTTTTTCTTTTAATTACAGAGTTGCAGCATTTCTAGAAGTACATATTCAAATAAATTAACATTATGACATATTCATATATCTCATTCAGAACCAAGAGTTATGCAGATGTTCTGACAACATATTACAAATATACAGTACAAATATATATATATTTCTGAGTGTTGGTTCAGTTTTGCAGTTTTTCTCAGTTTACAAAGTATTTATCTTCAAAATCTTTTATACTCATCTTTAACAAACACTAATAGCTACAATTGATATATTTTACCAATAATTTAGTATTCAAGTCCTTTTCCCCAAATCCACGGGGTCATATAGTCAAATCTTGTCTCCCCTAAATCACGGGGTCATATAGCTTAGTCCTGATTCCACGGGGTCACATAGTTTAGTATTCAAGTCCTTTTTCCCAAATCACAGGGTCATATAGCTTGGTATTCAAATCCTTTTTCCAAATCACATCGGGATCACCATTTGTTGTCGCATATTGCAAAGGTTCTATTGTCATTATATTGCAGGGGTTCCATATTGGCAGAGTTTCATACCTCCTTGATGTTTCGGGTAGGCAGGTCCTCTAGGCACTGACTCCTCCTTGTCCTCACAGCAGCCAACTAACTCCAGTGCTCCTCAACCAACCAATCCACTCTTTTATAACACTCTTCTGATTGGCTACAGGTGTTTCCTGTTAACATCAGGCCTGCTCCCAATCTTTAGTAATTGTTTCAGCTGCAACTCTTTAGGGGATAAGATTACATTCTATACCATCTTCATTTACCCATCCTGTATCCCCCTACAAGAAACCTCCTAAACCAGCCCTGCCCTGTAGCACAGATGATTTTTGGGTACCAAACTGGGCAGATTCTACCTCCCACCAGCTGCTGATGGCAATTAGGTAGTTCTGGGGGCATTTAGCTTTGAAGAAATGCACTAGGGATGATGTGGGCTCTGTGAATCTAACATGGTGCATGTTAACAGGTAGCTGCACATATAATGTGTTAATTCACAGCTGTCCTTTACCCAGGCAGGCTGTAGATGAATTTCCTTGTCATTAGAAACAGAGCCATGATATTCTAGTCATAATATTAGCAGAGTTTGCTAGAAAAGCCTTCAGTTAGCAGCTGAGTGCCACGATAAGCTGCAAAAAAAATACACCTGAGTAAGAGGCTTTGTAAGCTGATTTTAGTGTGTCATGATTTGTGCAGTCAGTAGCAATAAGCTATTCTGAAGCTAGGCTAGAAAAAGCTCAAAAAATAATTTTAAAAAATAATCATAGAATAGTTTGGGTTGGAGGGGATGTAGAAAGGGGATCTTTCTAGGTCACCTAGCCCAAACCTCCTGCCATGGGCAGGGACATCTTTGTTTAGACCAGGGTGCTCAGAGCCCCATCCAGCCTGGCCTTGAACATTCCCAGGAATGGGTCATCTACAACTTCTCTGGGCAGCCAGTTCCCTTGTCTCACCCTATATCTAATCTAAGTCTGTCTTCTTTTAGTATTAACCCCTTTGTTCTATCACATCAAGCCCTGCTAAAAAATCCCTTTCCAACCCTTTTAGGTACTGGAAGGTTCTCTGAGGTCTCCCCGGAGCCTTCTCTTCCCCAGGCTGAACAGCCCAAGTTCTCTCAGCCAGTTCTTATAGGGGAGGTACCCTAGTCCTGTCATCAGGTCAGTGACCCTCCCCTGGGCCCACTCCAGCAGGTCCATGTCAAAATACCTGTGAAACACACACTGCTTCATCCTCTGGGACTGATCCAGTGCCAAGCTGGCTCATCCCAGTTCTGCATTCCTCCTGGCACTGCTGAAAGAGGCAAACCAAGCTGTTTTGAGTCCAAGCTGGTCTCATCCTCTGTTTTGACAGAAGGTGAGATGCTGTTTCTAATTTATAACCAAAAGGTATTAGCTTTCTTTCAGGGCTGGCTTTTTGCTGTGTGCACAGTGAGTTTTCTGATAGCAATGTTTCTAATCCTTTCTTAGCAGAACAGCCCCAACAAAATAATCCATTTCCAACCAGCTCCATTTACTCTGACATCTACAGGCTCTGTAGACTCCTTGCCACCATCCCTGCAGCTTTGTGGGGGAAAAAAAGCCTCATCCAAATCCAAGTGATCCATTCATCCAGCCTCTCAGGTTTCTGTGGTTGAAATGGCTCCCAAGGTACTCAAGAGTCTCTTTTTCCCAGCCCCACAACCAAAGAAGAAGTTGAGATTCCTGGGCTCTGGTTCTCAAGGTTGTTTATTTTCTCTTATCTCTTACATTCTTTCTCTGACCTGCTGAGATCTGTCTGGCAGGTTGGTTCATGGCACACTGACCACCCTCAGGGTGGTGTTAGTTTTTTCTACTAAAACCTATGTGTACTTTATTTATAATAATTTTCCAATACCTATCACCTATGTTAGACACTCTGTCTCTACTCTAAACCAATCCAAAAGTGCCACCATCACAGCAGAAGATGGAGGACAAGAAGAAGAAGAAGAAGGACAGGACATGTCCAGATTCCTCCATCTTGCCTCTTGAACCCCCATTCTAAAAACCCCAAAATTTTACTTTTTCACCCTGTTACAAATTCACTATCATTCTACTCAAACTCTTGTGGCTTGTAACTCTTTACACAAAGTTGGTAATTGTTTCCATGGGTTAAAATTGAAGGCACAGGTGTTTTTGACTCCATGCCAAGGTCTCTGAGCCCCCTGCCAGAGTCTTGAATCACCCAGGGCAACCAGAGGAATGTCCTGGGTTCTGACACTGACCTACAGCAGAAAGGGGCTGAGCAAACACAGACCAGCCTCACCTGCCCAAGGTCATAACGTCATGGAACTTTAGCAATGTCTTTGAGAGGGGGAGTGTCTCTGAGTCCCTGCAGCAGCAGAGACTCCAAGAAGCACTTGAGGAAATGGTACCCAGCAGAAACACCAGCGTTTGGATAATTTGGTTTGTCAAGTGGCTCTGTTTGCCCCTCTGCCTCCTGGGATTTAACACTGCACTCGAATATGCTCTGGTGCTTGGCTGGCAGGGAGCAGGGAAAAGGAAACATATCAATAATGCACTGAGGCATCCTTGTCAGTCCTCAGGCTGTGCCCAATTTGCATATGCTCCAAGCTGTAAGAAAACACTTTGCACAGCAGTGTTGCATTTAGCAGAAATTACATTATAATTTCAGATGTAGAAACTTCTATTCCAGGTCTGAGGCAGGGAGGTGTCCCATTGGGCTGTGCAGTCATTATCTTAAACAATTGAAATGCATTCTTGTACTTCATCAAAATCAAGGGAAGACATTACTCCAGCCTCCACTTGCCAATTCAGTCCAAAGTGGAACAAGACTATTTAACTAAATTAGAAACTATATTATTTCCCAATAATTCTTTATGAGATGGAGTGTGGCCAGAGCAATTTTTCAGAGTGTGCATATTTGAGCCAGCACCTCTATCCATCTCTGCAAAGCAAACTGACCCCACAAAAACTCCCTTCCCTGAGAAGGTGAATGCCCAGGAGCATTTAGGATCTGTGCTCACACTTTTCTTCCAGCTCCTTTATGCTGCCCAGCAGGAGACAGGACTCGAGTTGCCCTTTGGAGGAAGTTTTGCAGAGCTGCCAGGGGCTTGGTGCTTCAGCCATTTCACTGCCCTGATTTCTGCCAGGAGCTTGGTGCCTCTGCCATTTCACTGCCCTGATTTCTGCCAGGGACTGGCCAGGGCCAGAGGCTGCAGGGATGGAGCCTCTGCTTCCTCAGAGTGGCACATCAGAGCTTAGAGATGGGTGAGAATTTATTTTTAAAGCTGGGGATTTGCATCATTTCCCTTTAGTGTGCTTCTCTTCCAGAGTTTAACAAGAAGGGTGAACACCAGGGCAGAAATGCCCACAGAGACCTTTCTGCAAACCAAAGTGTGAAGCTACTGACACATATTTTTTTTGTGAGGTGATAAAATACTGCTATGAGGTAGCCCAGAAGACGACAGGCTTTGTTTCAGCCTGTGCCATGCTGTCTGCAGCCTGTGCCATGCTGTCTGCAGCTGGTGTCTGCTGACAGAAATCCTCCTCAAATGCCAGCCTCTCCCTTTTGGAATTCAGCCAGGTGTCCTGGATTTCTCCAAGGTTTTGATGAAAATGATGGGGCTCAGGCTATAATCCAAGGAGTTTTCAAGTGAGTGATCTGGTCATGGAAGTCCAAATGCCAACACAAGCAATAATAATCTCCTTTCCTTCATTTTCAACCTCATCTCAAGTGGCAGCTGCCCTCTTGTACTGTGAGTGGCAGGCGTATTTCATAAAGAAGAACTGTAGGAAGATACAGATGGCAAAGGGCATCTGTCTTATATTTTCTTGTGCTTGGTAAGGTTAGAGACAGTGCAAATTCATGCCCCTGTCTGATCTGTTCATTATAGACCAGGGAACACCACATCCCTGGGACTCTGGAGGAACAGATGGGTGGCTTGAAGGCCCTGCTGACCTCCTCTGGCACCCAGCAAGGTGCCAGCACCCCTGCTAAAGCTTCCCTCTCCTCTCATGTGTAATGGGCTCTCATTTGGGAAACTTTTTTCCCTGCTCCTTCTATGTGTCCTGGGTTATTCTGTTTCTGTTATATAAGATGTGTCACCCTGTTTTTGTAAGTTTTTCTAAGGCTTCTGATGTTTACATTCTTGTAACAAACTTTCTCACACACTTTATGTAAATAACTTATTGTTTTGCATTCTTTTATGGAGGAGGAGAAAGCTGATGGTTTGTTTTTTTGTCCAGTGTCATTGGAGAGGTGGGACTGTCACCCTCCAATCCACTGTCACTCTTGGAAATCTATAAATGTTGGAGTCAGAATCAAACTTTGCTCTTTTTTGCCTCGGAAAATCCAGTGTCTGTGTCTTTCTGTTTTGTGTCCTAGAGTGACAAAGATGAGTCAAAAAAAACCAAAACAAAGAGAGCAAGGAACAGGGAACAGAACCTGGAAATCCAAGTACTACAAATAAAGAACAGAATAGGAACTGTAGCTGGAGCCCAAAGTATTTGTTGCCAAGTGCAGGAGCTGAATGGGAAAAGTAAAAGTTACAGTTCACTCACAAAGAGCACATTTGATTTCCCGTCCTGGATTTTCACCAAGATGAAATTTCCTTACTCTGTGTGTGTGTGAAAAGCAACTGTTGCAGGGGAGAAACAGCCCACAAGGAAGAGAGCTGACTCTAGCCACGTTTCACAGTAGAGGACTCTCTTTGTTTGTTTGTTTTTGTGGAACTGGGAGCTGAACTCTGTGCAGAGAGCATAAAACCAGTCCCCAGCTTGACCCCAGCATGGTTCCTGGCTGAGGAAAGCCCTTGCTGTCAGGCACCAGAACCTGGTCAGTGGGACGTGGGAACCCACTGGTGGGAAACTGGAGGTTGAGATGTGTCAGACTGTGTTGGCACATCACCCTGGCTGGTATTTTTGTTCAAAAACATAATGCTAATTTTCCCAGTAGTTGGGGGGTATCTCTGATCCTGGGAAAAGAGATCAAGTACAAACAGTACCCCACAAAAGCCAGTGTTGGCTCATGGGGGCTGAATCAAATGTGAATTGAAAAGCATTGTTGGTGAAGGACTAGCAAAGAGGCCAAGTGAAGGCAACAACCTCTTGCTTTCCCAAAATGGATTTTCACATAGTAATAGAATGTTTTGGGTTGGAAGGGATCTTAAAGATCATCCCATTCCAATTCCCTTTGATAAAAACAAGCTGCTTGGGGCTCCATCCAGGGAAACCTTGAACACTTCCAGGAATGGGCCATGCCCCAGTTCTCTGGGCATCCTACCCCTCGCCATTTTGAGGTTGGATGTACCTTTTTAGCAACCTGGGTGTGTCTGGTCAGATCTCCCCCTTGTCCCACACAAGGAGCATGACTGGAAGGCCACTGTGTCCCTGGGGGACATCCACATTCACTGCTCCAAAACATGGAGCCCCTGCAACCTGGCACTGCTTCCTTGGGGTGGTGGCCCCTTCCCAGACCTGTGACCCAGTGCTTTCCAACCAGGGGGGTTTGAGTTGTCAGTTCCCTTGCCAGGAGGTTGTGGGCTGCAGGTAATGAGGGAAGGAAAGCCTTGCTAGGCTGATGGTGCTAAAAATCAAACAGTGGCTTTTCTCCTGCACCTCCTGCCCATCCAGCCCCTGCTGATCCAGCAGTGCATCCTGTTTCAGGGTCCCCGTCCCCATGGGCTGGTTGATGGCAGCCAGGGGGGAACAACCCTGTCACCCTTTGCAGGCAGGAGCTGCAGCCAAGGGGAGTGGGGCCAGAAAGGAGGAGGGAGAGTCTCACAGGAGATTTTTCCATCCCCAGGGCTTGGGCAAAGCTGCTATGCTCTCTGTAAGCAAACCCAGCAACTTGATTAAAAAGAGGCAGACCTCCTCACATATATCATCCCCACCTACTTATTTTGGACTGCCTGATCTGTGTGCTCAGTGGTGTTTCTTATTTCACTGCTACTGTGGAGCATTAAGGGAATGCTCCACAGTTTTCTCCCTCTGCTGTTCCTTCTGCCAGTGCTTGCTCTGGTCTTTGTTTTACTTCCAACAGCCCTTTCACCTAAGGTTTTCCCGTTTCCCAGGGGTGTCAATGCAATTTAGTTCCCACACTGGTGCTGAAGGACTTGGTGTGGACCCCAGCCTCTCCCACCTCACCCTGTATTCAAAGAGGACAGAACATTTCCCACTTCTGCCAAAGGAGTGCAAAGCTCTTACTCCAAAAATGGGGCACTGAGCACCCCTGATTTGGGAAGGTGTCCAAAGGCTTTCCCATTCCCAGCCTGGGTGAGGGCTCTGCTTGGCCCCCAAAAGAAAGAGGTGTTTCCCTGGTGCTTCAATCTCCCAGCTTTAATACCAGCAGCAGCTCACTTGGGGAGTTGTCAGTGGTGATAAACTCAGTCCCATTCTGTTTCAAAATTGGTTTAAGAAAGATGCCTGGCTGTTTAATATTTAAGCTAAATGTTTAATGTTTAAACAGGGAAATTGGTCTGATTGTCAGAAAGGGCATTAAAGCAGGATGGGAACTGGTCTATAATCTCTGACAAATGCTGCCCTTTCTCTGCAGCTGCCTGGTGCCTGGGAGCTGCAGGAGTTTCAGAAATGCCAGTTTTAATCAATCTCACTCATTTCATTTGCTGCCTGCCAATCCCACAGCAGTGAGATGTGCCTTTCCCTGGGAAGTGGCAACATTGTACCTGGCCCTGTTTAACAGTTTGAGATTAATTCAGCTGAATTGCATTGGTATTTCAAACCCCAAAGTAATTTCAATTGAAATGTGTGTGGAAAAGGTGAAAAGTGAAGCTGGACAATGTTGGCTCATGGGTGTATTGCAGATGATTTGGGGTCCCTTTTACATGTGCACACAGAAGTTCTGATGTCAAGCCTGAAAATGAATGGCTCTAATTGCTACAAATACACCTATGGATAAATTATTTTTGAACAGGTACAGGCAGTTTTTTTCAGATGGTGGAAATGCATGTGGCAGTGTAGAACTATTTCAGACCACAAAAGGCTCCTCAGCAGCCTGTGCTCCCTCGCTGAGGAGGCACAGCGGCTGTGCCAGGCTGCATGCCCAGGGTACTCCTTGTGCACAGGAATTCCTGCTCAGCAATGGCTGGAGCTGGGGAGAGCACACTCAGCAGGGAGCCCTCGAGTCAATCAGCAACTCAGGAAACTCACAAAAAACCAAGCAAGGCAGAATCTGAAGAAAAGTTTATAAGAAGATCAAGGTTTCAGGACTATTGAAAGGCACATTTCACCCATGTTGAACGACAGCTGAGCTCATGGACACGTACAACGCTCAAAATTCATGGCAAAAAGATCACATAATGATGGCACATTGTGAAACATACATTCCAGACTTCAGTCAAACACTAAAGTGATTATTTTAAGAGTATCATGTACATAATAAGAGTGGAACAGGCAGATGCATCCAATTACTGTAATTTACAAGGCAGTAATTCGAGCCTCAAATACAGTTCTCCTTATTAGAAGAAGGGGCTATGGATTAGCAGCAAAATGAGGGGCAGTAAATGGACAGGGAATCAGGAAGTTGCTGCCATTTGGAAAATAACAGCCAGCACCAGCTGCAAGTGGGAGGAATTTAACTTGGCTAATTCATTTCACTGTGCTGTGGCAGCACAGGGCTGGGCTGGATGGATGCTCTCAGGGCAGGCACCCTGCAGAGCAGATGTGCACAGATGTTTCCTTGGCAGTGGGCAGGATGAAGTCCAGCCATGCCTCCTCTCTCCCTGTTCAGTGCTGTGCCTTGTGCTAATTACCTCCTTTCATCCAGCTCGGGGTTAAATTTCACATTGCGATGATTAATAATTAATCAAATGCACTTGAAAATTAATTTGGCAATTCTAGGACTGATTGGCATGCTAATCTCTTCTGTGCAGCGGGGATGGTATGGGAACAACCTCGGATGTTCTGAGGTGAATGCATGAGGGCATTTACTATCTTGTGTGGTGAAAAATAAAGCACTGAGTGGAAACAAAAGCGTTCTCCGAGACCTCTTTGCAACTCAGAAAAGGTGTGATCTGCATTTTGCCTTCCTGTATTAGGAATATATCATTGATATTATCATGTCCAACCAAAACCAAATGGACAAGTTTGAAAAACGCCCCCACAGTTGATTTATTTCTGTTTAACTGCAGTAGATTCGATGCATTAATTATGGGACTAAAAAGAAAAATCACAAGGAGAAAAATTGTTGGCTCTTTCCAGCTGTCCATGCCACTTCTCTCCAAAATAACACTCATCTGGTGAAAGGGGAGGAGAGGGGGTGTGCAGCTCCCCCTGGTCCCCGCTAGTTCCGGCAAGCAAGTCCCTTTTTACAGACCAAGAGCCCTGCAGCAGCCACAGAGGTGACACACAGGGTGCAGCTCAGCAGGCACAGCAGCCCCGGTGCCGAGGGCAGGTTCCTCTCCCAGAAGCTCCTGGAGAATGGTCGGGCTGGGACATCCTGGGGGAGAGAGGAGATGGTGACTCCACAGGGTGTCCCCTCACCCTGAGGTGGCAAATGCCCCCCCTGAGGCTGGGGAGGTGACAGGTATTTCCCAGGTGGTGCAGGGAGAAGAGTCATGGCTGTGAGATGTGTGTTCTGTCATCCTGAACAGCCACAGGACAGTGAAGATGGAGTTACTTGTGGCTGGAATGATGTTCTATTTGGCTTTAAACCATAGACTGGGACTGGGCAGAATTAGGCTGCATTTTTCAGTCCCCCAGGCTCTGAGATCAGTGTGCTTGGCTCTTAGTCATCCACCCTTCAGACAGGGGTAACAATATTCCTTGGACAACTCACAAAAATAATGCCATCAGCATGTGAAGTGACTAAAGGCTTGCCTGGGAGCAGGGTGCACAGGAGTCACTGAAATAGGGACACACCTGACTGAGGGGTGTGTGCCTGACTGGGTGACAGTGATTCTCTGGCTCACCTTTGACTCTGGCTCTGGCATCCAAATCTCACTCTTGGAGATCTTCCCCATACTGTGCAGTACCTAGAAGAAAAAATTATTTGTGCCATGTGAAAAAATTATAACCCACAATACTTCCAGTGTTGGAGAAACAGAGGAAGTCAGAGCAAGTGACATTGATAAAAGGTGTTACTATGACTAGCTGCAAGTCCCTTGAACCAGAAAATGTACAGTGATTTCTACAGATTTCTAGAGCTTCTCTAAATATTTCTGTGGGAGGTTTTTAGTTTTTTTTTTTTTGTTTTGTTTTGTTTTTTTGGTTTAGTTTGGTTTTTTTCTGAGTAAAAGTAAAAAAGCTTTTTCTCAAGGCAGTTTGAGAAATACCAAGGTGAGGTTACAGCCATGCACTTGGGACACAAAACCTGTTAGAAAGGGATATAGATAAGAGGAGATATAGGGATATATCTAGATATAGAAAGAGGAGAGATGCAACTCTGAGGCTCTCACAGCATAGGATTGTGGAGCCCTCCCTCACCTATTCAGGCAGTACAAAGCTTATCAAGGATTTTTCTTGAGAATAAACTGATTCAATCAGTAAATCATGGGGATTTTGGGAGGGGAAATGAATGCCTCCAGAACACAGCTCACTGTCTTTGTAACTACTGCTCACAGACATGGTGAAAAGAGAAATTAGGTGACTTGAAACAAAGCAAGTAATAATGGTTATAAGGCAAATATGACATTCTGTCAAATGGAAGTAAAAGACTGATTTTCCTTTAAATAACAACTTTGTGGCTTTGCCATGCAGTTGTAACTGCAATGTGCACCCTTAAATGCTTTTTTCCCCTCCCTCCAGGTTGTTGTAAAGGGATTTCACTGTGACTGGGAACCCAGCCCAATGTGTGTCATTCTGAGGAGATTTAGACATTATCAGAGCTGCACATTACAATTTCATAAGGCTCAGCTAACAGGACTGTCTTGTAAAAGGAGAAGCAGAAGGGATAGATCAAAAATGAGAACAATGTTCAGATTTTCAGATTTCTGCACAGGAAATAGCTGTGAGCATTTGAAATGACTTAGATGAGTTTTAAAACACGCAGTGATTAATTTGTTAGAAATTGAGGTAGTGTATCTACAAGCAGCATCAGGTTGGAGGGTTTTTGGAGGCTTTTTTCCTCTAGACATGCAGTACATGGCATAAGCTTTATTTTAAGTCTCCAGTTCAGTAATATTCTGATTTGGTTGAAATTCTTGGCTTCACTTTATTCAATAACCAATAAAGTAAGTTTAAAAAATAAAAATGTTTTGGTCATGTTGTTTTCTAGTATCCCTCCGGGCCAATTCTAGGAGCCTTTGCACTAAATCAGACTATCCCAGCAGTACTTAATCCTTTGCAGCCTTTTGATAGAGATGCTGGGAGCAGAGCAGGATATGTACCTCTCTGGCTGCTCTCTCTCCTGCCTGCACAGCTCCCTCCATGTATCCGCTCCACTGCGTCGCTGTCTCCGTGCCAGCAAAGTAGATCCTGTCAACAGGCTGGCGAATGATCCTTCAAAACAAGGGGAGAATGTCAGGGGACAAGTGACAGGAGGGTGATGAGCCTTCTAAAAGCAATTTATGGCTTTGATGGAGCACAGGGCTTCAGCTGTCCAGAATCCCTGCAGACCTGGGCTGAGGTGTGATCGGCTGTCCCTGCAGGACCACCCGCTTGCTTCTGCACTCAAAATTCAGGCTCTGAGAGAGAGAAAAACCTGAGGCATGAATCAGTGTTCCCAGCTTCCACAAAAGTTATACAGGCCTGAGTTTAGTGCTGGGTAAGGGATAATCCTAACAGCCTGCAGTAATGCAGTGCAGATGATAGACTGATGTCTTCTGCATGGCAGCTTTGCTGTTATCCTGCTGTTACAGTGGCATGGGGATGATGTTCCTGCAGTGCTAGATCACCAATATCAGCTTCTGTTTGGGGGATGGACTTGGCTGGCTGCTGAAGGCCTGGCATTTAGGGAGCTGCATTCCCCCCATAGTGTCATAAAGGCAGTCCCTCAGCCCTGCAGTGCTGCACAGCATTCCAGCCAACCCAGCTGTAGGTAATTCTCCCACTGGGAATGTGCCTGGTGTAAGGGCTCCCATGTAATCACCCATTAGGTTTTCCCAGTCTGGTTGACAGCAGCTTCCCCAGGCCAGACACCTCACCCATCACTGCCTGAGTGTTTGGATAAATGACAAGAGATAAATGACTGCACATGGGACAGCTCCTCCCCACGTGATCGCAGCTCAGGCAGGGTCTAACCCCATGCTGGAGATGCTGAGGAGCTCCTGGGCCTCTCCTGAACCTGATGCTCCACCTATACAATCACTGGAGACTCTTCATCTGTCCAAGATGTGTGTCCTCAAGGGCTTGGGGGTCTCTTGAGGGAACCACTGCAAATACTGCATAGCACAAGCTACTGTAAATAATCCAGAGGGGAAAAGTTTTGTGGCTTTAGCAGGTCCCTTTGTGACTGTGTTTCATCTCCTTAAAAGCCACAAGAGAAACTCTGCTCTTAGTAAAGCAAACAGCAATAGCCTCATTAGCTGGGGAGTGGGGGAGTGGAAAGAGGGTTGAAGTTCCCCTGATATTGTAAATATGCCATGGGTGTGTTGCATAAAGTATAGCATTGTACATGAGCTAAGAAGTGTGAATTAGGAAGCAAAGCACTCTCAGTTTTACCTTCCATAGGAATGCATGATGCCTGGTGGGAAATAGGCTGTGTAGCAGCCCCCTGAATATTGCTCCATGGTCCAGTCCTTCTCTTCATAATGCACAGGCTGTGAGTTTCAACAGAGAAAACAGTGAAACACTGACAGAGAAACTGGAAATAAAGAATATCTTTCTTTTGAGGAGGGGGAAAACAGGCTAAGAATACCTGCCAAAGGAGTGCCATGTCATCTGGCTAATGCTATCCATCTGCACAAAACAAATTTTTGTGCTTTTACAGAAACACCAGTCTCCCACAGGCACATGACAGGACAAATTAAAATATGCATTGCCTTCTCTTTTCTTGTGCAGGGTGAGACTGGCAGTTCTTTTCTTCTTGTGTTCAGTCCTGTCCTCCCCTTGATGAATGGCCCAACATGCAACTTTAGGTACACATTTTAGGTGCCAGGAACTTTGCCCTCATCATCCACAACAAAGGAGCAACAATATTGTACAACAGAGACAAAACCAGGCATTAATTCCTTACTTGTAAAGCCTCTCTCATCCCCAGTGCCTTGGCATATGCCTCAGAGATCTTCCTTTTCCTGTATGAAAATAAAATCAGAGTGAGTCAGAAAAAAAAAAGGGGGGTATGGGGGGGAACCTCTCCACTCTCATCTTTCTTATAAAAAACCCAAAATTACTGCAACACATGGGAAAGAAAGTTGGGTTAGGCTTTGTTTTCAAGTCAGATTTCAAGTTCTTATCTTAACATACATATTTCAAATGCTGATGCCTAAAAGTTACGTCAAAAATGGACCCAGGGAATGGGAAATGAAGGTTGATTTTGGCAATGAGCTCTAAAAAAATAAATCTTTGTACAGCTATTTTAGGATGCAGAGCCAATTCATCCTCATGTTCACTGATGTAAGACCAGAAGAAAAGCAATATAAATCAATTAAATCCCTACAGATTTACTATAGCTGGGAATAAAATATGAGCTGAAGAATGCTGCTCACATTCCTAAGCAGAGCTCCCCTTTCACTTGCACTGTACCAAAATGCACATTTAGAAAGTACTGTTTGTTCATTTCACTGATTAATGGGGAAAACATACTTTTATAAACACAGAAATTTAAATTTTTTTTCACCCCGTCTGAATCTGAAAAAAGGATACATATCAGCACTGCTGTATCCCTGGGTTAAAGCATCATTCAGTGGAGATGTAGTTTGGGAACATGGTTGGAAAAATCTTCTCCATTCACACAGAGATCCAGAATTGGCAAGTAATAGCATAGAAGAGTGGGCAGGACTTGGAAATTTAGAAATATCTATAACTGGATGCATATTAGCTTTAGTGTCTCAGCCTGTTTATGCTAAAATCTCAATTTCTGCCCCAATTTCCAGTGCTGGTAATTGCACTGAGCATGTATAAATGTGCACATTCACACACATATTTACACACATTCCTGTGGGGAAGCATCCCAAATAAACAACTTGTTTCTGAATACCTACAGCTTCTGAACTCTTACCTCTCTTCCTTGCTGAGATGGGCTAGCTTGACAGCCTTTCTGCTAAGGATGAAACTGAAAACAAAAATAAGGAATATGAACATCACCCCAGCTGATTTGCAGGCTCAAAATGACTCTAAAAAGGGATTGGTAAAGCTCTTTACTGGTATGTAATGAGCTGCATGTTTGCCATCATACCTCAACATCAAATAATTAGAGGTCACACAGGGGAAAAAGCCCGTGCAGGGTTAATTGAAAGGGAGGGTGTGCATTCCCTATCTAGGTCTGATCCAGAAGGACTGAAATTCTGAGCTTTATTAAGCTTTTAAAGTCCAGCAGGCAGCTGCCTGTGTCACTTGGTGTGAGTAAGTGACAGCAGCCTGCTGCCCTGACAGGCACTGCACAGTGCCATGGATCACTCCTGCAAGAACTAGGATTGATATTTATTCATCTTGAAGGAAACAGATTTGACAATTAGTTCATCTGGCCCTAGTGGAGATATCCAGGGGATGAAGCATGTTCCTGCACTCTTCTAGAAAGTCACATAAATCCATGAGGAAAAAGAAAGCTGGAAATTGTTTGCCATGTGGGGTTTGGAGGAGGTCTGCTGCTCTCAGGTCATGGAAGCTTTCAAGCCTTGAACATGCCCATAAACATGTACAGTTCAGTAGAAGGGGTGAGCTTTCCCCACCAGACACTTAAGGAGCAGTTGCCTGACATTTATATTGGCCTTTTTTGGCAGTGTCACCTCAGATTATGGTGGAAACACTTGTAAAGATTATTTGTTCACTTGGTTTCAGCTATTTTAAAAGCCAGTCAATGCTGTCATGTATTTTCCCACCTGTTTGTCCAAACTGTAACATTTTAACTTGTCAGTTTCTACAGAATCTTGATTTTTTTTCACTGCACAGCTGCTTCCCTGCTTCAGCAGCTGATGTTCCTTGTCCTACCTCAGCTCAGTGGGGAGAGGAGAAAATGAGAATTTCTTGGACAATTGCATTGTCATTTTGGACCAGGCACTAAACATAAAATCCCAACATAAGCCAAATACAGGCTCAAACAGATAGGTAAGGCAGAGATTTATTTCTAAATCTACTCCACAGCAAAAAAACCCAAACAAATGTGAAGTGACTGCTTAAAAAGACCCCAGCTGAATTCAGCAAATCTTTCCCAACCACATCCTTGTATTAGGCTGTTTGTAGCAGAACCTTCACCAAAAATTTATATGGACTGGAGAGGCACAAGAGGCTTTCCAGAAGTGCTCTCCTCCATCTGTGCAAACTGTGGAAGTGGGAAACACTGATGTAACCTGGTCATTTCCCCTCTCCCTCCTGCTCCCACTAACTCTTACAAGAGGAAATACACATCTGTGAGTGTGGCCCAGCAGCTTTTACCCCATAATGGCAGGGAAAGTTCCATCAGGTTTTGTGTCATCTATGGTTATTCCAATTGGAGACTCCTCGTCCTCAATGACGAAGGAACCACAATAACCTGAGGGGAAAGAAACCCCAAGATGATTGTTAGAAAAACTTGTTGATGATCACTGTTTCTGCTAGGAATGAGCAGGGAAAATGATCCATAAAAGGAATTGTACAGTAATTCTGTTATTACCAATAACACCTATGTGTGTGAAGTGTCTCTGTAACAGTTTCTCTCTTCTCTCTGACTCTGGGAAATTGTGTACACAGACTTGTAAAAATCTTTAAAATTCCATTGTTAGCTAACAAGGAATTTCTGTGGATTGCTGCAAGTCCCTTTGGCTTTCTGTTTTGGGGAGAATAAACATTAAAAATAAATGGATCTAGTCAGAATTATGGTGATTCATTCCATGAGTAACTTTGACCAAAACAAAACCCAATGTAATTACATCTGGTCACTGCAGGCTCAAATCTCCACTATTTTGATTTTGGTGGTGATAAGATTCTTAGGAATGGTGCTCCATAACAGTAATGCAGCAGAAGCATGGGGTGTCTAATCTAGGATCACATCAGGACATGTTTCAGATGAACATGCAAAAAATCTCATCTAGATGATAATGCCTGACTATATTCCTGCCTAATCTCAATGGCCAGGTTATGCCCTGAAACATGCAAAAATTATATTACTTTGATTAAGAAATATTTTTAAGATTCTCAATATTGTTAGGAAGAAAGTGGAATTAATCTGTTCATAGAAGTAGTTCTGAAAATAGTATCAGTTAAAGCTGAGGAAAAAAATATTACAGAATGGAAAAAATATTTTGAGCTAAACAAAAAGCTAACCGACTTTTCCCAGTCCTCTGAGATATCAAGTCTGCAGAACAGAAGATTAAAATCAGGGAAAGGTCTTGCTTACACCTTAAGCTCTGCTTGTCATCTGCTGTAAATTCTCTTTGGCTGACCTAACTGTGCCCAGCAGGAGAAGAAGGGAGCTGATGCTGCAGGGAAGCTGATGCTTCTGTGCTCTGCAGGTTTCAGCAGGGTTTCCCAGGGAAACTGCTTCTTCTCTTGGTCATCCCACCTCAGCCACCTGCTATGAGATTTGGGATCCTGTTTGGGTCTGGACTCATCTTTGGGACAAGGCATGCACTCAAGCTCAGAGAAAGACTTCTGTTTTTCTAAGGAGCTTTACTTTTCACTTTTCTGTATGTTTGATTTTGGGGTTTTGAACATTTAACCCTCCCTTGGATTTATTCCCTGATTGTTAGACAGCAGAGCTTCAAAATTTGCAGAGTTCCCAAGTCCTCTGCTTTCCCCACCTACCCTTCCTCCTCCAGAAGGCTTCCCTGTAGTACATCATGGTTTTTATGACACTCCCCATAGGCAAACGCTGAATTAACTGGTTTCTGTTTGGTGGCAGCTCTGGTTTGTAGTGAATCTTTGTTGTCAGGATTGGAGGGATGGCACTGATCACATACTTGCTCTGAAATGCAGAACAAAGTCAGCACAAGGCACTGCCTCCCCACGAGCTCATCCCACAGGACAGGTTTGAAAGACACTCTTAATAGCTGCCAACAGCTTTCCCACTCCTGACCCTGCTAGGTGGCTTTCCCACACACAGATTTCCAGGTGACAAAAGTAATTCTGCCATTTCAGATACACAGAGCTGGAAAAAACAGACCTGAGTTGAAACTTGGCTGGGGACAGGTGGGGAAATAGGACAAGAGACATCCTATGGCCTGGGTAAAACTGCCTTTATCATCTCCAGGAAAATATGACCCACATTTGTCCCAATTGAAAGGTGCTAAAAAATCATATTTATGCACATTCACAGGATGTTACTTCAGCACAAGGAATACTAATGGTGATTCCAGCTTTCCTGAATGTGCTCCATCCCTCTCACAGGCCCTGGGTCTGACTGGAGCAGTGCAGGACTCTGGAGGGTGACACTTTATCCCAACACTGCTGCTCTCAGGCTGGTGGGGCTGCTGCTGCCCCAAGGGTGCCCTGTGGGTCATCATGTGCTGATGGAGCATTTTAAAGCACCCAGTACAGAGGCAAAATCTTACTAAAGGTGTTTGAAATGGCTTTTTTTTTCCTGTGCTGTGAACCACAAACTTAGACACAAACAGGAAGGTTATTTTTTCTTCCTTTGAAGTCATCTCAATGCAGAATTAAAACATAAAAATATATGAAGATATAGAAAGTTAAGGCAGAGAAGTCAGAGTAATGACAGAAACCAAGTAGCAGAACACCAAGAAGAGAACCAGTCATAAATAAATCTGTAAAGCAGGTTCCATGGAGTGTCAGCATAGTCCAAGAAACAGACACACACAAATGGGTATTTCCTGATTACAGCTGGCTAAGAGATACAGCAGATATATTCCCCTGCTAAATGCACACTCTACTTTTATTCTGATTGAATTACCTCATATATCTCATGGTTTAGAGTCTCCACAAGGACATTATCCCCTGTCTGATCAATACTGATCACAGGTCTCTCCAGTTTAACTCTGCCTTTCAGGCGTTCCATTATTTTCTCTGATATTTGACCGGAACCCCCTTTAAACTTCCTTTCCTAAAACAACAAAGAGGAAAGAAACACAGACAAAAAAAATCAACAACATTAATCACAATGACATTGAATGTGACTTCTGCTCACCATCACAAAATTGCAGGCCAAATCTTCAAGTCCTAAGGATGCATAGAGACACCCAGACTTCCAGAAGGGTGAGGGCATAAACCTGAGCCTCAGTGGGGATTACTGACTGAACCACTTTTGCAATGGCTTCCTTAATGACCTGGTTTAAAGACTCTAAGCCTAGAGAACATGCACATATAATGCAGACTTTCTAGCAAAAATAAACATATCACTTAATTCAAAATGGGCTCTGAGTATTTTACCCACCACAGTGCTACAAAAACCCTCAAGTGTGACAAAGAAATCAACTCTAAAATGAAATATTGTGCCAGCCCAGAAGCAAGACAGATATTTAACTGAGTCTGGTCTCAAGGTAATGAGCTTTCTCCCTTTGTTTTCTCTGGGAAGACACAAAGACAGTGCTGCCAGGAAAGAAAGCACAATCTGTGCCACACATTTCCCTGTAATGTCCATGCAGAGGGCCAAGGGAAGCACTAAAACCTCTTTTATCTACCAGCCACCAGCAGGAGGTAAAGCAGCTCCCTTTTACATGTAAGATGCTGGCAGAGAGGAAAGGATCCATTAAGTTTTGTGCTGAAAGACTGAAATGGCTGCCCAAGCAGGTTTTATAAGACTTGGAAGGGCCACTAAGCCAGAAACCCTTAGTGCTTTTGCTCAACTAAAATTGATTGGGGTGAGGGAAGAAGGAAGCATGATAGGAACAAAGACAGATTTTCCCATGCAGCTACAAAGAAAAGAAATGCTCTTCCCTGGTAGCTTTCCCTTCTCCACATGTTTCATTTATGAGTATCTTGGGATTAATTTTATTTTTAACTCTTGCTGTAGCAGCTAGCAGCTGCTGCTGGGACAGCAAACATGACTGAGGGGCTCCTGAGGAGGAAGGCTCTTAGGCAGGTCTGGCTTCTACCACAGGACAGCATCAGCACTGCTTACATCCATCCTGACACGTGGTTGTCTGTCCTTACCACAATGGACAGATGTTGATGGAAACTGTTGCCATGTGAGCTGACCCAAGAAGGAAGGGCCTTTTGCTATTTACTTCCAACTCTTGTCATTAGATGCTTCAGCACCAAAAACACATCCACATTTCACTCTGAAGTTCACTTGTTCTGAACTCTTGTAAACATTCAAATGTGCCAAATAACCCACAGAAAATAAATTGGCAAAAAAAGCAGCACAACTGCAACAACAGTACTGTGCTGAAGTGAATGCAGAAAACCCCCAATTGTTTAAATAGTCCCAATTTATTCCACATCTTAGCTAATAAAATCCTTCATTAAACAGGGTTATGTCACCCCATGAGAACACATTTCTCTCTGGTGCCACATGGTCTCATCTTTTCATTAATTGCAGGGTTTTGATGGGTACAACACTGCACTTGCTCATTACAGTTTCAAGAGAGGAGGAAGGAAATGAGACATTTTGTACCTGGCCCCCATTGGTGATAGAAAAAATCCTGAATGTGCCCCCACACTGCCTCACATACCACAGGAACCAGAGGGCAGAGACCTCGTGGGGCTCAGACGTGACGTTGACGTTCACAAAGACCGTGGCGAAGTCTCTGACAGCTCTGTGTGAGACACAGCACCAGGAAAAGACTGTGAGAAAATATGACTTCCTGACTGCTTTCAGGATTTTATTTGCCATACTAAACAAGGGCTGCTTTCCCAAAGTCAGAAAAGTCAAGTTGGTTAATATTTGTTTAATTTTTCAGTCTATAGTGAGTCTGTTTAAATGATTTAAACAGTGAGTCTGTTTAAATCTCCTTCCCTCCCAAAGTATTTACTCATTTAGTTTGAAATCCCACTGATTTCATCTCCATTAAATAATTTCCCAGCTGCCAGTCAATTCATCAGAATAAATATTTTTCTCAGCAGAAGAACATTTTTTGTAATCTGTTAGTGAAACTTTTCTGCATTTCTCATGGGGAGCTCATTGGGCACATCAGCTCCAGGGTCTGGTGGGTCCTGAGGGACTGAGCAGCCCCACAGCCTGGACATTCCCCACCTGGCATGTAACACTGCTGCACTGATCCTTTGAGAAATCAAGAATCAGACTTGGTAAATAACCCAGACAGAGAAAAGCATATTGGCAATCATTGCCATAAAAATAAGGAAAGGGTCACCTGTCTACCACAGTTCATCCTCTGAAATAAACAGAGAAACAGCAGCAGCAACAGAGGATCTCGCTGTTCACATTTCTTACATTTTTGGCCACAGATTTGTAAGAAAATTGAGATCATTTTGCAAAGAAGGGAAAAGGACTTTGACTTCAATGAAGCTTCATGAAACAACATGAACTTATAATCATCTGATAAAGGAAGGAACTTTGCAAGTTATCTGGGCTAAAATATGTAACTTATAAACTTTTATAACCTCATTTCCCAAAGGATGAAGTCCATTCACCCCTATTTCACTAGCCAGGATGTGAAAACAGCCTGCACACAAGAACAATTGTGACAATTCTGAGAGCACCAAGACACTAAATAGATGCAGCAGGTTCAGGCCTAAGAAATGTGAAAAAAGTCTCCAAGATCAGTAGATGCTGATCTGTGACACAGGGCAAACAAATCTTTTGTAATCTTGGCCCTGAGTCACACAGAAAATGCTGTGGAAGAGTTTTTCTGTTTAAGCTCTGTTTTTTAACTGTGTGTAGAAAAATGTGGCTTGGCATAAAGATCTAAAATGGGTTTTTACTGAGTTTTTGAATGCATTTCAGCTGAGCACATCCATTAAAACTGGATGTTTTACTGACAACATTGGCAGTAGAAGCTGCCCAGCAGAGAAGCCTGTTAAAGAAGGGATCACTACAAACCCAGTCCTGCTTATGCTCCACCAGCTCCATGGCTAAAAGCAGCAGTAAAAACTAGAAAAGAAAGAGTCAGTGCACTTGCAACAGCAGTTCAAAGTAACCAAGTCTGCAGGCAAAAGGCTCATAAAACTAATTGCAAAGAAAACTCCAATGCCACAGGGAGCCTGAGCCAGTCCAAATGGCTGTACAGCATATCCCATGGAGCTGGAGCAAGACCTAAGCCATAAAAATGAATTTCAAATGGAGAGTTTTGGTCAGGAAGCTGCAGGCACAGCACTAAACTGCAGCCAGAATGAAAGGGCAAGCAGAGCACACCCACACCAATAAAAGACACTGAATAGGAGGGAGGAGATGTTAGAGAACAGCACAGGGGCTGGCACAGCAAGTGGGGACTCAAGTGCTCATAAGAGCACACTTCTCTTTGCCTTATAAAGAGAAATGATTGAAAAGAGAAAGGAAAGTAAGAAAATTTCCAGTTGTCATCACCTCAATGTACTGAACATTTTTCCTTTTTTTATTTGTACAGTGCAGTCCTTCACAGACTGCACTGTACAAATAAAAATTTAATCACACTGGTCTGTGGGGGTAGCAGTTGTGGGTTTCTCTGGGTCTGGACTGAAGGCACTTGAGACAGTAATTCGTTTTCAGACTCAGGTGTTTATTATTTCCTAACAGTAAAACAGTCTCACTACTGTGAGTTCTGCAGCTTTTCATTAGAAGGCACAAAATGGCAACAATCTCTTGGTACAAGGACTTTTAAGACTAAACTCTCCAATGAAGAACTGACACCTGGATTATTTTCCCTTTTAACCCAATAACTGACCCCAAAGAGCTGCAATGGGGACTTTTCTGCCCAATTACAAAATGCCACCCAAACCCATGGAGAAGGAGGAGGAAGAAGCATGAAGAAGAAACCCAGGACAACACCCTGTGCCCTCCATCTTGCTTCCATCCACAACACACTAAAAATCCCAAAACCTCAATTTCTCACCAAGTGATGCACCTACACTGCTCTCTATAATCTATTGCACACTTTTGTGGATTCCAGTCTATCTTGAAGTCTGGGAAACTTTCTCCATGAATGAGGGTCAAAGTCAGTGCTCCCCTGGGGGTCAGGGCACCCCAGAGCAGACAGAGAAATATTCCTGGTGCCCTGGGTTTCCACACTGGTCATTTTAGAGATGATAAAAGACCTTGAGCCCTCTTCCTACCAACTATTGTGGATGTTCTGCTGTTCTGTTACTCTGTGAGTAACAGATCCAACAGAAGGAGGATCTGTGGGATGATGCAAAGGTGAAGGGCAGCCTTGGCTGCAGTGGCCATGAGATTGTGGAATTTAAGATCCTGAGAGGAGTACAGCACACAGCAGAATTGCAACCCTGGAATTTGGAAGGGCAGATTTCATCCTTCTCAAGGCCCTGAATGTCAGTGTCTCATGGGAAACTCCACTGTAAGGCAGAGAGCCACAGGAGAGCTGGCTGGAGTTCAAGGATCCAATGGTTAGAAGTGGAAGGATGGTGGGAAGAGCCCACACCACCACTGCTGTGTGCAGGGACCTGCTGAAGCAAACCCCAGGCTCCCCCAGCACCTCTGATGCCACCTGCCAGCCAACCAAAGCCCATCTCAAACAATCTGTCCTCAGCTGCACCACTGAATCTGCCCAAAAAGCCACAATCATTTCACAGCTGGAATCTCAAAGCAGATAAAGATTTACATACTTGGTCCAGCAAATCTTATTTATCAGCTCTTTCATGGTCATTTTGTCCCATTCTTCAGCATGTGGAGCATCCCATGGTGCATCAACAGGAATCTAGAGACAGAGGTGAAATATCCAAGGAATGATTCAGTACTTCACCATTGCCCGGTGTGCTAGAGAGTAGCACAGGCTTTACTGAATTGTTGGCCAGGAGTTACTTTTTTTCCCTGCACATGGATATAAATTTGGAACAAATTCACTAAATTGAATCGTTTCTATTCACACCTTTGGGCATGAATTGTACCATGACCACCAAATCTGTCTTTGGCTGACCAGTGAACCATTTCCTTGTGCTGGCACTCATCTGGCTTTTAGCTATCCAGAAGCAATTCCAATTTAGTTGTCTTGGTGTCCTCTTGAAATTGAGAGGAAAGTTCTTTTTCCAGTCAGTTCCAAGATGAATATCCAAAGGCCTCTATGGCTCTCTGCTAATTGCAGAGTAAGAAAAAATGTCTAGATACTTTTGAAATATTTTAGGCAGTTAAATTCTTAGTAATAATTCTTTGCATGTAAGTAGTGTGATGTGGAGGATACCACCATATCCCTAAATCTTTAAAAAATGTACTACTGAAAAAAAAATGTGCAGTATAATACATAAATTTGATTCTGCAAAACCACATAAAACCACTGGAATTGGCAGGAGTACGGTGAGTTATGCTTGAAGATTCTATAATGTAAAGCCCTTGGTTTGTTGCTAGATTATATGGAAACTGATGAATATTTGAAAGAGAGTATAATGCTCCAGGGGCTGCAGTTGTACTGCTTATATTTTGAACTTTAAATATAAAGTTACTGTGAAGTCAAACTGGAGCCCAGCTTAGGCAGCTACAAAACCAAAAAAATCATCTTTACTCAAAATGCTGTCATGAGGGAAGGAGAAAAAAACCCTTCTAATCTTGCAGTTCATGGAATATTTTTTTCTGTCATGAGAAAATACTTACACTGACTTCAACCTCATTTTTTCAGATATCTTAGACTCTTCCAGATATTTTTGTCTCCTCTCATAGAATCATAGAATAGTTTGGGTTGGAAGGGACCTCCCCACTCTCAGTGAGGAAAACATATTATTTCTGACAGTTCCTGGACAATACAGAAATCTTTCTGATGGATGCTTCCTTTCTGTTTTGTTCTGTTGTTGGTTTGTTTTGGTTTTTTTTTTTTTTAATATATTAAAGAAGCAATAAAAAACCCTGCCAGAAACAAAAAAAAAATTAACTCAATTTATTCATGGAGCATTGTAGGAAACACAGAATTTTGACAGCCTACCTCTTTTCCCATCTTGTCCATGGTTCTCCAGAAGTTATTGTAATCCAGAAAAACCAAGGGATTCCATGTTGAAGGGCAAATGTCCCTGAAATTTCGTGACTTTCCCTGAAATCACATAAAAACACAAACAACTGAAATACAACAGAGCAGATCTTCATTACTCAAGAACACAAAGTTCTCAGTCATCACATTTGCCTTTTGCCCCAAAAGACCTGGCTGGGTTTTTGGGTTTTTCCTTTTTTTTTTTTTTGTCCTGCATATGAATGCAAGCAATGGAATGCATGTTACTAAAGAGGAGGGATAAAAACAGCTGGACTGGCATTAAAAAGGACAATAATACCTTTTTATATTTACTGTTCTGAAGGGGTGGGGAGGGGTACACATGGTCTGAGCAGGTTGTCAAATTCTGGGCTAAGGATACTCAAATCATGGCCAAAGAGGTAACATTTCTTGTTCCCAAGCATCCTTCATTATTACATTTAAATGAATCTTCTATTTGCCTGCTGCTGAAATGTGCATCCTGAAATTTGTGTGGGTCTAAAATTGAATGCATTTCAAACTATTTAAGCACCTTTCTGGTACATCTCACTTTAAAAGTGAACATACCTCTTTATTATTCCATGGAAGAAAACTAGCCTATAAAAAAAAACCAGGAAGTTCTTGGCTGCAGGAAGAAAAATATTGTACACTTGCAAAAATGGTGTCAGTACTTACAATGTGTGTGACACAGAGTTGCAGCACTGGCTGAAATTGTTATTATCTGAAACTGTTTCAGATAATCCTGTGATATAATGATAAGAGAAACAACACCGGCTGAAATTGTTATCATCTGAAACTGTTTCAGATAATCCTGTGAAATAATGATAAGAGAAACAATCTAACAGCAGCTGCTTCTTTGTGATAACTTTAATCTGAAACAAGACTGGATGAACAGGTAACATTTCATTAATTTGCTTTGAACCTTCCTCCACGTACGTCAGTGGTGAATTTCTCATCAGACCTCTCTGTTCTCTGCCCTTCCAGCTGTGCCAGAAGTTTGTGTGAGGATGCAGGGAACACTCTGAGCCTGACAGGCAGGAGCTGTGGTGCTGAAGCAATTTGCAGCCAGGTTTTCAGTGCCAGCCCATCACACCTGGCAGGTGGAGTCACAGACCAAGGGAGAGGCTGCAGTGATTCAAATGCAAAAAATGGGGACCCAGAGACACAAAGCAGGAGCTAAACACACCCTCCTCACACTTGCTGAGAGAGAACTGATTGATCTTCCCCACTGATAATCGTGTATTTGTGTGTAAAAACACTTGGGTTTCTGATATTCTGCAGAACATCTTTCTCTGCAAAGATCATAAGATAAAGGGTGCAAGGCAGAACTCAGTGATCATAGTGAGCTTTCAGACTTGGCAAAAGCAGTAAAATACTGAAATTCCTACACTTTGATGAACTTTTGTCAGCCCCAGGATAGGGACAGTAAGGGAGGCAAATGTATGTGGGTGAGGGAGCACAGCAAGCCCTGGCTGCCACTGCCTGGTGCTGTCTCCTCAGAGCAGGGCTCCAGCAGTGCCCCAGGCCACTCTGTGCTGTTCCTCCTCACCATCTTCAGTGAGGGCAGCAGCAAAGCCACTTTCCTGTTCCATCCAGACTCAGCAATTTCTGCTCTGTGCCAAGCAAAGCACCAGCTGGTGATCTCAGCAATTAGTTCAGCCTGAGATCCACAAGTTTAATGTTTTAAGGTTTTTTTTTTTTTAAGTTTCAGCAGACGTTGTGCTTTCAAGTCACCCAGAAGTGGTTGGTTACCTCTGGATTTCTGGGTATGTAACCTCAATCTTGTGAGCCATTATTGTATTTGTAGGGACCCCCATGGCAGGGAGGAATGATGCATCTGACTCCATGTTCTCAGAAGGCTCATTTATTACTTTATTATACTATACTATATTAAAGAATACTATACTATACTAAAGATTACAGAAAGGATACTTACAGAATGCTAAAAAGATAATAATGAAAACTCGTGACTCTTTCCAGAGCCCCGGCACAGCTTGGCCATGATTGGCCAAAGAGTGAAAACAACTCACACCAGAATCCAATGAAACAATCACCTGTGGGTAAACAATCTCCAAACACATTCCACATGAGCACAACACAAGAGAAGCCAATGAGATAAGAATTGTTTTCCTTTTCTCTGAGGCTTCTCAGCTTCCCAGGAGAAAAATCCTGGGCGAAGGGATTTTTTCAGAGAATGTGAATGCCACATACTTTTTTTCTCTCTTTTATGCCTATTTTGTTCTTTTCCAGACTTACACTGAAGGAAGGTGGCAGGGGGGATGCTGCTCCAGCCTTCTCCAGGTGCACACCTGCATGCAAAATATTCCTGCCATGGCAAGAGCAGAGTAAATGCTCCTGTGAGCTCCCAGCAGGGAATCCTCCAAATGACACTGGCTCCTCCTTTCCCTTGAGGACAATTTCCCAGGGCCAGGCTGCAGCACTGTGTTCAGCCACAGAAAAGAGGGCATGCAAAGGGATATCCTGCATCCTACAGCTTTTACTGCCATAAACTGAAGCTGTATCAAACTAGGAAATACTGATTCCAAGCAGTAACACACTAATAATAATTTTATTCTTATTGCACAACATTTTGCTTTTCTAAAAGATCATAAAACACTGCTTCTCAAAATTCATTTATTGCTAGTCTTTTTATTCTGGTTAGGAACACAGGTGCCATCCACATTCCTTCCTTGACATGCTTTAACCCCAATAATTCTGCCCTTCAGCAGAGGTGGGGTGCAGCACTGCTGCCAGGTCACCCAAACCAGGGTGAGAAGTTATTCCTGCCCTTCTGTCCTGTTGGTACTGCAGGGGGGCAAAGGGGAAAGATAAACTTGTGTCCAATCAGGAGTAGCAGCAAAAAGTTCCCAGTTTTACATTGTTCAGTGAAAATCGCTTTCCAAAACTCTTTCTGATGAGTGACTGTGCTTGTACAGAGTGATGTACCTTGCAAACAGCTCTCCTATCCTTAGCTTACTTAGCTTAAAACACCTTTGGTCAATGGCATGGCCCAAGGAGATCAATGGGAATACATGTTTTATTCTCTGAGAACTATGAAAAGCCAACTTTTAATTTAAAAGGTCTAAAATTATGTTACTTGTTGCTCTCTCCTGCATGCAAAAACCCCACAACTTCAGTAAGACTGGAGCCCAACGGCAAGAAAAGCTGGAAAAGTACAACAGTGCTAATAGACCTGGAAGAGGCTAAGACTGAATTCAGAGAAGCTGAAATAGTTCCCAGACACAGTGACCCTTGTGTGGTGGGGCTGTACCCATCAGAGATGGGATCAGAGGAAAGCCAACTCTAGCGAATTCCAGGCAAGAAACTCCCATTTCCCAACAGCCTCAGACACATCAGTTCTCCAACTTTCTCTCTGGCACAAGTATCTCCACAGCAGGGAATAAATCCAGCCCCAGTGAGCTGGGCTGGTTATTAATTTGATTTTAATATTGTCTCTCTGCTAGGCAGAAGAGCTCTGACTGCAAGTTTCACAGAGGAGCTCACTGCAAACAGGGGAGGTCTTGCAATATTCCATTTTTAAACAAGTTTATAGTGTTCTGGATGTATTATTTTCAGAACCACTGTTTTCTTAACTGAAAAGCAAATAACCTACTGGCTTAGCTCCCGTGCTAACACATGGCTGCCTGACTGACCCACAGAGTTTATCTAGCTCTTTTTTTTTCATTTCCTGCTATGTCAAGTGGTTTCCTGCAGGCCTCAGATCTGAGTCCTGCTGCCTGCTTGGATTAAGTTACCCCACACCAATCCAAAGGAAACGATCCTTAAGCACCTTCCCTCAGTGATTAGAAAGAAGGCAGTGAGAGATGAGCTCTGCAAGGTCCCTTCCCTGCCCAGGGCTATGCTGGGGCTTGTAGCCAAAACTACAGGAATTAACCCTAAGCTGTGACACCACCCCAAGTTTCAAATTGTGCCAGAGGAGCAGACAATTTTGCCAGACCAAGAGAAAGGCAAGTCTGTCTCCTGCCTGCTGGGCCAGGGGCAGGGCACACATCAGGAAGCACAGGAGGAGCATCCCCCACGCCCCAGAGCAGGGGCTGTGATTGCCTGGGGCTGAGGCCAGCACAGAGCAGCAGCTCCCCAAGGTGTGATCCCTCAGGTGACAATCCTTCCCTCCAGCAGGTCTGGCCCTGGGGGCAGTGCTGGGCCTGGGGCTGTCTGATCCCTGTCTGAACAGCAGGTTTGGGGTGATGGGCACAGTCTCAGTCACAGAGCCACTACTGCACCCTGAGCTCTTCATCTAAAGGCAGGGGAAAGGAAAGAGAGACTACAGGGCTAATCTGAGGCACTGTAGGGAAATCCTCATATTTTATTAAGTGTTCCCCCCTCTGAAAATCATAATTCTTTGTTAAGTAATATTATATATTCTGGGGTGTGTGCTGCTGCCAGATATTGGAGGAGTGCAGTTATAGAGAAGGTTAATACCACACCAAGGCCCAATGCCTTACTTTCTAGGGTCTTCTTCCAAAAAAGGTGAAAACAGAGCTTCAAGGACTCTGTTAAAACAAAAAGCTGTCTGCCAGCTCAGGGAAGGGAGAACCCAGCACATCTGGATTTAGCTGAAAAGAGGGCTCACAACAAACACTTAAGTTTTAAAGTTACAGATTTACAAGGACAGGATACCAAAAAAAATTCCTGACTGACATTAAAGGTATGCATGTTACCATGCTAACTGATGCAAAATAAATAAATAAATAAATAAATAAATAAATAATAATAATAATTATTATTATTATTATCATTATTATTATCATTATCATTATTATTATTATAAACAATAGTTACATATTTGGATTTTCAAAGAAACTGTAACTACAAAGGAAACCTGCACCAATGAAGCAACTTGGCTATTAAAGCTTGCAGCATCTGGAATTTTTCCACAGAGATATGGGAAAAATTCCTGTCAGAGCAAAGGAGCTCATTAAATCCCTCTGGGGATTTTCACTTTCTCTTGGCTGCTTCCTCTGCTCAAATAAGTAATTTTCCCACTTTCTCCCAGCTCAATCCAAGCAGTATCCTGGAAATCTTCAGAAAAAGCCAAGCTGAACTGATTGTTAAGGTGAAGAGAAGACCAAAAATCTCTTAATCCAAGGGTGCTGGAGATTACATACAGATGTCACAAACACAGCTAAGGCTGTGCTTAGTCATTGCTCAAAACTTCCTCTCCCCTCTGACAAAACCACACAACACTGCAGGCTCTGGAGAAAGCTCTTGGGAGGAGACTTTCCTGTCTGGCCCTGGCTCCACACTCCTGGACAGCCACCAGACAAGCACCAGAGAGCTGAGACACAAGGGGAGAAGATTTAATCAGACCTTTCAAGGTCTGCAGGTGGCCATGGCTGATGGTGCATCAGGCCAAGAAGCTGAAAACATCCATATTTCAGATTAATATTTAATTTCTGTTTGATATCATCCTTTAATATCAAATAATCTCTTTGCTAACGCTTTCTGCCATCTAGGAAATACCACTTGGTACTGTGTGGTATTGTGTGATTTGTGCTTGTGTTCCTGGAGCATCTTTAATGAATGTGAGGGGTGCATCTGCAGCTGGGAGACCACAAACCCTACCTGCACCTCAGCATCCAGCCTGGCAACAGTGTGCAGCAGGCAGGTAAAAGAGAGGCAGGTAAAAGAGCCCTGGGCACTGAGCTGCCAACAGCCAGGACTGCACAGATGGAGCTTAAAAAGCTTCTTCTAGAAGTGGGATATGAGTGAGGGTTCAGCAACACATCCCCAAATCAAAGGGCATGCTGACTGCACAATGTCTCAAGGAAAAAGAAAAGAGAAAAAGCTGTGCAAAATCTTAGGAAAAGAAAATTAAAGGGCTACAATTCATGGGAAGAGGATGTGGGAGAAAGGAGGAAGGCATCATTATTGTTCATCCAGTGCTTAAATCTGGGATACCTTAAAGCCCCTTTGATGTCACCCTGGTCCAACAATTACAGCTCCCTTGGGACCCTGATTAGCTCAGCAGGACCACAATGCCAAATCCAGAATTGATCCACAGCCTGTGATCCAGCTGAATAGCTCATAATGCTGCCTCTTGCTTAGAAATATGCTTTCACTTCAAAGAAAACATACAAAATTACATGGTCATTAGCAGAGACGTGCATAATGCAATGTGGGACAATAAAAAGCTGCAGCTTTGGTGTCAAAATGGATTAAGGGCTTGAAGTAATGTGACCCATTAGAGCCTTTTATTTAACATAAAGAAGATAAGTGCCTTTTAGGATGCTGAGATATTCATGCCTGAGCTTAAATTAGAGTGGGACAAACATTCTGATGGTACAAACCAGCCCATCCCTCTTGCTGCAGAATTACATCAATTTTGCATGAGGGAGTGAAAAGTAAGTTTTTCAGCATTATGGAGTGGCTGAGCAATTATTTAAGATGTGCCTAGTTTATGAGCATGGCATCAATCTGCCCAATAAGGAGTGCTTGCAGAACCAGATGGTAAAAGTTTGCAGTGTGAACACATTGCTCTAATTCTTAGGGAAAAAATTGGGAAGGTAATAGAAATGAAACCAATTAAAGATCCCTCACACAGGATGGCTTGTCTATATCAAGTATGTCAACTGTAACTCACACAGGCTTCAAAAGTCTGGTTCTGCCAGAGTCTGCCAAGTGCCAAAACTAAAGAATATTCTTTAAAAAATTGAAAGTGGTGGTCTTTGCAAATTAAAATAATACTTTGTGTTATGGATACAGACAGCCACATCTCACACCTATGAATCTTAGGCTTTTCTTTGTCCTTCTCCCTGCTGCTCTCACCCTGCACTGGTTTTGGCAGCAGGTCCTGGGTAGGACCTGTGCAAAAAAAATCAGTGGACTAAAGATCTGGGCTGGAAATCTGCTCTGACTTTCATTCCTGTTCACTTCAACCACACCAGGACTTGCCCAAGAGTGGCCACCTGGACTCCTGCTGCCCCACACCTCAGAGGTGACATTTTGGTGACTCTTGGGAAGGGCTTGTGTGGCACCATTATCTAGAGAGGGAAGCTCAGAGTCTCAGATTGGATGATTAACTTCCTAACACCCTTTTGTGAGATTGATCCTACTCTGTGGGGCTGGGAAAGATCTCATGTGAGCAAAATATATTATCCTATTCCCAGGCTGGTTCCATAATACTGTTGTCCAGTATCCTCATTCAATACTATCCATCAATACTATTCTTTTTTTTAAATTTAAATTTGGCTTTTATTTCTGAACAAGTATTTCCTGGATTTCAAGCAAAACCCCTTGGGAGGGTATGTTCAAAGACAATGTGCCAAATGCATCCCAGGTTTTTTAGCTGCTGTCAGCTGCTGTTTTGAACACTTTTAAAAAGAAAATAAGAACCATTTGTCACACTCCCAACAAATTAAAACAGAATAACAACAATTCAAGCAGGTGCTGTCTGGATTACTAAGGGTGAATTTTAGATGAAACCCTTTTGATAACTGTCAGCAATTTCCAAGTTTCAGTGCCACCTTTGGGTACCTCAGCATGGAGTTACAATATACTTACAATATCTGCAATATGCAATACTTACCCCTTTGTGATGGAACATGTGGCCCTCAACATACACTTTATAGTTCTCCACCCCCAGCTCTTTTGCCAGTCGCAGAATCCGGTTTTGGGTAGGTCCCACATAAGATCCACCAACATCTACATAATTCACTTTATCATTCTGGGAACAAAGAATACAGGAATCAGAAGCTGTGCAGGAAGCTCCTCAATACAAACATCTAGAAGCAGAAAGAATATTCCATACTGAATGGATTTGTTAATGGGAAAGGTTGTTGAGCATGGAAATGGGCTGCACAGGGAGGGGGTGGAGTCACCACCCCTGGAGATGTTCAAGAAATTCACATTAATTTTCTTGTCATTACAAAGCATTTCTGCAGCTGAAACCACCTCCAGCATCAAGGCTTGTTTTCTCTCTCTAGATACTTGCTTAGACTTAGTGCTGCAGGTGCTGAGCACTGCACTGCAGTTTTCCAGGAGATTATTCTCCTTTCTCTTGGCTCCAGCCTGCTGCTGATGGGACAGGGATCCCCAGCCATACCTGACATGAAAGGTGCTCCATGCATCCCTCAGACCAGCACCCCACTCACTTGGGAAGTGGGAGGAAAGCAGAAGGTTTCAGGGATGCACACTATCACAGCAGGCTGATCTCCCAAGACAGGAACTCTTGAACACTGTTTATAGTGAGTATTTTCAGCCTGGCGCTCTCAGTGTCACAGAAGGATGGTGTTTATGCTCCATGGTTCACACACAATGATTTCTGCTGGAACACCACTGTTTATCTCTGGTTCCCCAGCAATGGCACCTGACATAATTTTCACCTCCCTCAGTTCCAGGGTGGGAAGCAGAGGTAATGTCTGTATTACATTAACCTGTGTCACAAGTGATTCTTCATTTCTTTTCTTTTTTTCCTAATGGAAATCAAGATGCATTTCATTTTTAGAAGCAAGAGTGTTATTTCAGATAATTTTAAGACATTTTCAAACATATGTCTGAGCCATAATGATGTCTGGTCCTGCTCAGGCTGCTTTTTATAGGGCTCTAAGTTATCATCCCTGTTACAGTATGCAAAGGGAGATGGGAAAAAGAGGGGAAATGCTCTGACACTCTTGGTCCCAGATGATGGTTTTCAACACATTATTGAAGGCTAGGTAGACAATATTCATTTTTCCCTCATCTACTAAGCCAGTCACTGCACCTTAGAAGGCTGTCAGGTTGGCCAAGCAGGGATCCTTGGTGAACACATGCTGACTGATGGCTTTTGGATTAGTTGCTCTGTCACCTTCTGAGGGATTGAGCTGAAGCTGTAGTTGCCTGGACCAAAATAATTGCAGTTCCCTGGGTCAAAATAACAGGAGTGACATCTGTCCCATTGTAGACCAGCACAAAAGGGAGTTCACACCTCATGAAGCACTTACCCTGATAGTGAATGTCCTTCCTCCCACTCTGTCCCGGGCCTCAAGGACCACCACGCTGACCCCAGCATCAGAGAGCAATTTGGCAGCTGACAAACCTGGCAAAAAAAAAGGAGAAAGTGCATTAAAGCCAGTGGCAGCAATCAGCCACATTCATGGTCAAAAACTGGACCAAAGCTTCAAGGTCAGATATTTCAATAGATTGCTCTCAAAAATCCCTGAGAGAAGCTAGGAGCTTTGCATGGTATCTCACCACAGAAATCATGTGGCTGCTGCTTAGTTGCATGTTATAACCACTGACAGACTGAAGCTTCCTACTTTGATTGGCATTTTGGCCTTTTAAAAGCAGCAAAACTTCAATTATTAAGAGACAGACACACATCCTACTCTCCATTTGTGCAGCCTATGGAAAGGCAGCACCCAGCTTGGGGGCCTTGCAGTGCTGCAGTGACATCAAAAATGCTCCTCTGCCGCATCAACTCTGCTCCTCTGCTGTCCCTTGGCCTCATTCACATGCAGAAGGAAAGTCTGCTTCACTGTCAGGATTCATTTTCAGCAATGGAGTTTGACCATGACAATCAAACAGGCTGCATGTAGATACTTTATAAGTGGAATTATGGTCTCAGCAAAAATCATCTAATTATGGGACTTTGTGATGGAGCCACTAGAGACAACTGAAAATTCAATAGGACAGGAGACCTCTCTGCTCCTGACAGATGGGAGCTGAAATTGTAAAAAGCAATCATGAGTTGGTGAAATCAGATTATGCCCCTGCCCTGCAGGCCAATTTGGCACTGAAGCATTGTTTCTTGGGAGTTGTTTCCCCTCCTTAAGTACACGAAAGGCAGCCCTATTGATCAGCACTTCCAAGATATCCTGCAGGCAGGAGTAACAATATTACCCTCATGTTTATTACACTACCTTGAAATGTGATTAAAATCAACTTTTTGTGAGCCTTACAAAGAAGGCATGTCTGGAAAGACCAGGGGAGAGGAATCATTCTGGGAAGAGTTAAATGTACTCCTTTATTCTAAGGCAATGCAAAATTGACCATAAACTCCTGTGCATAGAATACTTAATGGAAAGTGGGACACCATTCACTGGAAACCAGAACTGAGGAAGTTCAAATGTCTTATATAGGCAGAAATTATATAGATAATTTTCACACTCATCTAAAAGTAATTTTACACCCTTACACCATATTCTTCAGATTGCTGCTGGAGCAGAAGTATACCTAATTCTTCCATCTAGTTAATATTCTAAGTTTTTTAATTGCAAGCAATTTTTCAGTGGAGTGGATATATTACAAATTGATCTAATTTATTTCAGTGATAAATTTTTTTCCTCCATGAAACTTTAGAAATAATATTTTTCTAGCTAATTCTTTAATCCATTGAGTGATAGTTTCTCTCTCTCTCCAACATAAATGTAGAAGACACAAATCCATGATGTTGAAACCACAAAACGCAATACTTTCTCACAAATACATATTTTTTTATAAGCAGAAATATGAGATTTCAAGAAATACAGAAGGTTTTGTCATACCATCGTGGATATCCTACATGTACAAAATAAAAGGCTGAATTCTCTATTCTCTATAAATACCACTGGACACTCACACATGAGTGGATAATTCTTTTGTAAGAAAGTTTACTATAGATATACATGCCTTGAAAGAATTGACCATGAAGCCAAAAGAAATCTGTCCTAGGTATGAAAAAAAAATTAAATGCAATCTTTGGTGCCTAAGACCATAATTTCATGCTGAATACAACTGCTCCATTCCTGCCACAGTTGTTTAGGAAGAATAATGGTCACACTGGACTGAGTTGGAAGTTAAGCTCACTACTGGATTACAGCTTAATTATGGGATGTATCCAAATAAAGAAGGGCTGCTAAGGGATGAAGAACATGCTGTAATGTGACTGAGGTTCTCTAACCTGTTTGCCTGTTAAATTGCACTTGTTCTCCAGACTCACAGGTGGTTAAGTTTCATTACTGTTAACCCAATGGTCATCTGAGAAAAGTTTCATAAACTGGGAAACAGCAAGAAATAAATTGAGACAGAAATGCCTTACTGGGAACCGGGAGAGGGCATGACTCACAAGTATAAACAATACAAAATATGTTTATTTAAGATTACTACTACACATTTACTTGCTCTAAGCATGGAAACTATTTTCTCTCAAAACAGAAGGCTAGGAACAACACCCACACACAGCATCTCCACGTCTGTCTCTATCTCTGTCTGTTGGACCCACCTCCTCAGCTTCATCCTGGTCAGACTCAAGTGCACCAGGTCCAGGTGTTTCCACAGGTTCATCTGAAGCACCCCACAGGTCATGAAGCCTCTGTGCTTTTTATACACAACCTCTAAATTGAGTGCATATTTATCCTTCATCTTCTCCATAACTTGAGTTTTCAAGACTTTTGTTGCTGTTCCAGTATCCTGGACAGGACTGGACACCAGAGAGTGATTGATTGATTGATTGATGGGATAAGAATGAGAGAGGAAGGAATGAGACCTTCTCTTTTCCTGCTCCTTGCCTCATCCCTGCCTGCTCGGCTCCCCTCAGGCTGCATGGAGCTATCCTCCCACTTCCTCTACACCATCTCCATCCCAGAGGACATCATGAACTTCAGCAACTCCCAAGGAGCAGGGAAGAAGCTGTGGATGCCCCATCCCTGGAAGTGCTCCAGGCCAGGCTGGATGGGGCTTTGAGCAACCTGGTCTAGTGGGAGGTGTCCCTGCCCATGGCAAGGGGTGGAATGAGATGGGCTTTAAGGTCCCTTCCAATCCAAACCATTCCTCACAGGCACATTATTCCAGGCCAAACTGGGCTCAGTGCTCAGACCAGGCAGCGACAGCACTGCAGTGTCTGCTGCTGTGACTCTGTGCAGACACCCCTGTCACAGCTCAGCCTGTGGCTATGTCACCTCCACCTCCCCCAAGTGCAGCCCTGAGATAAAGCTGGAAACCACCCCAAATCACTGAGCAAACTCCTTCCAGATATCTCCTAATTCCAAGAATTAGAAATACACCACTTGCCTCAGCAAGACAGGAGGAGCCTGCCAAAACCACAGCTCATTCTGCTCTGGAAATTCACTTATTGTAAAATGAGAACAAACAAGGCCAGACATCCTCCACAAGGGTTTCTATGGAAATCTCACAAGCAGCTCCCCTCCTCTGAAGATGCCAGGCAGGAAAGCTCTGTTCCTATTGATTCTGCAGTGCTATTAAGGACTCAGAATTGCTGCTGCCACAGATCATACTGTGGCTGCTTTCATGCAGAAAATTGTCATAATGCTACCACGAGCAAAGCCCTTCGAAGTGCATCAAAACACTGGATATACAGTTTAAAAAAAATAAACACTAAGATGAATTGATGCCAACCTGCAGACTACAAGACACACCCCATGACTGAAACATAAGGACTGAACAATACTGAATTTTGTAATACAACAAAGCCCATCTCTACTTCACAGGAAAGAAAAGTTCAACTCCATAGGTAGTGAACAACACTGGGACTTAAGAGACTTGAACTTGATTCCAGAGGAGTCCTGTAATGTGGAAAATGGTTCCCTGCTTTGTAGGGAAGTGTTTAAAAGTGTAGATTTATGAAAATAATTCCAAGTTGCCTCAATACTGGGGTTGATACAGAGCATATGAGCAGAGATGCTTTCTACAGCACAAACAGTGAGAGTTTTTAAAAAGTTACTTTATTGGGAATATCCTAGGGTTTGTATACTAACAGTATAGAGTATATACTAGCAGTATAGAGTTCTAGTTTTCAAAATTTAGGCTCTGTAAATACAGAACATTCCTTCATAAAATCCTCATTAATCCACCCTACTGTACATGGCATGGAATAGCCACATTGTGAGAAAGATCATTAACTAATTACTCTAGTGTTCTAGCAAGATTTAATTGAGCAAAAAGGGGGAAAATCTTCTTGTAAAATCCCTGCATTTTTATGATCTTGAGTGGGGAAATAATTTTAAGACTTTTTTGCTCATTTTTTCTAATACACATCAGTAAAATAAGAGAATTGGCAATATATCATTATTAAAGTTCCAATGTAATGGCATCCTAATGCTGTGATTATTTCTACTGTTTCATTGATGGAAACCCTAACTTTTTCTAAACACAACTGAGTAATTAAACCTGGCAATGATCACCTTAAAATCAGCTCTCATTTTTCGAGCTAGAAATCCCTTTGGCAAGTAAAAATGAACCTGTCAATGAGAGATGCAAAACATGTCTGCCATTACCATAGGGTAAAATCTCTTCCTCACCTCTTTATTCTTTTCCTGCAACCTTGATTACCCTTTGATTGGAATTTTTGTGTACATTGTAGCATTTTTTTAAGTTTTAAAATACAATTAAAATGTGCTCAGTTACATCAAATTGACCAGAGAAGCCACTAATGGGCAACAACACACAGAAAGCTGAGAATGAAAGAACTTTCCTTTCACTGACTAAGGATTTGAAGATTTTAAATTGCCACTGAAAATATAAAAAGACCCCAAGCCAACAATGCTATTAATTCAGTAACAGCATCTTAAATCCTCACAGAAGAGCAAAAATGCAGAGTGTGGATCACAAGTCTACATTTATTTCTACTTCAGTGTTGCCTAATACCATAACATCACTAATTTTCTGCTTGTCAGAAACCATGTTTTATCTTGCCATACTTTCTTTCATGTCTCTTCTTGTAGAATCTTTGACACTAGAGAGAGATTGAGTTAATCTCTCTATTTTGTCCTTTTCAGTTAAATCTATTTAATCTCATTTTCATCAGTATTTTTTCCCTTCTAGGAAAAAAAATCCACTTGATTCAGCAAAGATCTTAACCAAAAGAGAATAAATATTTTCTACTACAAAGTACATTGTCCAAATGAGACCAAACCACTTACTGGCCTCAATGGCTTCACTGTCTAAATGCTTCCTACAGATGCAAGCCTTGTTCTGAAAGGCACAAAAACACTTTCTCATGGACAATGTTAGCAGAAATGCAGTGGGCAGGAAGAGGGAATTCTATTCCAAGGATGATATCACTCCACACACACCCACTGGGATTTTTCATGTCCACAGCTTCTTGCAGTAAACTTTCCTCCCCCAAAGTAATGCCCTCCCCCAAAACAAAGGCAGAAAAAAGTTAATGAATATAAGCACAGGGTTGGAAATGAGGTATCTTTCCTCCATTTACACATTAAAATAATGAAAGTTTGATCCCACCTAGTAATGGAAACAACCAAGGTAATTACACACGTGTTATTGACAATTTTTTTTGGTCAGTGCTGTCCAGAATAAATTCCTGCCACCTAAATGGTGACTTTCAACTAAAAAAGAATGTAAAAAAATGTTGCTGCTAATTTATGATCAATGTCATCACCACAAATACCAATAACATCAGTGCTGATATTCTCAGAAAAGACATAATGCCTATCCCATGCCTGGTTTTGTTATGTTAGGGTATTTTTAGGGGTCTGTCCTAACTACTTGGCTATTTCTTTTGCTTGCTGAGGCAAATAATACTCATAGGATTTCAACAGCAAACCAGCAGAACACATTATGAAGAGGGAGGCAAATGGAAATTGGTACTTCTGCTCATTTGCAATTACTGTATAAAGCATCCATTACACTTTGTATGGAATTCTGGGACTTTTGTTCCTGCTGTAAATTTTTGTCATAAAGACAGCCAGCTTGCTAGGAGTACTTTGGGAACTCAGAGCTCTATGAAACATTCTTATTTATTTCTGCATCCCCAAAAATGGTCTTTAGGAATCTCTGCTATGAAATGACAACATTATCAGCTTTCTGCTTGGCTCCAGAAAGAATGAAGGAAGGAGCCAGGTAGCCGGAGCCCAGCACAGGGCAAATGCAAAGTGATAATCAGAGAATACATTTTATGAATCAAATATTACATTCCTATAGGTCAAATCCCAGGTAAATACAGAAGTAACAGCAGGGGAAAAAGATTATTGAAAACTACTCCAGATTTACACAGGTCAGAGCGATTCTATCTCACACCAACAACTGTGTGTGTGTTTGACAGTTTATCTGACACCACCACCCACCAGCAGCTTGGCGTGCTGTCAAAACAAACAGGGCAGTGTACAACAGAAGTTGTGCTGCCAGGATGGCAAGAAGGAAAATCTGCATTTGCTCATTATTCAGTCTCTCACTCAGAGCCCAAAGCCAAGGCGTAGGTAGCTCGAGGGGTGAGGCTGTCAGTCACACACTGTGGAGCTGGAGATGCCAACACAGAGTGCTTTCCCACAGAGAGAAAAACAAAAATGTCTTAATAATATATCATATGTTTTATTTCTATATAAAGGCTAATCACTACTATTTTTACATCCCAGCTTTTCCTACAGTTTGTGGGCCTTGGAATCCTCCATAAGTGCAGCAGAAAACAGTGCTGTTTCCTGCACATGGCTGGGAAATCTCAGCTTTGTTCTAGATAAAAACAAACATCTTTCTCTGTGGAAACAAAAACTATCCATGTCAGCAAATTATAGTCTTAAGTGGAAGATTCAATTATGACTGGTTTTCTCTTGTGTTTTATATTTGTAACACAATGTGCTGAAATTTCTTCCAAACCATACTTGCATACAAGATTTTTTGGACCTCTCTGCTTCTGGACATACTTCTTCATATCTGCTGTCTCTCTGGTTTGTATTATGTAGACAAACATTATTAATTCTCCATGCAATCTTCTGATAAACTTGGCTTCCACACGAGTTGAGGCTGGCACATGAATATATTCCCTTGAAAAAAAGTTAAGATATTTTGCTTACATACTTTTTTTTTTTTTTTCCAAATGTGGAACTATTTAAGCTTGAATTTTCAGGGTGTGTTTTTTCAGGGTGTGGTTTTTTGTGATTCTTTTCTGCTAGAAAATCTTGGTCAAAACTGCCTGTCTATTTCTAAATGTCTAGGGAAAACATATTCTTTGATTTTGAAAAATCATTCCTTTTTTTAATGCCTATTTTTTGGAAGTTGCAGCAGCAACTTGAAATTTGGTAGGGAGGTAACCTTGGAGTCAACATGGCACATTTTGTTATCCATATGAAAATATGCCCCAATAAGGTCAGTTAGAAAGTTTTGAGAAATTACAGGTCACAGAAGTCATTCTCAGATCTGACAAACTGAATATCTGAGGTTTCTGTCAAAACTCTGAGCATTTAATGCTGTCCAGTTGCTAATGAACAGTGCCTGAGGAGTGACTGACCACCCAGACCCTCCTTACACCATTTTCTGCCATTAGCTTGCTGGGTTTCAACAAACACACAATCAAGTAAAATCAATCATGTCAAAATCAATCCAGAACAGCACTCTTCAGTTCAGCAGAAAACCCTATAAATAGAAAATGGGAGCAATATTTGAGCCATATAAATAAAAACTCCCTGTGGGTATGAGGAAAGTCTTTAACTTCAGGCACCAGTTTATTTAATATGCTTGGGTGTAAAATGCTGTAATCAATATTAACTGTATTACAGGGGACATAATCTATTAAGAGTGACACAAACATGTGCCTGAGGCTTTTACTGGCCACTATCCACATTTTTAACATGCAAGCCCAAGTGGAAAGAGGAATCTATCCCAACCTCTGCAGCTCCCTCTCTGCAGGGTGCAAAGGCACTTGCTAATGCAGCCTGGACACTTTAAGGGAGATTCCAAGGGGTACAGCAGGAAAATCCCAGAGGTAGAAGCCACCCAAGCAGAGATTTCTTCCAAAAGAAGAAATCCAGTTTTTCTCTCCAAACCACCCTTTGCAGAAGCTCCCTCCATCCCCAGCCTGCAGCTCCCTACAGGCAGAGGGGATTCTGTGTCCCTGGAATGGCCACATTGTGATGTGCATGCAGAGGCCAGGAGCAGGGATGAGCAAAACATGTTCAGAAACTCACTGCTCAGAAATTGCCTCTCAGGACCATGCTTTGCTTTGAGAAGTGTACAACTCCAGAGCTGCTTGTCAGGGTTTGAGCTTCATTTCACAAATACTGGACAAATAGTTTTAAAAGTGCCACAGCATCACTGCTGGGAAGTTCACACCTAATAGAACAAGCACTTTGCTTATACCTCATACAGATTTCATGTATTTGCAGTAAAGAATTATTTTATCTCAGAGTTTCCTACCCCTTCCTGCAAGCACCAGGTAGTATTTAAAATACAACAGAAAGAGAGGAGACAGAAATCTCACCAGATGAGTCAACTGCAAATTCAATTTCAGCAAGTCAACACTGGAATCAGAGAGATGGAGGGGAAATCCTGTCCATACTGGAGCATGACTTACTATGTATTTCACCAGAAGCAGAACTCTAGATACAGATTACTTTCTCTTTTTTTTTTTTTTTTTGTTTTTAAGACCAGAAAGCAGCACTGTCTAACCTCTTGCAGAACTGAGGTGTAAGCATATTGGTGCAGGAATGGTAGTAACAGAGAATCTGTGAGAAAAGCAAAACAGACCAGAGGCTGATCAGAGTTTAATCCCAGCTATGAATGGCAGTGTAGAGTAAAAATGGATTAATTAATAAATAAGGCATTTATTGTCTATTTTTCAATGGCTGTTTTCTTAAAATGATGCCTGTTCTAATTCCTTACAGGCAGACACCAATGTCTATGCCACTGGCATGGGGTTTCCATTGGCATGAAAAGTGTTCCTGTACCCCAGGATTGCTGTGACATGTTTATTTGTCTTCCTCATGCCACCCACAATTTTTCAGGGACTGTGAGCACCCTGAAATTTTCTGCTTGGCTCCATTTCAAGCCCCACACCAGGCTTTGGTCCAAGGCACAGGTGTTACAAAGTAACTCAGTGTTTTTGTACGAGTGAGGCAAGACACGACATAGAAATGCTCAAAGCATTTTCTGAAACACTGCCACGGGTTGGGGACCTGGAGGAACGAGGCACCCTGAAGGGAACAAGAGCTTGTCACAGCTCTAAAAACCATATGAAGAGGATGTCACCATCAGCTGCGCACAGAATGGGTGGCAATTCCCTAGGGACACTCTGTGCATTACAGGAACCCTAAGGATGAAGACCAAATGTCTCATTCTAGCAGGAAAATTACCAGACATCTGGTAAAACTAAAAAGCAAGGAAATCTAGATCCACACTCTTCCTGTCTGTTTAATGATGCTACAGATTATTTGCTTATTTACATATTCACAAATAATTATTTAAACAATTACTGTTATTTTAGTAGATGAAATAACATAATTACGTAAACAATTTGCTGTTTTATGCATGAACTCACTGCAGATTACATCAAAAGAAAGCCTCTGACTCCTCAATATTAATAAAACCTAACTTTACCCACACCAATAATGGCTGGAATATCACTGAAGTCACAGAGTCACAAAGCTCACCTTTTCTGAATCCTTAGTGAAGTAAGGACTGCCTGAAAACTGAGACCTGGCCAAAGCTGACAACACAAAATTGACCTGAGGGACAACCTAAACATTAATTTTCTCCAACACAGCAACATTCTCATTGTAGATAACATAAAAATAATTAATTAACGGGGTTTTTTAAGCATAAGGGAGGGCCATGATGCAGTTGCTGGTGTGAAAGTAGCTCTGAAGAGTATTTTGGGAAGTGTTGCCTGGTGAAGTGCAAGGACTCCATGGCACTTGGGGAATCGGGCTGCCTCTAGAACAGCTCTTCTCCCAGCGGCAGAACCAAACCTAGAGATACTCCCAGATGTTTATTCTGCAGCAGTTTCCCAAACAAAACATCTGCCACCGCTGCATGGGCAACCTGAATAAACCACGCCAAACCACCACTTTTGTCGGGCTGCACCAATCCCAGCCTGGATGCACCAATCCCAGCCCGGATCCCCGGATCCCTGCCTGGTCCCCACCTGCGGGCACTGCCAAGTCACTTTTCCTCCAGCCTCCCTCCCGACCCGCACCAAGAGCGAAGCAAGGCGAGGAGCAGCGCTTTGTGAGATCACGACACGGATCATTTCCCCTGTCCCTCCCCGAGCGCCCCTGAAGCCCCCGGGTCCCGGCCCTGCGCTTCCATCGCCCCCCGCGCCCCGCCCGGCGCCGCTCCGGGGGCGCTCCCGGCGGGATGCCCGGGGACCGTTCCTCCCCGACCCACCTGAGATGCCGGCCCCGATCACGACCACGTCGTATTTCTGGGCCATGGCGCTGTCCCCGCTGTCCCCCTTGTGCCGGCTCCGGTCACGGCCGCGGCTCCGTCCCGGCCCCGCGCTCCGGCAGCGCCGTCCCGCCCGCCCCGGCCCCGCCCCTGGGCGTGGCCACACAGCCCTTCCACCAATGGGCGCGGTCCGGGGGAGGGGCATCACCTGGCCACGCCCTCCGCGGAGCTCGGTGTGCGGCCCGACGAGGCGGGGGATGCTCGGGAGTCCCGAGAGCACCGGGAACACCGGGAAAACCGGGGACACTGGGAATATCGGGGACACTGGAGACGCCGGGAATACCGGGAACACCGGGGACACCGGGGACACTGAGGACACCGGGGATACTGGGAATACCGCATCCCGGGGCGCGCATCGTACCGGCTTCGTGCCCCATCACGCCAGGGGGATGGAGGCAGGCAGGATACAGCGTGCCCCGGTGCGGGATGCAGCGTTCCCGGTGTGGGATGCAGCGTTCCCGGTGCGGGATGCAGCGTTCCCGGTGTGGGATGCAGCGTGCCCGGTGCGGGATGCAGTGTGCCCCGGTGCGGGATGCAGTGTGCCCCGGTGCGGGATGCAGCGTGCCCCGGTGCGGGATGCAGCGTTCCCGGTGAGGGATGCAGCGTTCCCGGTGTGGGATGCAGCGTTCCCGGTGTGGGATGCAGCGTTCCCGGTGAGGGATGCAGCGTTCCCGGTGTGGGATGCAGCGTTCCCGGTGAGGGATGCAGCGTTCCTGGTGCGGGATGCAGCGTTCCCGGGGTGGGATGCAGCGTTCCCGGTGCGGGATGCAGCGTGCCCTGTGTGGGATGCAGCGTTCCCGGTGTGGGATGCAGCGTGCCCGGTGAGGGATGCCGCCTATGGAACCAGCCAGCGCTCCCTTAACCCCGCGCTGGTGACCTGCAGTGACTGCGGAGGAGGAGGAGATGCATGGATGCAGAGGTTATGGCAGCCTGCAAACCTCACCTCTTTAGTAGAATCAAGTTATACTTGATCCATGAGCCAGGGAACAAGGGGTTAATGTTTCCACGGACGTATCTTCCCGAAGACAATGCCTGAAACAATAATTGGTTGCCAAAATTCTGTTTGTACTTAGCTGCCATTACTGCTCTGGAATACACGATGGTTGTGATGTTCCTTGCCATACGTTTTTTACAGCTCATACAGGTTTTATTGCCAAAGTGTAAATGTCATCTCTGTGGAGTGAAAAAAATAAAGAGCCTGTCCATCCCCTTCCAAATAAGTACAGGAAACCTATACAGTCCACACAATTATAGGAAATCCTAACACTGTTTCATGTTAAATATTGGTATAAGTTCTGAGAGTTGCCCAATTCTGCAATTCCAAGCCTGGGTATGACCAGTGAATGCAATAATACTGTGATACTTTTTGGCTGGTGTTCTTCAAAATGAGTCAGTTTTCTATAGGGAAAATACAGGATTTTTGGTTTTGTTAATTGTCCAGATGAGTGAGATGTAGACCTGTTGGTGTGAACCAGAGGAAGGCTACAAAAATGTTTGGAGCACCTCTCCTATGAGAAACATCTGAAAGAGCTGTGATGGTTCAGGCTGAACAAGAGGAGCCTCTGGAGAGACCTTATTGAGGGCTTTCAGTAATTAAAAGGGGACTGTGAGAAAGATGAGGACAGACTTTATAGCAGAGCCTGTTATGGTAGGACAAGGAATAACAGGCTTAGACTAAAAGAGAGCTGATTTAGGTTTGATATAAAGAAATATATATATATATATATATTAGGCTTGATATAAAGATATAATTTTTTTACAGTGAGGGTGTGAAACCCTGTAACAGTTGCTCAGAGATGTAATGGATGACACATCCCTGGAAACACTCAAGGTCAGGTTGCTCCCAACAACGTTGTTCTGTTGAAAATGTCCCTGGTCCTTGCAGGGTGAGTGGACTGGCTGAGCTTTAAAGGACCCTTCCAACCCAAACCATTCTGTGGTTCTCTGACAGCAGTGACTGAATGCAGAAACATCAATAAATCACTAAGCAACGGTGCAGGAGACCAAATAATGGATCTTCCTCACCAATAAGAACAGGTATTTACAAAGTGTAAGTGCAGAGCTCAGTAAGTGTGTTGCAATATCTGCAGACACAGAAGTGCCAGACACTGCAGCAAGGCAGAACAGCAGATCCCTGCTGCTCTGGGAGATCATCTGCTGACACAGAAGCTCATCATCACTGTGATTGCTGCTGCTCCCTGCCAGGGTAAAGGGAGCACAACGGGAAGGGACCAAGGCTGTGAGAGTGGAATGGATTCTGAAAGAGAAAACCTGATGTACCAACACCCACGTTGTGCTCAATGGAGAAAAAAACCTCTGTTTCTCGAGGGAGATAAGGACACCCACTCCCACAGCTCTGCTGGCTCCAGTGGGCAGGTCACAGAAAATCTGACAAATAAACAGCTTCACTCAGGGGCACCTCCCTCATAATTCAGAAGCCAAGTTGGGAAGAAAGGAACAAAAACATCCTTTGTGATAACAGCAGGAAACTTGTGTTCATCTAGATAACTTTCTGATACATAAGCTTGCCAACAAATCTCCAGTGCTAAAAGGAGCTGTAAGAATCTGTTTAAAGGGCAGTGGAGACTGAAGTGGTTCTAGACCAGCTCTAATGATGAGAGATAATATTCAACTGTGAATTATACAAATTGTTGGCTCAACCACTGTAGTAAAGAGTGAAAAACTTCCTGAGGGGTTACCAAGGGTTACCTCAGGTTTTGACAGATTCCAGAGGCAGCGATGCCTGTCAGAGCCATGTGACTGCTTAGTCCTTGGCATCAATAAGAGCACTCAGAATAATTCTCTCGCAGCTCAGACCTGCAGGCATCTAGGATTTGGGGAAAAAAATAAACCCTGAAGCTTTGCTTGAGAATAACAGGATAAACCCAATAGACTCGCTGAAAAAGCATGAAGTAGGGAAGGAAGAAGGTGATTTTTCATATTGGGAGTGATCCTCTTCTTCTAAATGTGATTACCATGTTTTTAAAAAAAGTTTTGAAATGTGTCAGAAATCAACAGAAAATAAAGGGATGCCAAACCTTACACTAAAGGAAATTCCAAGCAGATAAAATTTTATTTGGAAATAAATCACCTGTCACTCAGAAAGGAGAGTTGATTAAGAAGGAAATGCTCACCAATGGGCCCTCTTTGTTATGCAGTATAGAAAACAAGGGAACAGCACTGAAGGATGAATATAGGAAGCTTCTGTTGCTGAAACCATTTCCTAGCAATCTCTCTAGTTGATTTATGTCTGCCTCAGTGATTGATCTGTAGCAATAATTTGCTGAGCCTGCAGAATGTGCATGATCATAAATGTGAATGTGTAGAAAGTCTCAGACATAGAATTTCAAATTTGCCAGGAAAAAAAATACTGAAAACTGCTGAGAAATACAGTGGAATATCAAGAACAAAGCTTTCACTTGAGATCATATCTATGTCAGCAACGACCAAAAATGTTTACTAGCCCCAAGAATGGGCAAAAAATGGATCAATTTTTTGATCAAAGAACAGGAAGAAAAGTATCCAAAAGTAAGTGGTATTACCAAGTCCTTTATTGTACAGTGTTTTGTACAGTCCTGTACAGTCCTGTATTGTATAGTGATTTGCTTTCAGTTTTTCCAGCTAGTGAATGGAGGAAGTCAAACTTTTCACATCTTTATCAAGAGCCTCAGTTATTTTGTATCTGCTCAATACCCCAAATGATGAGTAAAATCAGTCATAATTGTTGTGAAAAACACAGATATTTTGCATTCGTTCCTGATTTCAATGTTACTTATTTTGCCAATGCATCCAAAAATTAGAACATAAGCATAGGGGAAATCTCAAGCATTAAAATAAATTGGTTTTGTAAAAAATAAAGTATGCTATCTGTAATTGTATATTGTAAATATACAATTGTATATTTTAAATATCTGTAAATGTATATTGTACAGTTTTTTTTTTAGTTTTTACTTCTTTTATGAGTGTATTTTGAAAGGTAAATAGAACCTAAATGCTGTAAGTGAAGAGTGCATTATCCCTGGAAGACTGATTGCCATTACCAAGGTCATAATTACCACCACTTAACCACTTCTAAAGTCATGTAATTCTTGTATCTTAATGATACCAACAGAGCTCCTCTAAAGTACCCAAGAACCTGTCATCTTCACTGTTACTGTCAGCTGAAATTTTTGCCATTAACTCATCATCTGTGTTGATTAGCACTCTACTCTTCAGATGAGCTTTCCAGGGAGCACCAGAGCCTTTTGCAAAGCCTAAATCACAGAAATTTGCATTTGCACACATTTTAATTCTGGTAATTATAGGGTTAGCAGTGTGGATTGCATCAAGCTGAAATGTGAAAAAATGTGAAAAATAAACTCTCCCAGAAATCAGACAAAGTAGTTCTTTTGGCAGCCCTTTTGTGGGGCAACAGGGCACGTGGTGTGGAGCAGAACTCAGCTGTAGGTGATGCTGTAATTTCTAATAACACTTTTCTATTTTGTAACAGTATCTTAGGCTATCTTAAGCTAAATTTAGGGTCAACAGGTAATTTATATGGCTAATGATGCTTATAGATTTTGGTTTTCTTCCCCTTCCCCTTCTCCTCTCCCTGCTCAAGTTAACAGTAAGGGAGATCATAAAATACCATGGTATTTGGACAATGTTGCACACTATAAGTAGGGGGAAAAGAAGTTACATAAAATGTTCCAGGCTTTCAGAGTATTTTCCTCTGAAACAAACTCCAAACAAACAGCAGCAGATCGTTGTCTCCAAGGGTTTTGTGCAAGAGGAAGGAGAGAAAATGTATGTTCACTAATAGCAAAGGGTAACCTAGCCTTCTGCCCAAAGCAGATCCAGGGCTCGTGTAGTTTGAATGCAGTGAAGGATGGAAAAACCATGAGCTCTGTGGGTTTCAGGGTCTGGCCGCCCTCGGAGTGAATCCTATTTTCCTTATATTGATTTCCCACTGCCTGTGCCTCCAGGCTGTGCTTGCTGCCCTGTTCCATCACAGGGTGCTTGGGGCACTTTTGTGTTTTGGAACTTCTCCTGTTGGAGGCATTTCAAGAAGCATTAAAACCATGGCACTGCCAAGTAGGTTTTGAAAGTAAAACATCATGATACCATGTCCTCAGTGAGGTCCCTTAGGGAACATTCCTACAATCCTTTCACCTCTCTCTGGTCCCCTAAATACAGAGTTATCTAGATCCTCTGGAATGGTCCCAGCTGGGGAGTCACAGATTGTTCAACAGTTGGCAAAAATTGGTTAGAATCAAATTGGTAAACTGTGGATGGCATGGTTGAGTATTAATCTTTGTTTTTATAGACTAGGATGTATATTCTTAGTTTTTCAAGATCATTTTCTTCCTTAGATGTGTATTCAAAACCATCTGAAAACCATCACCAATCTGATGTTGCAGAACAATCTTCACTGGTATGAAAAATGGGTTTGTACACAAAGATGGCTGTGGCATATTTATTCATCAGTGTTCATTTTTATTGGCCTGTTTTCAACAGTGCTAGTGATCTCATGCTTCCTGACCAGCTCTTTTTCAGGCACTGTGCCGAACTCTAATCAATGAATAAGCACCTTGAAGAAAATTATCATCAGTCATGGCTATTAGCATTTGGTTTAGTTCATTTTGCCTTACAATCACAACCAGGAATCTTCTGATGCATAAACACAGACAACAAAAATTCACTGTCCACCCTCTCCTTGACCCGTGTTTCCCTCTGGCTCATTTACAGAGCATCCCACAAACCTCCTGGTGCAGTGCCTGTCCTGAGTGCAGTGGGACATGGAAGGGATGAGGGGAGTGGGAGGCTCTGAGTCAGCCCCCAGCACTGGCAGAGCTCCTGCTCTTCAGCACCTGATTGATGCAGGACCTTCCTATCCCTTCTCCATCCCCTACACAGCTCCAAAGCTCTCAGTTCCTCCCCACTGGATGCAGAAGGGATCATTATGTGACTGGACTGCATTTGAGGGCCTGGGAACTTTAAATAGGGGTATAAATATTGAAAAGGGAGTGCCATGAAGACAGATCCAGGCTCTTCTTGGTGGTGCCAAGGACAGGAGACAATGAAGAAAAGGAAAGAAGTTTCACCTGAACATGAGGAAGAATTTATTTCCTGTGCAGTGACCGAGCACTGGAACTGGTTGTCCAGAGAAGGGTTGGAGTCTCCTTCACTGGGGATATTCCAGAACCCTCTGGACACAATCCTGTGCCTTGTGCTGTGGGAGGTGGGACCAGATGGCCCATGGTGGTCCCTTCCAGCCTGACCCATCCTGTGATCCTGCAGTGGAGAAAACAGGCAACTGCATGTCAGGAGTTTTCTTAAAGCCATAAAGAAAAGGTCAGCTACTATGACTTCAGTGCCTTTAGGTAAATAAACTAGAATATGTTTAAAACATTAATTCAAATTTCAAAGTGCTCCTCTACACCTGGGAACAGAAAAAACAAAACACAAGCTTGAGATTTGCTCCCTCAAGAGCAGTGCCCTCAGCTACACGCAGTGAAACTTTCTGTTCCCCCAGAGAAACCTGTTGTGTACTCACTGCATGAAGTTTTGCTACCTCAGGATGCCAAAAGGTATTTTGGCTCTACAGAAATGTGGAATAAAATTTTAAGTACTTTTTAGCCATCAAAGAATTAGGTACATGTTTTCTTTCTTTGCTAGGATAGCATCCATAATTTAATTTTGCAAAATATTTCCTACTCTTTATTTAATTGTGTAATACCACAGAATTAGGCATGTGGGGTACAAAAATTCAGAAGAAATTTTGAGGAGACAGAATTACCTCATGCAAATTTTTAAAGTAACTTCTCTACATGGTTGTGCAGTCTGACTAAGACAATTATTGATCTTTTAACAGCATCAGACACTCCTGTTTGTATGTCTCAGAATTGTCAAGTACTTTTAAATGAATAAAATGTTTCAATTTTCTTCAATATTTGAGCACCCTTGTGTGTCTCAGAATTTTCAAATACTTTTAAATGAAAAAAATGTCTAAATTTTCTTCAAAATTTGAGCATCCTCCTGATGAGCATTAGGCAGGCTTCATCAGTGGGTGAAATACAGCACAATTTTCCAGGTATCAGAAGCCAGATGTGCCCAGGCAGGTCTCACACAGAGAAGCTGTTTGGTTCAGAGTGAGGAGAGCTCTGTTCCTGGTGTTAGCAGACACAAACACAATGCTCCAGGAAGTAGCAGGTGAAGTGCAACAAGCCCATTTTCTCTCCAGACTCAGCCTTCTCCCACACACAGCCTCCCTGAAAGAAAACAACGATTCTTAGATGCCTGTAAAATTTCATAGTTCCATTACAGTGGCAACAACAGATTTCAGACTACTTCTTGACAAACATCTTCTGAAGGCAAAATGATCATAAAATACAATTGTTGCCTTTGAAAATGTACAATCCCTCTGTGTGGGAGTGGGTGTTTTTTTCAGAAGATGTGAAAGAAACATAGCTGCAGATACATCTCCTGCTAACAAAATAAATAGAGGTAATTCAAGTTAAAGTTAGCATGTGTGACAAAAAAGATTATGCTGGTAACTCATTTTTAATCTCTTTAGCTCTCTACTTTTTTGTCTTTAATTATGTGCATTAGTTCAAATGCCAGTGTCAATGCAGATGAAGTCTTTCCCATTCTCTGTAATTTATCTTCATGAGTCATTTGCCTTCAAAAGGAGTTTATTGTTATAACTATGGGATAAAATATAGTTACTGACTGGAGTAATAAGGATTTAAAAAATATGTATATGTCTATATATATTTGTTTTCAAGTTAAAGAAGCCCTGAGATGTTTTCAACAAGGTTAAATTAAATAAATCTTTCAGGAACTTTTGTTTCACTGACACTTTCAGCTCCAATATGAAGTCAGTAGGGGAGACCCTGCAAGGGAGGTCCAGAAGAAGGGCTCCAGGCACTCCTCAAACCTCTGGAACTCCTTCATCCCATCTTGATGGGGGAGGAAGACCTTGCTGGGCAGGACACGTGGTGCTTTCATGCTTCCAGCAGATGTCTGCAAGATTTTTGTCCAAAAGCCACGTAAAGACCCCAAGAAGGGGAACAGGTGACTGCAGGGAGCAGCCATGGCAGAGCTGCCTGAGCTCGGGGAAATGGGAGAAATTTCTGTGTCATCTCTGCTGGACCCTGCCCCTCAGCAGGGCATGGGTTTAACACTTTGGGTTTAACACTCAACCTGCACATTTCAGGTCTCTGACTGTCCCTGTGCACCAGAATTACCTCTGCTCTTTCTTTGGACATGTTAAATTGACTTAGTTCCATTCTTAGCTCAGCAACTCCTGTTGATTTGCCCAGACTCCCTTTTCAGGTTTTGGACCCCTGTGACCTTTGGGGGGAAGGGTTGGTGTTGCACAATGTGTGACCCAGCCAGAGAATGGGACATTGTGTGAAGGGCTGGACTTTGCTCCTGTTGTTTAAAGCACTTGAGGCAGATTTCTACTCTGCAGTGTCATTGCTGCTATCAAGTTTTCTCCATGCCCTTCACCACCACTATATTAAAAAAAAATTATGCATCAGGTTTTAAAATGAACTTTCAGTGGTATTAACTAAATGTCCCCTTAATTGCCAGCTCCATAAAAGAGTGGCTTGGATATAGCTTATGGATTGCTGGTATCATTTGAGGTTAGATCAAAGCTTGTGTAAGAGATAACAACAATCTGAACATAATACTACCTTTGGAGAACAAGGATTTGTTATAGATCACAAAGCCTGGCTGCAGCTTGGACAGGATTTTAGAAGCAGAACTGCCATTATAGGCATATGGGGAGATGAGTGGACATCATTAGTGTAGACATCAAAATAGCAAAGAAGATTTGGTCTGGGAGAGCAAAAAGCATGGTAGAAACACTAGCAGGAATAAATAATGCACTGACAGACATCAAACTCCAGCCAATAACAAAAAAAACCCAAAACCCAAAACCAAAACAAAGCATCAAAAAGCTTTGCTATAACTAGATCAGAGAAATTTGTCATGCCCTCTCACTGTCTATCAGGTAAAACAGCACTGGGAATCTACATCCAAAAAGAAGCATCCAAAAAGAAATAAAAGCTGTTCTCCACTGCAAATCCTGAACAGGACACAGTAGACTGAAGCCATGAGCACAATTTCATCTCTCTCCTGGATAATTGGCTGCTTCACTAAACACCTAAAACCCTCAGCCCTCCTCCTGAGAAGCAAATTTAGTGCAGGGGTTTGGGAGCTGAACAACCCTTTCTGCCAGCCCTCCTCTCCCTGCAGCAACCCCTCAGTTCCACCAGGCAGAAATCAGTCACACAGACACCACTCCTACCTCTGCCAGGTAGAAGAGCTGAGAAGAACCTTAGAAAAGTCATTTCTAAGGTGCCATTCCTTCTTTTCTTTAAAGTCCTTCAATGATGTCACCCTTTAGGTGCAGGACATTTTCTAGTGTGACCCAAGGAATCACATTCTTGTAATAAGTAAATAATGTTAATTACTTATTTTTCTTTTTGCAAACCCAAACAGAGGATCTCAGATCCCAACACTGTGCTCATTCCTAAACTAACTTAGAGGGGTGTGCATCCTTTCTGCTCACACACTCACTCAAATTTGGATAATAAATTATTAGAAATTGGCCAGAGCAATGAATGAGCAGATTTTGTAATTAGGAACTGTAAATAAATTGGTTGAAGTTAAATTCATGAGAATTGTTAGTAAGTGCATTGAGCTCTGGTGCAACTATAGTGTCTCAGCAGTATTTATGATAGTGACTATTGCTATCTAGTGATATCAAACGTTCTCTAAAATAATATTGATTACTTCTGCTTCATGAAACTTATTAACATATGTAACATATGTTTAATGTAACATATTAAACTTTTTGACTGCTTCAGAGAAAAAAATGTCTTAATCTGCATCTCCATTTAAAAACTCCCTGAAACCAAAAATAATCTCGGATCAAGTCTGTCAATGTGCTTGCTGCAAAAGAAAAACAACTGAGGGCATCCTGTGATGAAATCCATCAGCACCACCTTATGCAGTTTCTCAGAGCTCTGTGTAGCAGCAGTCACTACCAGCTACCATAAAAACAAACAAACAAACAAACAAACAAAGCAAAACAAAACAAAAACCAAACCAACAAAGCAAAAAAACCAAACCACTCCCAGCAGAAGGGAAATGGAAATCCCTGTGTGAAAAATGCATATTTTATGATTGGCTTTTTGCAAATATTAAAATGAATATTACATGTGTTATGTTAGAAAGTTATGCTGTATTAATTTTCTTAAGTAGTGTGTTAAATATAGTTTTAGGTAATAACAAAATGTTAAAATAGAAACTATGCTATGTAAGATGCTTTTATTAAAGAAAGGACTCACACCAAGATAGCAGCCACAGCACACCTAAATCTTTCAGAGAAAAAGAATTCATTGCTCCATTATCAGAAGAAATTAACTTCTTCCCGCCTTCTCAGCCATGAAGACACCGTCAGGATCCAGAGGAAGAAGCTGACACTGACCAGACAGAATCCTGTGTTTGAATGGAATTTATGCATCATGTCTGAGGTGTATGAATATGCAACAGGCCATTGCTTTTAAGGGTTAATCCTCTGTTAACGTGGGTCCTTTTTCAGGCTTATGCTGCCCAGAAAAAGGTACCAGGAACTGTCCATAACTCTTTGTTTCTGTTGTCTCATATTGTCCTAATCCAAATTGTCCCAATTATTATTACTCTAATTATATTACTATTTTTATAACCATTTTATTACTATTAAACTTTTAAAATTTTAAAAACAAGTGATTGGCATTTGTCACACCTGCCTACACATAATTTCTTGAATAATAAAAGTGGATGCAGCATTCACCTGCAGAGAGCAGGCAGGGTGAGTCTGCAGGGTCCCAAAAGGTTATCCCCAATATGAGCAGAGCAAAGCAATCAGAGTTTAATTTGTAGTGCCAGGGCAGCAGGAGGGAGGGCAGGAGAGCTGCTCTCAGCCTGAGCTGCTGCTCCTTGCCTCAGTGATTCATCTCCAGCCAAAACTCCCAGCACACATGGAAGGGAGATTTGCAGCAGAGGGAGGCAGCTGTGTTTGTGCTCTGCCTTTGGCACACACTCCAGGACAGGGCTGCCCTTCTGCTGCCAGCACAGGTGCCCATGGCAAAGTCCTTGGTGTTACCAGCTCTTGAAGCTGCTTGTTCCTCCACAGAGCTGGGAGTGCGGGGAGCAGCAGCAGGCAGGTTTGCAGGTTCCTTGTGCTCCTGAGTCATTAGAAAAATACATTAGAAAAATACATTGGCTCTCTCCTCCTAATGAGTCATTTAAGAGACAGGGTGATCAGTGCAATTTTCCCAATTTTTTTGAGGTATTTCTGAAGGAACTGTAAAGGTTGTTCTCAATCTCGTGAGCAGTGTTATGAGCCACTGGTGTCATTGAGTTCAAACCTCACCTTACACCTGTGAGAAGAGGACTGAGGGACAAAACACTCATGGGAGCGTACATTTACTTTGTGTTGGCAGGACTGAAGCCACCTGATGCCAGTGTGGACAGGCATGGCTCCATCAGCAGTGTCCACCAGGGCTGCTCTCCCTCTGCCCACCAGTCGGTACAGCCAGTGCCACGGGGGCAGCAGGGACAGGGGACAGCAGCCAGCCCAGGGTGACACGATTTCTACCCTGGCCTTTGGGAGTGGAGGCATCTGGCTTAGAGAAGTGATTCACAGCACCTTTTCTCGTGTGTCTGCCATGCACTCAACAGGGGCTGGAGGAAATCAGTGTCTCCAAGAGCTGCTTTCTGCGCCTCCTGAGCAAATTTGGGACTACTCCACCTGCTGCAGAGTCTGGGGGATGCAGCACAGGCTGAACTGCTCAGCCAAGACACAAGGTGAAAGCACCATCAGCAAGAATTCTGACTGTGGATCTCACTTCATGTTTTTCTGTGCTCTGATTTCCCTTTCTGGACTTTTCTTCTTTTCTACATGACAGAGCCAGCTGAGACAAGTTCCTGCAGCTTCCCCAGCCTTTAACAACTGGGGGTGCTTGCTTTGCCTGATGCAATGCCTCAGTGTAAAGATTATTTCTATATATCAACTGTACAGTGCTAAGTAAGCAAATATCTTATTGGTGTTCTTTGGATTTTGACTTCTGGCAGGTTTGAATTTTACAATCTTGAACATCATAGAGCTATCAGAAGGAACCTACAGCAATAAACAATTCATTGTGGCTGCTCTCCAGTGTGAAAGTACACTTTCTGAACTGTGGGAACCTCCTGTGTGTAAGATTTCATATCTGCCTGAACCTTTTATCTGCAGGAGGTTTTGTGTTTGCAGGTGTTGGAGTTTACACAGTGATGAATCACAGAGTTCTTTGAAAGGAGAATTTTAACTCTTCTGCAATTTGAGTGGCTTTCAAATACATTTTTAAAGAAACAATATCTAGATACATTTTTTTTTCCTAAGAAAACATTTATGTGGTGGGGGAATGACTACCAACAAGAGATTTCTGAAAAGAGAATGAATAAGCAAAGGTACAATAAAGTATTAGGTATACAATTCCTGTGTATTTGTGGGCTAGGACATGGGTATTAGTGTGAACCACTCCCAGAAAACTTTGTTGTATGTTTTCTATGTTTTTTCTATGCCTATTTAAACCACCAGCTTGTGACACATGCTTGTAATTTTAATAGCTCCTCTTTTCTAGTGTATGTTTGCCATTTCCTCAAAGTCTTTGTGTGTCTGAGGTGTGCTGATCACATCCAGATCTCTTAGTGACAAATCTGATGGGAAATAATCCCATTGATTAAATATTCTTCTATCAAGACTCTGCTAGATATTTTTATCTTATTTTCCACAGAAGAAAAATATCTGTTCATGTGTTACACCAGGTAATTTAGATACTTGTGGAGTAAAACATTGATTATCTGTATGTTTATTTGTTTGTTTGTTTGTTTTCATGGAGTTTTCCTTTTGCTGGGGGAAAAAAGCCACAGTGCAGTAGCCAAGGGCAAGCAAAGCAGGTTGCAGGCAAATGTGACAGAGTTGATCCTTCCTAACAGAGCAGGTGCTGACCCACAGGATGTTCTGGCTTCCAGGTTCTTCCTCCCCAAGCCTGGAGAAAAAGCTGGATCTTCTTCTTGCATGGCTTTAGCCTCCTGTACATGAAAATACATGACTAATTTATTTCTAGGACACCCATAACCAAATGCATCCCTATTGTCAGGCCAAGTAAGCAGGGAGTGGCTCTGAGTACAATGCAGCTCTCCTGATTCATCTAATGAGAAGACATTTAAGTTATTATAGTTCAGGGAGTGGGGTGCATTTCACAGGCAGAATTCATTCTGCCTAAAATTGCATTTCGAGGAAAAATGTGGCAGTGTAGGCAATATAAGCACACAAAAATACAGAAAAAAATAAAACTTTGCATTGGAGAAAACTGTAACTGGGAAGGAAATGACATGGACCAGATGAGTTCCTGCACAGCACACAGGGCTGCTGTCCCCAGGTTCACTGCAGAATGTAGAGTGATGAGATGCATGAGCACAAGAGACAGGATCAAGGCTCCTACTTATGTTTTTATGCACTTCAGTGCTTCTTTGGCGTAGCTGAGTCTTGCAAAGGGAATTGCTGGGATCCCAAGAGAAAAATTTCCCATTCTATCACCCTCAAGACAGATGTGCTGACTGCATTTGTTCCCTCTGGGAAATTTCCTCCTGAGCCCATCACTAAGTTTGTCTAAATGAAAAAAGATCATCTGGATTTTAGTCTGAGACATGTGGACAGCTCAGGAGACGATCCAGCTCTCATGTTCCTATTCTGACCTGCATTTTGATGGTTGCCATCAATCTGCTAAAATTGCAGCACAAAACCTCTCAGACAGGAGTGGGTGCAGTGAGCTCTTGACAGTGCTGATTGCAGCCAAAATTTCCTTCTCATTCACAGATCCTTTAACAGAGGAATTGTGTCCATGTAATTTACTTTTTTAAATTCATGCACATGTGTACATTTATCAGCACTCAAAATCCCAAAGGCTCAAGCCCACCTCAGCCTCTGCTCAGCAGGAATTTAGAATAAACACAGTTCAGGTGCTGAGGCTACTTCCACAATCCTTTACACCAAGGCTGGCAAAGCCTTTAAAATGAAAATGCTAATTCAGAAAATGAAAAACCTGTTAAAAATTAACTAATGCATCAACAAAGAGAATATTCAGGTAGTTAATAAATGTGTTTTCTGACTATCTAGCAGCAATTCATTCCAGAAGGCAGCAGGTATCTTTAAGTACTTGTGAAAGAAATAGAAAAAAAAAGAATGTTTTCAGTTGAATAGGATTGTAGCTATAGTGGCATAAATATAGAAAACCTCAAAATCCTGGAATACCTGTTAATCATTAACTGATAACTTAATTTTCTTAAAGTAATTTCTGAATTTCATGAATTTTTTAGCAGTTGATGTACTTTTTTTAGTACAGTTAATGTAGCAGTTAGTTGAACTTTTTTTTCTTTCCATGAATAGCAGGTAGGTGCCTGCAACACCTACTGCAAAAGCAGGCAAGCAGGGAAAAAAATAGTCTTCTCATACATTTCTTGTTTCTGAAGATTGCATAGGATGGACAGGGCTAAAATCTAGTTATGGAGTGGGTTATTCAAAACTGCAATCCACATGATGCACTGCCATAGGCCAGCATGGTTTCCTGTGCAGTTTGGCAAACACAGTTTGCCATGGCACAGTGTCTTGGTTTGAAGAGACAGGTGTCTGCTAAGGAAGGAATGAGCCTCCCTTGAAATGGAAAATGTAAACCCCTTCCCTGTGAATTGTTATAATTTTTAAATTAAAAGGCTCTCAGGCAAAGATATGGGAATAGGAATAACAGCTCTTTAACAGGAAAATTAAAAATGCAACAGTACACAAAAAACTCCACTGACAGTCAGCCCATGCCCTGTCCCCCTGTGTGTCAGGGGGGCGGCACAGCCCCATCCCATGGGGGCTCAGCCCTCCTGCAGTGCCAGCTGTGGTTCTGCTGGAGCAGGGATCCTGCACAAGGGGGGAGTTTTCCTCTGCAGCTCCAGGGCTGCTGCAGATGGGCCTGGGCTCCCTCTGGCAATGCAGGGCAGCAGAAGCTGCTCCTCTGGCAATGCACTGGGCAAAGGCTGCTGTGCTGTCCCAAACCTCAGATTGGATCCAGGTAGGAATGCTTGGCTCCTCCCCTGGGCGGAGCATCTCCCCATGGGATGATGGGATTGGATCAGCCCTGCAGGGACACTCAGTGGCCATGGACAGAAGATATTTCCTTCTTTCAAAGTTCTTTCAAAGCACTCCCTGATTCATCACTGTGTAAACTTCAACACCTGCAAACACAAAACCTCCAGCAGGTAAAAGAAGGGAGGGTGGGTGGTGGAAGAGATAAAGAAAACTGCTCAATTAACAGAAGATAACTGCCCCACGTCTGACAGATGGCAATAGAATACCCCCCCCCCCATTTCCAACCTAAAATACATAGGTTTGATCCTGTAGGAAGGACAGGAATGATTTGGGGACAGCCCATGGCCAATGCTGTGCCCTGGCAGCAGCTGCTGCAGAAGCAGATGTACAGCTCTGATGGGAGTGAAATGCTGCTGGTGAATCCATCAAACTGACACAAAGTCAGGCTTTATTACAGTTTCAACCTTTGCCATCAATAAAGGCCATAGCTGTCCCTCATTACTTTGCATTTTCATGCATCTCTGGCCACAGTCCATCAGATAAGGATGGGATATAAAGCTGAGATACTACAAGGATGGCTCCTCTCACAGGAACCAGCATCCACTTTTTCCCCCAAGAGGTGTGGCAGTTCCAAGCACTGGGTTTGGTGAGGAGGAGGAGGATGGGGGTGGCCATCAGAGACACCTGATGGCTCAGAGGGACTCAGCATCCTCTTTACCTCCTCATCATCATGCTCTGGGAGTGATGTCAGGAGCATTTCTGAAGCCCAGTGTGTGTGACATTCTCCTTACCCAAACATTCCAGTCCATCTGACATTTTGAAACCCCTGGGAAGTGACCTCTCCCTGGCTCAGCAGCCCCTCTCCAGCTGCCCAGGAGGGCAAGGCTGAAGCCATCTGCTGATGTTTATGCCTGGTGACCAGAGGTGCAGGCAGGTGACAGAAGGGAACAACGTGAGCAGTGGTTACCCCCAAATCACAGAGTACACATTCTCACAGCTTCCAGGACTGGGGGTGGCAGATGGCCAAGCACCATCAGACAGACCCTGTTAAAAAGTGGCTTAAAACTGTTTGGAACAAAGGAGAACCAAAGAAAGGAGAAAGGGCATTTGTGCTATTTCTTTTGCTGTGTTAGAGAAGTTACAGGTGCAGTTTCTTCTCCGCAGCTCTGGACAGCAGAAGCTCACTCCTTTAAAGCCAGCACAATCCAAGATTTCCATAAATCTTAAGAACCTGCAATCCAAAGTTTTAAAGACAAAATATCATAACTGTGGGGTTTTTGGTGGAGGCAGAAGAATTGGTAGTTTTGCATCTCAGTTGTATGGAAAATCCAACAGTTGTGGTAACTTTGAGAAAAGCACAGAAGTTTTGGGCATGACTCTAGGAAAAGAAATCCAGGGCTTTCAATGGTTGTTTTCCTTACTCTTGTTTCTCTGCAGTCAGGCCTGGCAGACAGCTGGCACAAACCTACAGTAATTCCAGTAGTGTATTGATGATTTCTGTCCAAGCATGATGGTTTATGTAAAAACGTATGGCACTCTCAGGAACAAGCTTCTGGAGACAAAATGTTTTATAACAATTAGAAACACAGATCTCCTTCCACACCTACATACTGCTTGTACCAATACTCTCCTGCAATAAGTGCTTTCCCTCTCTTTCCACACCAAAACACAGGCTGGGTGACATGAAGTATTTGTACAACGTTTGCAAATAAGTTATGCAAAATCCAGTTAACACACAGTGTTGGCAGTGTAAGATGTGGTGTAAATCAGGTGCTGCTTTCCTGACAGACAGCAGGTTGTGCCCCAGCAAGATGAGGCTGCCAGGCCCTCTGGATGCTGAATTTGTCACTGTGTTCATTTATCTCCTTGTCTCTTACCTGCTCCTTGCTCAGTGCTGGGGGACAGAAGCCTGCCAGTGCCACCCTGTCAGAACTCAGAACATTCCTCTGAATGTCTTGTATGCCTCAAGACTCTGGCAGGGGGCTCAGAGACTTTGGCATGGAGTTAAAGACACCTGTGCCTTCGATTTTAACCCATGGAAACAATTACCAACTTTGTGTGAAGATTTACAAGCCCCAAGAGTTTGAGTAGATGATAGTTATTTTTCACAGGGTGAACAAAGTAGAATTTTGGGGTTTTTGAATGGGGGTTCAAGAGGCAAGCTGGAGGAATCTGGACGTGTCCTGCTCTTCTTCTTCTTCTTGTCCTCCATCTTCTGTTTGATGGTGGCACTTTAGGATTGGTTTAGAGTAGAGACAGACTGTCTAACACAGATGATAGGTATTGGAAAATTATTATAAATAAAGTACACGTAGTTTTTAGTATAAAAAAGATAACATGACCCCAAGGGCAGTCAGTGTGCCACGAACCAACCTGCCTGACAAATCAGCAGGTCAGAGAAAGAATGTATTAGATAAGAGAAAATAAACAACCTTGAGAACCAGAGCTGAGGAATCTCGACTTCTTCAGTCACGGGGCTGTGAAAAAAGATTCTTTAATACCTCAGGAGCCATTTCAGCAACACAAAACCTGAGACCACCCTGCCACTCCTCTGCCCAGGCACCATGGTGGAGACAAGGACAGGCATGGAGGACAGGTCCACCTACACTGATATTACTACATGAAGTGCTACTGCCATGAGTTTGGTCCCACTCTGGTGTGGGATTCCTCTTCCCAAGCCTCCTGAGCTCTTCACAGACCAGAGCAGGAAAGTCCCACAGCCACCAGCATCTCCTCCTCTGTGTGCTCCAGCGTCCAGGACAGAGGTGGTGGCCCAGGCACAGGAGAAGAGATGCTGGGGAAAGTGATCCAGAGGTGGAGTTCCCTATCTGTTTCTGTTTGAATTCATTGAACTCTGAGCCACAGAAGTGGAATTTCTGAGCTCACTGGCAGCACAGCATTGCTGGTCCTTTGCATGAGTTGTTAATTGAAATAATGATGTTCAGCTCCTTCACTTCAGTGACATTTAACAGAGACACGCTGAAAACATGGCCATGATCAGGAATGTGTTGGACTTCATATTCTTAACCATGCCATAAAGGGCTGTATCTGCAAAGATTTAGCCCAGATCATGACGTTTCCCAAGGGAGTTTACAATCTCAGTTTTATCTGGACAGAGAAAGGGGAGAGGATGTGTTCCCCTGTGACAGCCACCATTGCAGCTCAGACAGCAGTGGCTTACATGTAGATATTCAGAGATAAAACTGTAAGCTGGGTAAGCTTAACCTAAAGAATTAACATCAGGGGCTGTAGGAACTCCTTGCAACAGACCTCAAGTAGTGGATTACTACTTGATATTTCACAGGCTAAGAAAAATAACATTCCTGCGGTCCCACACAGCTGGCTTGAATTTATTCTGCTTCCAAACACAAATGAAAGACTTGGTGGTAATCCCCAGCTGCCAATTAAAAGTAAAGAAGGTCTCTGGGCCTAAACTGTGACAACAGAGTCACACAGTAGCAGGCTGTGTCTCCACTGCCTCCTTCTCTCCAGCTTCTGGTACTTGACTCCCACATGTGGAGACAGATTTTTCAGCAGGGTCTGTTGTGATAGGACGAGAGGAAATGGTTCTAAACTAAAAGAGGGTAGATTCAGGTTAGCTATAGGAAAGAAATTCCTTATGATGAAGGTGGTGAAACACTGGAACCAGTTGCCCAGACAGTCAAGGTCAGGTTGGACAGGGAGCTGAGCAACCTGGTCTAATTAAAGATGTCTCTTCTCACTGCAGGGGGTGGGACTAGGTGCCCTGTAAAGATCCCTTCCAACCCAAACAATTCTGTGATCAATCTGGACTGTGTGATTCTCCAGTTTGGTGGGTACTCAATCCTATCCTGGGATTGCCCTGCTTGCCCAGGGATAGACATGGAAAGCAGATGCCAGCTCTGTTAACACTGAATACCTCTGGAGAAGTAAAAGATGCCACCTATTTTTCAAGTCAGGTGCTTTCTTTTCAAAAGCAGTAAAATTAAAAGGAAAAAAAAGCACTATGGGAAAGTAAAGGATCAATTTTTTTTTTGTTGTTGTTGAGCATTTCACTCTCTGAGGTACAAAGTGGAAAGACAATATTTTAGATGATTTTCCCAGCCTCAGCACTTGCCTGTCATTCCCTCTTAGTTTCCCAGAGCTACTTTCTAGTTTATGTAGCCTGTCTGTGATTTGCAGTAGACTTTCACCCCTCCAGCAGGGGTAAGTGCTGCCCCTGCTCCTCTGCAGCTTCCCCTTCCCACCCTGACAGCTGCTCCTCCCCAAGACTCAGTGACTCCTCTGGCACCAGCACCTTTGGAATCTCCCCTTTGCTCTTCCTCTCTGCTCCTCTCACAACTTTCATCAGGCTGATTTGGTGGGGGCTGTTTCCTGATTAATTTCTAATCCATCAGGGATGGATTAAACCATCTCCACCCCTCCCTCCTGAGCAGACTCCTTAGGGATGCAATTTCATGAGGGGCGAGCAAGGAGGGCACTGCCCCTCATAGGAGGGCAGCCTGTGGCATGCCCAAAACCACATGGGGAAGCCTTTCCAAGGAAAACAGCTGAGCTGGGGTGACCTCCCCTCCTGCTGGGCAGGCTCTCCCCCAGCCCCATGCCACCTCTGACAGCCTGGAAAAGCCAGGGCATTTGCTTTCCTGCTGGGTCACTTCTCAGCTGTGACAGATGTCCCCCAGCCCAGGACCAGACAGTTCTTTGGATAAGGATAAGGAATGGGGCTTTATGATGAGGATTTAAAATACAATAAAAGCACCAGCATCTTCCTTGCTGCTTAGCTGGCACCAGAAAAGCAAAACTGGATCTTTAACAACTCTCCTGGACTTCAAGCTCAAATTAATATTTTCAACATTAACAGACATGATGTTTATCTCTTTGCTTCCTTTTTTCTCCCTGCTCTCCAGTTACACTAACATATTCAAACTCCCCAACTCAGCTCTTGCTCAAAGCCAAATCACATAAAAAATATTGAAACCCAAAATTGCACCATTACTTTTAAAAGATATCCCAGCTTCTAATGCCACAAGAATTTCAGCAATATTTATGTCTTTTGAAAGATCTGATGAATTTTTCTCTCTTGGGCAATCTCTGGGAACTTGTGCTTTCAAAGCTTCTACTGGACAACAATCTATAAACACAGAAATGGTCTGGAGGCATTTCTTACCTGAGTCCCACCCATCCATGACATGCACCACCCTGAAGTGTCGCAGATATCTTTTTATGAAAATCCTTTTCTTGGGATTTTTTCTTCCTGAGAAGCTGAGAGGCTTCAGGAACAAAATGTAAACAATGGTTATCTGCTGCTGTGGAATGCAACAGGTGCATCTGGGATTGGGCTCATGTGCTTGTTTGTAATTAATGGCCAACCACAGCGGAGCTAGCTCGGACAGAGAGTCTGAGGCAGCTGCCTTTGTTATCATTCTTGTCTTTTCTGTTCTTAGCTTAGCTGGCCTTCTGAGATGAAACCTTTTCCTTCTATTCTTTTTAGTACAGTTTTAATGTAATGTATATCATAAAATAATAAATCAAGCGTTCTGAACATGGAGTCAAACATTCTCATCTCTTCCCTCACCTGAAAACCCCTGTGAACACCGTCACACTGAAGCAAAAATATTCTCCCATAGGCTGGGTCTGACCAGCCTCCAATATCATTGAATTAACCCCACTCTAAATTAATTAATTCCCATAGATTAAAAAAAAAAAAAAGTGTTGTTTCTGTGTTGGACATTATTTTACAACTTTGATGTGCTCTAAGATAAACCTCCTGCAGAATGTTTAATATTGACAGAGGTTGTCTGGGGGTATTTTAGGCTGAAGCTGTGACATTTGCATGCTCCCACTAATGAATGATCCAGAACAATGGATGCTGCAGACAAGAATTGATTAACTGAGTTTGGCTGGAGCTGGGTTCTGTCCCTGAACCTCAGCACTCCCCTTGGCCAGGAAAAACGTGTGGATCAGGCTTGGGACACCTGGCATGGCCCAGTTCCAGCTGCTGTAGGATGTGAGAAGTGAATGGAGAGGGACAAGAGGAAGGAGAAGGGTCTGGAGAAGGAGTTGTGGGCAGGCACAGGAAACCGGCTGGCCATTTCTGCTTGGTTATCTTTCTCTAATTTCAGAGAGAAATTAGTGGTTCCTTTGCAGAGGGAACAAAGAACTACTTTTCACACCCAGATTTCTGTATTTCATGTGTGGTCAATTAAATTCCTCTAATCTCCTGTTTTGAGGTTCTTGATAATGTTTGCTTTGTGAGAAGAGCTCTGTTTCAGATAACTTGGTGTAAACTTTACAAATGGGCATTTGCCAGGCCTGAACCAAGCCATTAGCTAACTGAGAATAAGCATTCTGTGAAACAAAATTCAGGTATCCATTTCCAACAGAGCAAGCTGTTCATGCAAGAGGACAGCAAGATTCATAGAGGCTGGTTAAAGGCCAGGAAAGGGCTGGGAAAAAGCTTGGAAAAAACACTGGCACATTGCTTGGTGTGTGCATCTCAAATGCTACAGCACTGTTGAAACATTTTGGGAAATAGTTGCTCTCATACCTGTAGAACTAAAGAAAAGATGAGTCCTCTTATTTTTCCAGCTTTGGCAATGGCATGGAAATGATGCTGTGCTGAGCTGTGGGTGTGGGTAGTGTCCTAGGGTGATGTTGTGATGCTTGTATCCCCATTGGTGTGTTCTGTTTTTGCTGGATATCATGTTCTGTGCCTTCCACACTGGCTCTGAAGAGTGAATGTTTTGTTTTGGCTTCTTATCAGCTGCTCCCCCATGGCTGGTGGGACACAGAGATGGGGCAGTACATGGTGTTGCTTTTGCTTTTTGCTTCTTTGCTGCTGCTTTGCTCTTGCTTTTTGCTTCTGCTCATTAGCTAGTTTAGCTAAGCAGTCCAAATTTTTCCCTGGACTGCTCTTCCTTTCCCTTTTTTGGACCTACTCGAGCCTGTTCCAGACTGGGACCTGGCAAACACCGAGGGTTTGCCCCTTGTGGCCTAGCGGGGCCTACTCTGGGCAGCAGCTGCCCCAGCACCGGAGGGACTGATAACAGAGCCACCACCCCCAGGAGAGACTTTCTGAATTTGTCATCTTTTTCAGAGTGCTGCAAGAGTGGTGTCATCTGGTATTGTTCATTTTGTGTGCTGGGGGGTGCTGTGCCTGTTAAATAAACAGGTTCTTTCAACTTCTCTCCGAGGAATCCTTCCCGAACCGGTTGGGAGGAGGGGCTGTGTGGGTTTGCTTTCTGGAGGGGCCCCCTTTGGAGGTTTTCTCCCGAATTTGCCCTAAACCAGGACAGGGGGACACATCTGCTGAAGATCAAAGCACAGCCAGACATCTGCACTGAGACCCCACACAGAAAGTCTTAGGATGTCTGTGGGGTTACCTCCTCACTCAGTAGAGCCTCACTCAGTAGGTAAAGAACAGAGCAAGGAAAGACAAGTCCAGGATGCCCTGGGTTAGATGCAGACTCATCACTGAGTACAGATGTGCAGATCTCATTAATGCAGGATCAGGTTCTTGCAGGTGCCCTCTCCTCCTCGGCTCCTTGGTCTGGGCCAGGAGCTGTCCCCACCTGTGCTGGCAGAGCTGCTCTCTGGGACCAGGTGTTTGGCATCACAGGAGTTGTCTGATTGCTGCAGCAGAGAACACCTGGGCTTCCACATGCTCTGTGCTAATTGCTGCTAATGAATTGCTGAACTAAAAAGGCTTGAACTCCATGATTTGGGTCAATGTCCACTATTCATTCATCAGTGGACATCACCAATAATTTCAAGCATCATTAGGCATGCAGTTATGCTGAAACCCCTATTTCTCATGCATGATTTGGACTACCAAGAAAGGGGAGTAATGTAGAAAAAAACAAAGCCTCTGACTTTGCACAAAGCCTTTGACTTTGCCCAAAGCAAAAATGTCTATGTGGCCAAAGAATGCAGAGGTCAATAAAATATTCCACAGCTGTAGCCAAGCTGGGGCTTAAGATGCCAGCAAAAGCACTAATGATGAGATGCCTTGTTTAAGTGAGCAATGAAATGACTCAAAGCCCCAACAAAAACCACATCACCATCAATAAGAGTCAGTAAGTGTAGAGGTTTTTGTTGGCCAGCTTGTTTATTGCAGGTGATCTCCTCCTGTGAGGACCTGGACTGAAGGTTGGTCGGTCTTGTTTGGTGATTGGCCTCTGTTGGAAGGAGTTGTGTGGGGAGAAATGAGGACAGGTCAGAGTTAAAGGGCAGCAGGAGACCTAGGGACTCATGGCCAGCTCAGGCAGAACTGGTTTGGCATTACTTCCTGAGTTTTTCTGCTGGAATTAATAAGCTGGACTGTGATAGAAAGGCTTCCTTAAACCAGCATCAGACCACATCTGGTAGACACAGGGGTGGAAATAAAGTCAAAATGAGACCGGTTGAGAGAAGGCATGGTCTGACACAGTTGCTAGTGGAGTCCTTTTCTGAAATTAGAAGAAATAGGATGAGATTTTTCTATCTGTGTTGGGAGAAGGTATGCTGGGCAGTTAAAATGAGATCAGAATCCAACCTCTCCAGTGCTGGCAAAGAGACCTGGAACAATCTGTCGGCAAACAGCCTTGGAGAGGATCATCAGGAAAGCACAATGTGATGAGGCTGAGAAGCTGACCCAAGACCTTATTTTGGCTTTTACCAATGATTGGACAAATTATTGCTTTGGTATTTTAATTGCTAATACCTCTGCAGAGGCCTGCTGGGGGCTATTAATGCTATTATTATTAAGGTTAGTCATGGGTGAGGCAGGATTTTGCTGTGGATGTCACACTTCTGCAAGGCAGCACCTACCCAGAGCTCCACAGAAAAACTCGCTATGGTAAATTATTTAGGAAATCTTAAAAATAACAGCTGAAAATCACTTTTACTCCTGAAATTTCCATCATGACATCCAAGGCTTAGCACACAAATGTATCTTTAACCTGAGACAAGAAACACCCTCACTTATTTTCCTCAACGCTGGCTTTGAAGGTCTTCAGGGCTTTTGTGACTTGTGACTCCTGGCATTGGAGGAGCTCTGGAACAACAGGCACAGATCAGAGGGCTGGACAGTCTGAAAAACCCATTTCTAAACTAGGAAGACAAATTGAGTCTACTTTTTGGGCCATATGGTGTCCACAGAAATAGAATAATAAATGAGATGTCTTTTAAATGATAAATTTCATTATTATGGATGGATACTTGGCAATTGATGTTTAATGTTGTGAACAATATGAAAAAACAAAACATCTGTGTAGTATGCACACATATACCTAAACAGAGTCAAGATGATCAGATTTGAAATATTAAATAATAATAAAAAAGGGATTTAGGTTTGTCAAATCTTTCATCCCTTTGTCCTATTATCTTTCTCATGGTGACCTGCCAAGCCTGTTTTTCTCTGTTCTGTACTTTTCACCTAAAGTGCAGATCCTGGCACTGAGTGTGGGGAAAAGCAGCTTCACCCTCTGTAGATACACATTGTGGCAAAGGACAATTTTTAAGATGAGGACATGATTACACAGCTACACTAAAACCTATTAAATTAACTCTTATAAGGATTTGGAGCAAAACTAGGAAGGACTGAGTCAGCAAACAGTCACTAATAAAAATGCCCTTAACTTTGCTTTTCCTCCCCTGAAATCAAGAGAAGTGTGTGTGAACTGAAGGCACTTTGCTGCACTGAGCTTATTAAAGAACTACAGAATATCCAGGTCTGCTTCACTCTATCAAACAGGAGAGAGGGAAAGCAATAATGAACACCAAAGAGACTGAGAGAGAGCAAACAGAATGGAAAGGTTCACACAGAGGTGATCAGTAGCTCACTGCTCCCTCTGCTTATCCAGAAAATATGAACTCTGTGGATAATCACCACATGCACTTGCTGACTTTTGTTTCCCAAACATACCAAACTGTGCTAAAATGAGAATATATAGCAATAATTACCTCCACAGTGGGCTGGAAAGCAGGAACTTTTTAACCTTGTACCACAGAAAAGCTACAGGGGAGATTTTAGATGGGAGGCAGGATGGGGCAGGGCCCAGTGAGTCCTTCTAAATTTGTAAGGAGAGTAATTGATTATTTCATGTCCACAAATTTCCAGGATATCTCTTCTTTTTTTTTTTTTTTTTTTTTTTTTTGTCCAAAACCCTTCCTCTTCTGTAAAGTTTGAATTCCTTTCTCTAAAATGGATCAGCCCAAATGCACACAGATGTTCCCTGGACCAGGTAAAAGAAAATATTCATGCTTTTCAGCCAGAAGGAAAACTGACATTCCTGATGAACTGAAGAATTGGGAGCTTGAGAAGCAATACTCAGAGGCCCCCAAAAGGGTCTTAGAGAAACCACATTATGCAATGGGAAACCTGGCTCCACAAGACTAGGTTTATTTATTTATGCAAATACACGATTTATAGCCACACTGGTGATTTGTTGTTCAGCTGTACAATGATTAGGCAGAGCAATAGATTTTAACCAGAGTGTCAGCTTGGGTCTTTCTTACCTCTGTTTGGCTATTATATCTAACAGTAAAGACACTGAAATAAATTGTTATTGCCTCTGATATGCGATAAAATCCTTGGGAAGAGCCTCTGCACTTGGGGAGGGTTTCCTGCACTGACAAGTGAATATTTGTACTGGACTTGTTTCTGTGGTGCCTTCTTACCCCTTACATTTGGGGAAAAGTAACTCAGTGTAAAATGCTCACAGGTCCCTCTAGTGCCATGGTTAAATCATCCAGACTTTTGTACCAATGCTCATTAATTTTTGGGTATCATCCTTCCAAGACCAGCAGCTCTGCAGTGCTGTTTCCTCATGCCCAAAATGCTGTCCAGCTGCAAGGAACAGCTGCACAGATGTGCTGGGAGATGGAGTGCTGGGCCCTCCTGATCCAAGGGAATTGTGAATAGCTTCAAATAAATAGGATTTGTTCTTGAGATGAAATTTTAGGAGCTCCTGCACTCCTTTTGCATGGAAAGATTAATTTAGTGGAGAAAATTGTCCACTGCCCTAACCTGTCCTGGCTCCTTGGTGCCCTGCAGTCTGGGGCCAGGTAAGGTGCAAATATCCCTGTTGCTGCTGGCCCCTGTTCAGCATCCCAGAGTTGTCCAGGCACTCAGGTCAAGTCCCAACAGCAGGAACCTTGCCTAAGGCAACAGGAAAAAACTTTCTCAGGGCAAGGACACCCTCAGCTTTTCCTACTTTGACCAGATGAGGTCACAAGATTTAAACCAGTGTCTGAAATCCCATCCTGACTCCAGATTCCCTCCCTTGGGGCCATGCTACCAAAGGGAGAATTTCTTTCTTGTAAGACCTGCATAACACCACGTGCAGTTTGGGTCTGCAGGACAGCTTTGGCTGGGCTTTTTGGAGTCTGAAAGTAGAGATGAAGCACTTTCTTCAGCAGAGCTGCCTGGGAAACCCAGGGTTGGAAGGTATCACCAAAGGGGTATCGGGGACAGCCAAAGGTGATACAGAGACCCCATCATCAGAAGGCATGAAAAGACACTTTATTATTAGAAATCCACAGTTCTTATAGAAACAGTGGTGGACCTAAGACCTGATTGGCCTTTAGGAATCTTCTCTCACACTATTGGTGAACTATGAGCAGCACACTCTGGAGAACCATATCTATAAGCAATGGTTACAGTAACAGAGATGATCATTGTTTGAATCTTTTCCTCTAAGTTTCCCACAGCTTCTACACAGCTTCCCAGGATTTTCCTGGGAGAACCATGTCTCTCTCTGTTCAGAGGATATGTGATTCCACAGGAAAGAAGAGCTCTCTGGCTTCATCAGAATCTAATTAATCAGGAAAGCAGACCCAGGGTTGGTTTTCTTTGCTGATTTGTCCCAGGAAGGAGCTTTCTGCCTGTGCAAGCAGCTGACCTTGCTGCACCCACATCTCCTGCTTTGGGGAGTGCATACAAACGTGTGGAAAGACATCAGCGAGTGTAAAATGGAGAAAAGAAAGAAAAAACTGAGGAGCGCTGCTCATGGCAATTTTTCACCTCTCCTTTGGAAAGGTCGGGCTTTGCCTGGAGAGCAGCGGGCAGCCCGGATTTATTCTATGTTTTTTTTTTTTCATTTCCTACAGGAGCAGGGGAGCCTGGAGCTCCCCAGCGCCCGGAGCCCGCGAGAGGGCGGCATCGGCTCGGGAAAGCCGCCGGGAGCAGCGGCGGGGGAGCGGCACCGGGAACGGGAGCGGGGCCGGGAACGGGGACGGGAACGGGAGCGGGGACGGGAGCGGGAACGGGGCAGGGAGCGGGAACGGGAGCGGAGCCGGGAATGGGGCAGGGAACGGGGTCGGGGCCGCCCGCGGCAGCTCCGCGCATTCCCCCCGCATCCTCCCGCATCCCTCCCGCATCCCTCTGGCACCGACAGCCGGCTCTTTGCAGAGCCCTTCACACGCTCAGATGATAAAGAGGACACTGCATCCTCCCTGGTTCATCCCCCCAGAAAAATTAATCCGGCTGAGCAGAAAGGAACTGCAGGGTTGAACCGTAGGCCCTCCTCCCAACAAGCGTGGAGAGCTCCCAGAGCCGCGTCGGCCGCACCTGCGGGTCCGCGGGGCTGTAAGGGCAGAGCGCTGCGAGCGGATGAGATGCTGATGAAAGGGAAAGCATCTGAGCTTCCATGGCAACCGCCGGGAGGATGCTCCGCTCCTCTCTGCTCCCCTCCACTCCTCTCCGCTCCGCTCCCCTCCTTTCTCCTCCGCTCCCCTCCGCACCTCCCCTGTCCTCTCCGCTGCGGAGGGACCCAGCACTCTCTGCTTTGCACATCCCTTGGATTCCCTGGGTTACCGCAGGATTTCTTTAGAGCCGGACTCCTCCCGCAGGTGTGTTATATTTAGTTTCAGCCAGCTGCACCGTAAGCTAATTGCAAATACAAACCTGAAAATTTGCTATAAAATGTAAGAAAGTAGCTCTGTAGCTTTTTCACTTAGGAATCCGAACTGATAGATTTCTTTTTTTTTTTTTTCCACCCGTCTCCCGTGGCAAGGACATAGAAAAGTAATTATCCCCGTTTTATTATTCCTTCAGGAAAGACAATGGGAACCATTTGCTTTCCCAGAGACATCTGCCCCTTGATGATTGTCTTTACAAGGAGAGAGCTCCAGTCTCAGCCAATTCCTTTGAAAAACCCACTAAATAAAAGGCAAGTCATTTTTTTTTCCTCCTGATTTAGAAGGACAAAGTAAAGACAAAATCCCATAGACCTTTCATCACTTGTGATTGTTCAGTGCATTAGGACAATAGCTTGGTCTGCCTGACTCAAGACTGTGACTCCACTGCCTCGAGGTTTGGGTCTCTCTAATGACAATAGGATCCCTCCTTCACTCTTGCAAAGTGATTACCTGAATCTGTGGGCTGTGTTGCTGACACAGGGACCCATTTCCTTTTCTTTTCTTGGTGTGGCTTTGCCAGCTCTCCCATTTCCATAAGCTTAGAGCACTTCCAGTGCACCCCTAGAAAGTGCAGCCCTTCTGCATCATTTCCGAGGCATGTAATTTTATTTTAGTTGCCTGACTTTCTATATTTATATAATTCATATATTCTGAAGCTCTTATATTGCTTCTTTTCTGTTTTTTCTGGCCTCATCCCAGCCCAATCAGGTATAAATAAAGTTTGACCTTCTAGTCTGGCTGGTGAACTGTGTGATCCTGCTGCAGAGAGTTCCTTGGCAATCTGTAGTGCCCCTCTGTGTACACACACATGCACAGAGTTCAGCTCATTTTTACACGCTCTTCTTTGCAGTTTTTGTGATGCAAATGGTGCACTGGACTATGAACTAGGTTTTACAGTCTTTTGTATCTATGGAAAATCAGCAATATGTTAATCAAAGATCTGGATAGATTAATGCCAGGGAAAACTCAGAATTGGAAACTATGTCCAAAGAGTAGAAAAATATCCACAGATGTTTACAGCACTTTCCATTTTTGCTGTAAACCACATGAATTTTTTTGATGGGTCATCTGATATTCTCCCAAGATCCCCATGTCCAACACTGACACACCCAGACAGAGACAGTTTTCTCTGGTTTAGACAACATTACACTTAGATAAATGGCTACAAGGTTTTGTTTGCTGCACACAGCTGCATTACACTAGAGGACTAAATGAGTCTCCTTTGAGGACAAAAGAAGGTCATATGTCCCTTTAATTGAAATTGCTCTTTTGGAATGGAACAAACAACTAGAAAACAAACACAGAATTGTTCAATTTCTGTTGCATAGAATAGAAAAATGCACTCCTTTTCTAAAATGTTGTAAATAATACTTACAAAAGCTTTCCTTTCTTGCCCAGTTTCCATCAGTGTACTAGCAAAGCAGCTCTGTGGTTTAAAGTCAATAATTTTTTTATAAAAAATTTATGATTTTGATAATTTTTAATTTATATTGTTAATATCTGTTCTCTCAGAAGAAATTTCACTTTTCTTATGGACTTAGAGTAGGTAATTTCTGCTGCTCCATGCAATATGGAGCAGGAAACAGGGAATACAATACAACCAGCTATCTCTGGCTGGTTGAGTTAGCTGTAAACTCAGCTTCCTCTGAATCTTCTCTTAATGGAGGTGGCAAATACCAGAGCTTGGGACTTCAGGATCCGGTGATGTAACGTGTGTAAATCCTGTGCATTCAGAGCCTGGGTTCTTGGGCTCCCTGAAATGCATTCAGGCAGAGCCACATTGCAAAATGCATGGAGGAAGATTTTTCCCCACCAAAAACCCACTGAAAAACCCATGGTTGTTTTGGGTGTTGTCTAGACAGTCCTACTGTCTGCTAGAGACTTGCAAAACAGGGAAGCCTTTTGCTATGCTGGCAAAGCACATGGGAAATAACACACAACCTAACAGTCCCAGGGATTCCAATCAAATCAAGCCACGTGCTTACAAGCTCTGCTGATCTGGATCCAAACTGCATTAGCTGGCTTTGACCTCTGCACAGATCACAAACACCAAGCTGGAAACATGTGCCTCAGAGAGCAAGAAGGAGAAGCAAAGCCCTGACTGGTGCCTGCTGAGGTGGTTCAGGCTGATACCAAGCTCAGAGAGTGGCTCTGGGTTTCAGCACACCAAAGGGTTAATTCTGCTGTGATGTGTCCCTGTGCTGTGATTTGGGAAATTGAAAAACTAACTAGAGGTCTTGGCCAGCCTCTGTTGGCTTTGAGAGGGATGTTCCTGTGTATGGAAAAAGGGACCTTCTGCATGCAGAAAGGGATGGGCACAGAAGGATCTGTCAGCAGCAGCATCCTCTGAGAGATGAGGGGAGACAAATGTGGGCTGGCTTGGAGCCTGCAGTCAGTGGAGTGGCCCCTGATTCTGATGTGGGTGAATTCAGTCCTGTGTTGTCACCTGGGCTTGGGTTACACCAATAAGGAGCATTATTAGCACTGCTGAGCCACCTTCCCACACTGCAACACCTGCCAGTGCCACTGCAGCTCCTCACAGGGACAGTGTGGGCTTCACTTGGATTTCACTGCTTAAACCCATTCTTTTTATTGCACTATGATTTTTTTTTAATCTGAAATGCTAATCATGGTGTGCTGAAACTCTGTTCCTTTAACACCATGGCAGAGCTTGCATGAAACACATTGGTTTAGTCCCATAAGGGTGCCAAATTGAAAATGGCATGAGGTCCATGAGTGGTACACTTTTATGTGAGTAAAATTAAACCTATTCAGCACTGAAAACCTGTTGTGTTGTATCTGTATAAGTTGGACTTATACAGACACAACACAGTTCTGTTCCCCCCTATCATGTAATGGCTCTGCCCTGGTTCTCCCCTCCCTCCCTTGTGCTGCCAGTTATCCCAACTCCTCCTTAGTTGCCTTGGAGACTAATGCATTCTTTCTCAAATCCCTCCCCAGTGCCCTGTCCGTCACTCAGGTGCTCCCACCCTTCTCTCTAGAACTCTCTAGAAACTTCCAGCTAGAGCGTCGAGTGGTTGGTTCAGGGGCTGGGGCCCCACGCTCAAGTTATCCCCATTGGGGTTCTCCCTAAGTCAATCTTTTGTATCCCACTCCCCTCTAAAACTCTATTCATCCAAGGACTGACTCCTCCCCTGCTGTTTCCCTCTCTCCTTATAAGCTGTTGCAACCCCCTCCCTCCCCGAGAAATCCTCTCTTTGGCTGTCGGTTCACCTGGGACCCAATAAACCTGGATTCACCACAGCTGGAGAGCGCTCTCTTCTTATTTCTGCTACTGCAGCCACAAGCTAAGCCACGTCCTGCCGCAAGGCCACACTGCTGTCACAGCACAGAGCATTTGCCTTAGGTTCTCTCCTGAACCATGGAAATCGGGATAGTGCCCCCGTACTGCTAGCGGTGCTGGATAGCTAGCTGGGATGTCCTAGAGGGACAATCCTTCCCCAGCCTGACCTCTTCAGAAACCTGTCAGGGATTGCTGATGGGTTGCTCCATCCATTGTGAAAGCCATCACAGCTGTATCTGGACTTCACTTTCTGGCAATTTGCAGTTATCCATGGACCACGTTGAAATAGTCAGGCTCAGTTTTTCATGCTTAAAGTCTTTAGATGTGTAAGGAACTGACTCCTCTTCAGCCCATTTTCAATGTGCCACATCCCAATAAAAGGTTTTTTTGTTTGGTTTCACTTATTTTGAGAGACCCTTAATCACGTCCTGTTTTCGTGAGGAGACTGAACATTTGCTATGGGAAACCTCAAGATGTGAAGTGGATGTCTCATAGGCAGCTGGTTCAAGCTGAAGCTCTCCATGTAATGAATAAATATCTCTGACTATTTCTGTTTTCTCATTGAAACATGGTCAGTCTCAATACAAGCCAATAACATTTATTTATCAATACTTGTAAGAGCAACCGATGATAAGCAAGTCTCCTTTTTATGTGCTGCAGGAACCCTTGAAATGCAATTTAGTGCCAAACAGAAGTCTGTGTTTTTCATAATTGTCACAAACATTGGCAGCAGTAAAAAGGTGCCTGTTCAGCCCCCCCCCCCCCCAACTCTCTAATAGATACAACACCCGAAAGCAGAAATTATTATAATGTAATGTAACATGATACAATAATATGATACAAACCTGAGTGATAGAAAGAAATAAAAGAATCATCTCTGAAGACAATGCAATATCTTGGCTCATTTTGCACAGTCCAGTGAATGGCTTCTCAGTCCACCTCCCCAGAAACTGGCAGAACAGAAACAGATGACAAAAGGCAAAAGCACATCTGAAATTATAGGAAACATCCTATTTTACAGTCACTATCCAAATTACATTACAAGACAAATATTTTCTCTTTTAAACTCGCATATCACATCAAAGTGTTGTCTGAAAACTACAATCTAACCAGGAAAATAGAGAAACTCCCATTATTACTGCTTTTCCCTGGGCAGGGAAGGGAGGGAGGGATGAGACTGGTCAGACCTTTTGTATTTCCACAGTTTTCAAGGACCCCTTCACAAGTTTGCCTTACCTCCCATATTCCAAAATTGTCTAGCGTGTTACCAGAAAAATAAAATAAAATAAAGTAAAATAAAATAAAATAAAATAAAATAAAATAAAATAAAATAAAATAAAATGCAGTTTTAAAGATTAGTTTTGCTTACTACTTTTTACTATGGTTGCCTGCTACTTGCAAGCTGCTCTTCAGACCCTTCAGTGTTATGCAGTTTATATGTATATCTAAATCTATTAAAGCACTGGATCATTGAATTTCTGTTAGCATATCAGAAGAATAAAATACAATACTAAAAGTACTTTAGACTTTGTTTCATATGAGCACTTTTGAGGATAAAAGCATCAGATGACCTGACAAAACTGCAATAAAATTTACATCAACTTTCCTGGCGCAGAATCAGGCCCAGAGAAAATCTTGAATGATTTGCTCTGCTGACTTCAGCCTGTGAACATCTCACAAGACTCATTTCACAGATAATGCAGATGAAGTGTTATTTCTTCAGAATGTGGAAGCAAGCATTGAAGGAAAGCCAATCCACAGCTCAGAATGTGAATGCTCCATCCAAAATCTTTTGGCATTTTCATTCCTTTTTTTTTTGTCCTTGGGAGTGGCTGCCACTTTGGGACCCTTCTTGTGAAACAGTGGCTTTGCTGCCTCATTGGCACACAGCTGGTGTGAACTGTCAGCTATTCTCCCTTACATTCATGGGGAGACCTCAGTGCCCTGACAGAAGTCCATGGAACCAGCTCAGATTTGGTTGGACTCCTGGAGAGCAGGATTTAACAGAAAGCAGAACTATTCAGTAAACCTAAAAAATTCTCAAAATTTTCCCAGTGAAATGATACTGATGCATACTGTGCTCATGGCAGTAACATCCCTGTGATAAACTACTGACATATTTGATAATTTGAAATAGCTTTGATACCTCCAATTTTTATCTGTTGTACAATTACACCTTGCCACTCCCTGATAAAAAAACCCTCTTCATTTCCTACCCATGTGGATGTATTTGACTAAAATCACACGGCCATTGGGCCTCACACTACAAATACTCTTCAAAAAGTTCAGTCTAAAGTCCAGGACCACCCCAGTCACCCAGAGTCTCCTACCATTAAAAACCTAATTTATTTGTGTAAAAGGAAAAAAAACCCAAACATACCCAAACCATTTTTATCTATCACAGGGAGATCTAAAATTAAATAATTTTTGGTTTTCTTTCTGTTCCAGATCATACTCAAATAAAAAGGTGAGCTATAGAAATGATGAGATACAAAAGCAGTATACATAATGTAATTGATTTTTTTACCATCACTTTTAAAATGAAATGTGATAGAAGATTTCTAGTGGGACAACCTATGTGGTCCACTTAGATGCAGGTGGATCCACATACTTTTCCAGCCTGTGCAACCATTCTGAGCCTGTGCTAGCAGAACTTGGCTTTCCTTTCTGACTTCCAGCAGGAGAAAACTTTCCAGAATTTCATTTCTGTGATGTCTGTCAGAGAGCATGAGTCTGTTCCCTGCACTGAGATCCTACTTGGTCTCCTTTGAGTGCTCAAGTTTTACTTTGAGTTCCTGGGTTCCAGATATGAAGAGTTCTCCCTTGAATCTGCCAGAGCATGGACTGAACCTACACCTCCCTTGTCTTCAGGTGGAACCTAGACATTACCCAAGTTTTTTGGTGAGGTTGCTTTTTTTTGTTTGCTTTGGTTTGCTTTTGGGTTTGTTTGTTTTGTTGTTTTTTTTGTTTGTTTTTTTTTTTTTTTTGTTTGTTTTTTTTTTTTTTGGTGGGCTGGTTTTTTGTTTTTTTTTTTTTTTTTGTGGAATTCAATTACAGGATGCTTTATCCTTCTGCCTTTGTGGGACACCCACACACATGTAGTCCCTGTTTCAGCAGGAATGTAGATCTATTTAGCCACTGCTTTTTAGAAAATAGCATACCTCTGCAGGCAAATATTTATGGGAAAGCTGTCAGAAAGAGTTTCTCTGACTGGCTTCAGATCTGAGTTACACTGAGGAGTAGAAAAATCTTGCAGTGCAAATTGGAGACAGCCCACATTATTAGTATATAGACACAAGCAGACATATCCCACATGATTCTTTTATTCTTAAGCCAAACACTCCAGTGGTTTAAGCATCTTGGTGATTATTTGCAAATTGACTCAGCCTCCAAATTCAGTTCATGCTAGGAAGCCTTCCTTATAGCAGATTTTAGCAGATTTTCCTGTAAAGCTGCAAAAGAAGGCGACTTGTTCCTTTTCTTGCTTTTCTCTTGCTCATGAGTGAAGTTACACTGGCTGCTCAGAGTTCCCTTTGCTTTGCAGCCCATGGCTGGATGGATCTGAATGCAGCACTCACAGCCACGGCTCTCTTCTCTCCTGGACAAGACAGGTTCAGTGCCAGCCTTCTTCCATTGAACCCTAGCAAAATTCAATTATCTGTAACAGTCAGAGTAAAAATCTGCTTCCTTTTCAGTCCTGAAAGCTGTACCCTCACTAACCAGCACCCAGCCTGCTTAAATTGAGAGAAATCCCTCATTGCTGGCCATGGTCACACCTGGAACTGTCCCAGTTCTCCCTTAAACTTGAGCAAGCACTCAGAAAAGGCACTGCCTTGCAGAGCTAAGGCCCCAAATCATTTTGTTGAGACAGATCCATGCAAACATCCTTGTGCAGCTGTCAAGGAGTCTCCAGACATGCACAGGGAGCAGGGCTTTGCAGGCAAACATGCACTGCCAGGCTGCTCTTTGTGTATCCATCATAACCTTGCCACCAGGCACAGGGTGGGACCTGGGGTGCAGAACTGAGGTCATTTTATACAGGACAGACCCACAGGACTCATTTTACTTAAATGCAGCTGGTGTTGAGGGCTGTGTGCACTTGGATGTCCAGGTCCTCCACCTTCTGCTTCAAAACCTGAGCCTTGCTCCCTTTACCCCAGCAATGCATTTATATAACTGTTCAGACAGGGCTTTTTTGCTGTGTAGAAAGGAAAATAACAGTGGCTGCTCACTTAGAGCAATTACCTTCCTCCCCAAATAGTCCCACTCCTTTCAGCAAGGGGTCACTCAGTGTGAATGACGAGGAAGAGGTTGCCCATTCATTATCTTGCACAGCTGAGCTTGTTCTTTGTGCTTTTAGCTTCTTTTCTAATCTGAAGGTGCACAACCATGGGCTCTGTGGCAGCCAAGGCTGAAGCTGGCAGAGGTGAACTCGCTGGCTGGAGCCAGTTTGTTGATCCTGCCTGCTCAGTGACTTTTTTTTTCCAAGTCTCTTCCATCTTTGGAAAGTCATCCTGCTCAGATTGGAAACTATGAAGAATCTTCTTTCCTCCTTTCTTGCAAACTGGCTTCTCAGCACTCCAGAAATCACTGCCTCCCTGATATATAAACAGAAATATGGATGGAAAGTTCAAATGTGTACCATTAACAGTGGATGGTAATGAAGTCTATATTTATGAACTATGTCAAATTCTGATTTAATTACTTTGAACTCACTACCCTAAGGAGAAAATGTATGTACTTCTGGGCTTCAGAAATCTGAACATCTATAAAACAGTGGAACAGTAGAGGTAATGTTGTTTTCTAAGCCTTTTTCCAAGCCTTAGAAGTCTTTCACATCTTTAAGTCCACCAAAGAAATACATTAAAACACGTCTCCTTTTTATACAGCTCTCTTCCTTAGGAAAGAAAGAAGTTTAGATACACAACTGTTTAAGATTCAACTTTTCTTAACTATCAACAGATAGTGAAACAGATGCTGGCAGGCAGCTCTTCCACACCTGAAGATCCAGAATTACAAACATAAAAGGAATAAGAAATGCTCCCAGCATGCAGACACTGCTGGTGATCAAGAGGTCCCACAGTTGTGCATACATCACTCTGCAAGCAAATGAGCACAGAGTCTTGGCATATTGAGGCAGGAGCTGCAGCAACCTTTACCAAGGGTGATATCTGTGCAAATCACAACACACACACAGAGAAAACAAAACAAGAATTGATCTGTAAGCTTCAGAGCAGCCTCTGAAACAACATTGCTTCTAGCAAAAACACACAGTTCTTGACCTGCTCCAACTTTGGGCACTACCTGAAAACCTTCCAGTGGAATCTGCTGAGTGCTGCTCCCACTGTGTAAGACTGGATATACAGATACACAGTAAAATTATACATATATTATACATAGATACATAGATACATAGATACATATACATATATATATATTTTATACATATATATATAAAATATATAAAAATTTTAGATATGATACTATTATAATAAAACATGATATATAATAATGTATATTCTGTCATATGGTAATTGAATTATATTAATTTTTAAATATTATTAGTAATAATAGAATTAATTATTAATGTAATAAATATTATATTATATTATATTATATTATATTATATTATATTATATTATATTATATTATATTATATTATATTATATTATATATAATACAATATTATATAATGTAATATAATGTAATGCAATGCAATATAATATAATATAATATAACATCATATAGCATAACATAACATGACATAATATAACATAATAAAATAATATACACGCATACAGAAATAAGTATGGATACAATCAAATAAATGGCAGAAAATACTGGAAAATTTCATTGTGCAAAGCCTACAGTGTTGGAATGAACAATTCAGGTTCTCATTCTCGTAGATATTTGTGCAGGGAGGCAGAGCACTGAATTAAAAAGTCAGGCACCCTTTCATTGTGTTCATTGCTCTTTCACAGTGTTCTGGTACTGCCAGAGCCAAGGCACCTCCAGAGGAGGAACTGTCCCACTCTTGAGAAAAGTGCCTCAGAGAAACAGCATTTATGACCTTCTGAAGGGATTTCTCCCCATCAGGACTACATGTAAAACAAACTTGTAGCAGATGCTTGACTTTCACAAGGCTGAAGTAAAGGGAGATGAACTCCTTCCCTGCATTAGTCTGTCTGCTTGGAAAGTTGGAGATAATGCCACTTCACTCTCTCAGAGTGCTCATCTGAAGATCACTAGTGTAGGTATTGCAGTAAAAATACTCTGAAGAGGCACAAAGGTTTCTGGAAGAAAAGAGTTTTAAATAAATAAGCCCATAGCTTCACAAGTTTTAGGAAATATATTTCCATAGGAGGAGAAAAGGTAGGAATTATGAAAAAAACTTGTTTTGAACATCACTGAGGCACAAGGAAATTCATACTCTTACCAAACATCCTAATGATCAGCTCTGTGGCAAAAAGGAGCCTTGGCTGTTAATGCATCCAGAAGCACATCAGTCCTGCCAAAGTATCCAGTGTAATAAAAATATATCAAGTATTCCAGGATAATGGAAAACACAGACTGTCATTGGTTTGTAAGAGAAGTTACCACAGTGGAGCCTTGCAGGAATTCTCATCAGGCTGAAACGAGTGGGCATTGTACCAACATAAATGTTTATTATTCATAGCAGTTATGGGAATATACATTTAAAACCCTTCATCATTAGCCTCATTCACAAAAGCTGTTCATCTGCTCCTCTGTGGATTCTACAGCCCAGACTTTCTCCCCAGCCTATGTGCAGTCCAACTTTCTTTATCTTCCTAGCCAAAAAGGCACAGTCTGCTCCACGTGAGGGCTCAGTTTCAGCAGCCATTTATCTATTTATCACATTTATTTCACAAATCAAATTATACAGGAAAAAAGGATTTGAATCTCAAGATCATTTTCAACCTGTGGTATTGTTGAGGCATCTCTAGTTAGTAACTAGAAGGTATTAGTGATTTTGCACTAAATAGGAGTATTGTCCTTGGACAACGATTCTAGCACATTTCCTGTCCTGCAACAATTTAACTTTTGATTTCATGTTGATTTTTTAAAAAAGATACACCTTTCTATAGGGATATTGCAGACAGAATCCTGCAGAAAACTGCTGCATCTTTCCAGTAGAAATATCCTTTCTCACAAATGATACTTTAATATGATAATCTAATCTAAACCTTGCAAAAAGAAAATGAAATCTCTGAAGCTGTCCAGCAATTCATCAAATCTCCTTTCATCCTGAAGAGAGAGGGCCCCACATGGAGAAGGAACAGGGCTGGCTCCACACCAGGGGGCTGTGCTGGACTCAGAGTGTGCAATAAGGAGAATTTTCTTGGCCAAATGCAGGCACGTGGCTGCACTCCCCGAGCCAGCTCCCTTCAGCTCAGTCCCTCTCCATACCCCTGTGCATGTCCTTATCTCTTCCCTGCTGTGAAACACCATCCCTCAGCTTAAACCTCACTAAGCAGAACTAAAGCCAGGGCACATGGCCTTAATTTGGGCACATGAGGAGCAAGTTCCAGTTTTTTTGAGAGCAAACTGGGTCAAACACCCCATGTTTACCAGCTTTAAAAAAATATGAACTACTTAAAAAAAACTTATGGGCTGTGGGATTTTTTTTTTCTTAAGTAACTTTTGCAAGGACATGAAATGAAAGGCTGAGTCTGGGGGTCATTTGGCTGTCCTTGCACTCTGAAATCAAAGGCACTCCAGGTACATGAATCCTCTGGGAATAGGAATATTTGTAATGTCATCCCATAATGTCTTATTTTCCATTTGTCTAAGTGTGTGGCCAACTGCCTTCTCATAGCCCAAGACCTAAAGCTCTTTTATCATCTCTTAGCTGGTTCCACAAATAAATTGGCTTCAAGTTCCTCTGTAATTTGTGCCAAATCACATCAAGCCCACTAGAGAGGCAAGATGGACTGTATCTTTTACATTTGCATAGGCGTGCTCAAATGGGAAGGTTGTTAGGTCGATTGACAACTATTTGTGGTCAACTTTTTTGTGAAAAATGATCTGTCAAACACATCAGCCTAATTAAAGGGGCTCAGTTTCTGCCAAGATATAATTAACAGTCTCACAGTGATATTAAGTGCTGTGAGAGTTCATTTTGAGATGAAACTTGGCCTGCAAGACCCGTGTCCAGGACTTTTATTTTTGCAAATATGCTTTAGAAAAGGATAATTATAATAACTCTGAACTAATCTTTTAAACACATTTAAAATCATTTGCCTAATTCTAGCTAAACTATACATTTCAAAGCATGGGTTTCCATCACTTCCAGCACTGTAATTTGGGGTGGCCGCTGTTGTTTAATCCCTCATGCAAGGATCAAGGGACAGGATCAAATGACAAAGTATAACTGCAGAAAATTAAGCTAAATGCCAGGTTGGATGCAAACAGCAATGGGGATCCCTTCTCTCCACTTGCCCTCAACTCAGTCAGCTGTAAACAGTTATTTGAGAGCAAATCTTGAAATCCATGAGACAGCATGAGCCCTCCACCCCTACATTGCTGCCTCACCAAGGGCCAGGCCAGCAGGGAGCTCTGGGGGCACAAAAATCTCATTTTGAAGGCAGGACAGGTCATTTTGGGGTCAGCTGGGGCTGAAGTGCTGACACTGGAGGGAAAGTGCCCTGTGTAAGTCTGTGTGTGCCTGGGAAGTGTCTTGCTCAGCAGCTCAGGTCCTGTCTGCTGCCTCTGTGATGAGCAGCAGAGTCACTGTATGGTGACAGTGTTCTGGTTTTTGGAGCCCTTCCATGGCAAGATGGCACAAAACCCCACTCTGCCACCACTGCTGTGGTACCCAGTGAGCTGAGTATCTTCCCAAACAGCTGCTTAGAAGCAGACCAACCCAAAATGTTACATTTCTGACACAGGATACACTGCTTCCCTTCCACATTTTTAAGTCAAAAATACTGGGAAAACCACTTTAAGTTCTCACTTTTGGCCTGCAAGTAACTGCAAGCTAAGAGCAGTTTCAGCCTGCTTAAGGGGAGAGCTAAGGATTTCCCTTGCTGGGCACAAAGCTCTCTGTAAGTTAGAATTAAACTCTGTCAGAGCAATTTACAGAAAGATAAACTCAGGCATTTAATTCCCTATCTGGAGAGCTGGATACGGTAAAGAAGCTGAGATTAATCTGCATTTATCATCTCCTGGTATTAGGGCTGGCAAGGTAACCTGCTCTTATGTAATTGGACTAATAGCTGTGGTTTATTAACATCATTAAATCAGTGCTACCTAGTAAACTTTCCTTTTAGCTGCCTTATCTGCCCTGGAGAAAAGGACTGGAAGCACATTCTTCCACATTGTGTGTGAATCAGGCATGGAAACAGATGAGTCAGGGGGCAGCTCTGGTTGTTTAAATGAGGAAAAAGCAGGGATTGCTGGGTTTGATGAGCAAGGTACCAAAAAGCTGCTGCACTTGGGCTGGGCTGGCTGCAAGCCATCTCTGACAGCATAGAAACCCCAAATCCACAGTAATTCTTGTTAATCTCACAGAGAGAAAACATAATTGTAGCTGTGAAAAACGCCAATCACTTCGTTTTAGAATTTAAAAAGTTTAATAGTAATAATATAATTAATATATTATTAATAATAATTATATTAATAATATGTAATATAATAATTATATTACTATATTATAATTAATATAATTAGAGTAATAATAATTAGAACAATTTGGATTAAGACAATACAAGACAATAAAAACAAAGAGTTATGGACAGTCTGGGTACCCCTTTCTGGGCAAAATAAGCCCGAAAAAGGACCCACGTTAACAGAGGATTAACCCTTAAAAGCAATAGCCTGTTGCATATTCATACACCTCATCCATGATGCATAAATTCCATTCAAACAAAGGATTCTGTCTGGTCAGTGTCAGCTTCTTCCTCTGGATCCTGACGGTGTCTTCATTACTGAGCAAGGCAGGAAGTTCATTTCTTCTGATAATGGAGCAATAAATTCTTTTTCTCTGAAAGATTTAGATGTCCTGTGGCTGCTATCTTGGTGGGAGTACCTCGTTCCTCTTTTTTTAAAAAAAGTATCTTACATAGCATAGTTTCTATTTTAACCTTATGTTATAACCTAAAACTATATTTAACACACTATTCAAGAGAATTAATACAGCATAACTTTCTAACATAACACACATATAATGTTCATTTTAATATTTGCAAAAAGCCAATCATAAAATATGCATTTTTCACATCGCAAAGGAAAATGGCAGCTTGATCTGCTTTGCCATAGGGTGTCTCAAAGCAAATGAAGATTTTGTATTTATTGGCTTCTTTGATGGCAAAGGATTACAAGGAGAAAGCACCTCCTTGTGTTGTGCCTCTGCCATCCAGTGAGGCTGCAGTTTGTCAGGCTGCAATTTGCACAAACTACATTATCAAAGGAGATGCTATACAAGGAAAGAGGGCTGGGCATGCTTGGAGGCACTGGATGATGGGTAAGATGCAAGTAAATAAATAGAAATGGGAAAACAAAGCACAGGCCCAAGGACTGCTTGCCTCACTTGGTTTGTTATTTGAAGTCTGGTGGATTTTGTTCTTTTCTAACCATTTGCCCTTATAATTGGAGCAGTAATGGGTGAAGAGAAATCCTCATTTCCTGCAGGTGCTGCCTGTTTTCCCAGTGTCTCTCCTGCCAAGGTAAAGTCTTCTAAATTCCCCACACCTGAGTTTTGTTTTTGTGAGTCCAGAATACTTCCTCAACAAGGGATGCCATATAAAGGAAACATCAGTATAGGTAAGGTAGAGAAGTGAAATTATGTGGAAATTGAGGAAAATGAAAATCAATAAAATAGCTGTGAAAGCCCTAAGTGGAAAGCACAAGAAGAGAGGAGAAAAGCCCTCCAGACTTGTAAGGTTTGGAGTGTGTGTTTTGAAGAGTTGGGCCCACAAAGACCCAAAACACTGGAGAAGATGTCAGGAGAGGAGATGGCCACCAGCAGTAACAGTTCACCAGTTTATTTGTTGTGATTTATTCACTGAAAAGGTTGACAAACATTGGAACAGGCTGCCCAAGGAAGTGGTTCAAGGTGTAGTGGTGGACTTGGCAGTGCTGGGATAATGGTTGGACTCCACCATCTTAGATGTCTTTTCCAACCTACACACTCCTATGATTCTGTTTTCCCTCTATCTCAAAACAGTGAACTCCAGGCACCAGACAATATCTTGTTGATATTGATGTAAATTAGATACAAAAAGCACAGTTGCATCAGTGATGTGGCCACAAAGCCTTTTTTGTGTTGACCACAATAATGACAAAAAAACCTAATTATGGTCATGCCAAACAAAGTGCCACTTACAGCAGCCTTGTCAAAGTTTTTTATGTCACTTACTCTGATTAAAGGTTTGTCTGTGGAATTGCTGCCAGAACTTTCATTCTCTGAAGCAGTCAATATTGATATAACATAAAAATGCCTCTGTCTATATGTTAATGCCTTCTCTCCAGGAAAAAAAAAAAAAAAGTGGATCATCCTATTCTTCATCTGTTTTTCTATGAAGTTAATTTAAAAACCTGAAATAAGAGCAGCCCACTGAGATGAACTTGTCTGATTGTCATCCTGGAGAGTGATGAGGGTTTCAGAATATGAATGTGATGTCCTTCAGGACCTGGCTGAACTAGTGCCTATCTGACATTTAAGCAGCTTGGCACTGCCAGGACTCACACTCTGCAAACCACAAGGCCAGAGGAAAAGATGGTCCAGGGTGGAAAAAGAAAGTCCCAGTGATTCTCAGTGCCCTTTGCCTGACACCTGGAGCAGTTCATCCTCTCTCTTTGTCCACTGGCCTGTGCTGCCCTGTGGGCCTGACACTGTGGTGCTGTGATGGTATCTCTGTACAGAACTATTTCTTTACAGAGTTCATGGCCTGCACGTTCAGAAGATGTTAATTTCATATAACATGAATTTCAGTCCCCAAAACTAATCAAGTATGCTCTTGTATCCCATTGGTGTAATAATAAATTAATACATAATCAAACTCATGTATTTTTTGTTGCAAGCCATGACAAATGCCTAAATGCTATGGATGCCACATTAGAGGTGGCTTAACTCCTTTTGCAGGTATTTGCTTTCCAATGTAGAAGACCTTTTCTTTCCATGCATTCCTTTCATTAGCTATCATGATCTTATAGATCAGTTTTACCCAGAACAGGTATTTCTGTTTTAAACTAGTATCAAAAATCTTTCCCTTCCCTTCCCTTCCCTTCCCTTCCCTTCCCTTCCCTTCCCTTCCCTTCCCTTCCCTTCCCTTCCCTTCCCTTCCCACCCCACATCACTGATAACAAATGTGTTTCTTTCAAGTCACCTGAGAGCTGCTATAGAACTGTGAGAAGCAAAGGCTGGGTTGAATCAGCAGGAAATTCTCTTTATTATGGGCAGCCCCTGGGGGCTCTGTGCGTTTGTGTTTCTTCACTCGGTGCTCTCCATGTGCCACCTGCAGGCTGAAGCCATGTCCACATGGGACTGCTCCCAAAGTGCTCAATGAATTTCTTTTCATTCCTGAATATAAGCAAGGCCCAAAAGCTTCATCTGCCCTACAAATCCAGGTTCAAACCCAGCCCCCTTTTATTTTTGTCATTGTCTATGTGGATAAGATGCAGATTCTTCCTTTTCTAGTAGGCACAGGTTTGAATTAATCCAGCTTTCCTCAGATCACATCCCAGAGCAAGGATTCCAGTTTCAAGGCTGTGCACATTTGCATGGCTTTGTCTTTTGTCAGAAGGGAAGGGAAGGAAGGCTGCTACTCCTATCACAAGCTACAGTGCAACTCACCCCATGGGATAATTTCCACTGAGCAGTTCAGTGTGCAAAAAGCTGTCTGGCAGTGAATACTCAGGTGGTTCATTAAGGAAAATTCTGGTGAAGAAACCTTGTGTCTAGATGTGATGAAAAGTTAATGATACACACACAACATCCCTGTGATCTGCAGCTCATTTTGATCAGGAGCTGATCTCACACAGGTGCACCTGAGGATTTTGGTGAATGTTTCATGGGTATTTGTGCATGACCCAGGCCTGGAAGGCAGCAGGGAAGGGAGCACTGAACTGCCAGGTGCACAGAGGGAACCAAGGAAGTGGGGAAGAAAAGGGGTCCCTCAATGTTTCTGAATGAGAAACAGGACAACAATAAGAAAGTGAGCACAAGGATTTTAAATCTGTAGTACCCTGGCTACCAGCTCTAAGCAAATGAGCAGCTAATTATTTGAAAGAAAGTCTAACCAAGAAACTAATATACAGTAAAGAACAGGATCCTGTTTACAGTGCTGCTACAAGACTAGAATAAAATGTTGCTTGACACGCATTTTGCAGCCCATTGTTTGTCTGAGAAGCTTGCTGTGGTATCTGTTTTAGATCTGGTCTGCAAACAAGTCAGTTCAGTGTAGAAAAGGAACTGGTAATGTGTATCACATGGCTCAATCCTACTTTTCATAGCAAATACATTAGAAAGTCAGACAGATGCTATCTAGGAAGCTAGGAAGCAGGGGGAATCTCCAAAAAATGATACAAAATACTCAGATTATGTGAACTTGCAGATAAATTCGTTCCAAAACTCATACCACCATATAACATAACCAAAACCAAGCTGTAATGCTGAATGCTTAGGAGCTTACAATTGCTTTTCCAGCTATGTGTAAATTATTGAATGCATTTTGCTGTTTTGGATTGTGTAGTTAATAAGACTCAGCCTGCTTGGAAATTGCCTTATCTGTTTAGAAAGGCAGGGTATGTGTGAAAGAGGAGTGGATAACCAAGAGGCTCACAGCTCTGGAAATAACACCTCCTGACAGAGCCTGAGTGGAGCAGCCCTTCACCCAGGGAGAGGCACTCAGCCTTGCTTATGCTACATTACATGCCCTGACTGCCCTAGCAAGTGAGGCCCTTTTCCCTGCTTCACCAAGCCCAGTGAAACAGCCTTCCATGGGGAAAACACCTCCCAGCAGGCTCATTCCTCCCCTTGCCTTACAGATTTTCCATATCTCAGGTGCATCAGGTGCAGGTTTCCTCAAATAGTCACTGACAGGCATGAGATAACCTGGAAATAGCATGGAATGCTGAGATGGTGGAAAGCAAAAGTGCAAACTACAAAACCTGAAGAAAAGTTCGTTTCCTGATTCTATGGGACACTGTCCTTACAGGATGGAAGCTCACCTGGAGTTCACACAGGTCTTTTCTCTGCACATCATAGATACTTCTGAAATAAGATGGCCACTGACATGAGAGAGAGAATTCAAGATGTAAAATGAAGTCCTGATGGCTGTGTATTTCTTACTCTATTGAAGTGCATAGCAGGGTCTGGTGTTTTTGCAAGGCTCCCTTGCAAATCACTGATGATTTGGCTTCAGTAGAAACAGTGCATAAAATGGGTGTTTTAATCTGTGTACCTAAGGATTAAAGAGTAGATCACAAAAGTAATCAAAAGGCAGGAGGAAGTAAGAGGTGGAGATAGAGTGACCAGCTCACAAGTGAGAATGGACCTGCTCAGCAGCTCCCAGCAGCACCTACAAGAGCTTTGCTCCAGAGGTTTTCCCTTGAAATCCTCTTCCCCTGAGCACCACAGGCTGCAGGATTCTCAACTGCCCCCTGGGCAGAACAGCTAGGTACATGATTTTCTTCCCTGATGGTTTCCTTTTTCTTGAAATTCTCTTTTGCCTGCTGGCAATTATTTGCTCCCTGACATGCTTTGTAAAGCCATGAAACCACTGGGGAGTCATTGGTGAAACAGCCTCAGAAGTGTTGCTGACCTGATTGCAAAGTATCACATTAACAAAACCAGGACCTTTTCCCCCTGCTCAGCCTACCAGCAGGGTTTCTGCTTGATCACTCACTGTGTGGGAGAGGAATCCAGGCACTGCTGCATTACTCACTGGCCTGAACAGGGAAAGCCTCTCCATATGTTTTTCCTAATGTGTGTGTACACATTACAAACTGAACTCTTGAATCAGTTGCTCTGATTTTGTGGTAGTGATAAAAGGATCAGAGTAGGCTGACTCTGCCACAGGGTTAAAAAAGGGCTTTTAAGACACTGATGTCTGATTTTTTCCTTGGTATTCATGCCAACCTTTTTGATGGGCACATCAGCCTAGATGTGCAAAATTATTACAGCCAAGTTAGCACAAATCTACTCTGGAAAGCATTATTGTGTATCTCTTTCCATCCTTCGTTTCAAGTGTATATTATTGTAATGTGTGTTCATGGCCTGTTTTATTCAACTGTGGCATCAGATACTTGAGATTCAAATGCCATTAATCCATTCTTATTTAGTTATCCTAAACACAAAGCATTACTGTATTTAGGATACACTGTGCACACTAAAGGAATGTGTTTAATTACTTTCAGCAGATTTGAATAAATCAGTAAGAAGGAGGTAATTGCTCAGGTAAGAAAGGAGCTGAGTTTTACAGGGAAATATCTTTTTAATGGGAAAATGAACATTGGAGAAAGCCAAGAGTGCATTTGTTTGATTTGAAAAGCAAAGAGAAGATGGATATAATGATGCTGGATGACACAGACCATTGCTCAGGAAGGAAACCTATTTTTTCAGTGTATGGAAGACCAAAACTTAGGGTCTGGCACTGATGTTGACAATGAAATGGCTTTCAAGTAATACATTTTCCCTGTGCAGGGTTTAAAGGCATAGGACAAAGAGACATTAAAACAACATGGTTTCTGAGAGTCAGTAGGTGTTGAGAGGGGAGAAAATGGGCAGTGGGATTCTAAAGGCAGTGACACAGCTTTGTGAGCAGCTGCTGGTGCTGGGCAGGCTGAGAACACCCTGAGAGGGGCTGGTGAGGTGTCCTGACTGCCATCCCCAGCACTGCACCCAGCATGGACCAGGCTCTGCTCCCTGGGGCCCAGCAATGGGACAGGAGGAACAGCAGAAAGTGATGCTCAGCAAGTTCCACCCGAACACAAGGAAGAATTTCTTTCCTGAGCAGTGACTGAGCACTGAACAGATTGTCCAGAGAGGGTGGGGAGTCTCCCTCACTGGAGACATTCCAGAACCTATGCCATGATCTCTGGGATGACCCTGCTTGAGCAGGGAGGTGGGAGTAGATGACCCATGGTGGTCCCTTCCAGACCCATTCTGTGATTCTGTAAAAACCTTGTGAACCCCCAAATTAAAAATCAGCCTCCAAACGGGCACTTGGGGGCAGTGGTTGCTTGGCTGTAAAGGAAGGCAGGAACAATTCCCCAGCTGCTGGGCAGGAGCTGTGTGAGCACTTCCTTAGCCCAATACCTGGGATGTGAATGCAGCATGGGCCAAACCACGAGCTCTTCAGGTCCTGGAGGGCTCCAGTTTTCAGAAAAACCTTAGGACCTAAATTATGAGGTGATTCTTTGGTTTTGTCTGCCTTTCTCAGGGCAGCAAGTAGCCAGGGAAGGGCTCAGGAAAAGAGGTGGGTGCTTTAGAATTTGTCCCTTCCTATTTATCTATTTGCTGTGCGTGGTTTTTGACAGAAGGAGAGGAGAAGCCTGACTCAGAGAAGGCTGCAGGTGACATTTGTACCAGGACCAGCTCCAGTGGATGTCGGGATGGACATTCTGGTTTTCGAGTGTCTCAATGAACGCAGTATTTAATACCAAATCCTTAAAAAGCCTTGAACTCCTTTATCTTCTTCAGACTGGCAAACACCAAGAAGAAGAGAACATAACCCTTCCAAATGTCCCGACACTCCTCAAAAAAGCAGACCCAGCTGTAGAGAGCTTTTTAGATAATTGGTTAGCTGAGAAAGGACATTTCGATGTGATACCAATGGATAAGGATAGGAGAAACAAGCTGGGAATTGAGCAACCAGTGTCCAATCACTGACAAAGGTCACAGTGACCTTCCCTGAAACGGGAAGACGGGGGAGAAAATCGCTTGCCAGAAAATGTAGTTATATTAGGTAGAAAAGTTAGAAGAATGCAAACATAGAAGCAAAATAATTGTTAGAAGATAGAAGTAGGTGTGGTTGATCTAAGTGTGCTTTAACCAATAATGAGCTCAGCTTTTGCAATATGTATAAGCTTCATTAACACTAATATAAATATGTGTGGGGTTTCAATAAACTTCGAGATTTGCAATTCACGCATATTGTGTGAAGCATTTCTTCTGCCGTATCACGACACCCAGCAACAAGGTAGGAGGGCAGAGGTGTTGTAACTGCATGTTTTTAAGGTTCCTTCTGACCCAAACCATTCAATGACAAAGGGGACAGATCCAAAACTTGCTAATGGTCTTCAGAAAGTCCTCTGAAAAGTGCATAACTCCAAAGCTGTGGAGGTTCTTCAACATGACTTTTCCACAAGGAAAAAAGATGTACTTGGCATGGTTCCTGTGAGTAACAGCGAGAGGGGTGCACAGATGTGCACAGATGGATGAGCTGATTTTTGATTTTCAGGGCCCTCTGCCAGGGCAAACATCACTCACTGCCCAGGTGAAAACATCTTTTCTTTCAGCAGGGCTTCCTTGGGAGGAGGAGCAGATGGAAGGAGGAAGTCATCAACGCTACAATAAAGAGGGATGATGCACAAGGAATTAGGGCTTCTCTAAAACTTCTTGATGAAGCTCAGTAAAGGTGTAAGGATTTGGTCACAAAGGGTTTTATGAATTATAATTTCAAGGTTCAAAAGGACAACTGTCAAGGCCCCACTCTTCAGAATTATTCAAAGGAGGGAAAAGCAATCCAAAGAAAATAATGATGATGATTTCCATGCTCCATTCCCATCACAAATTTGGGAATAATTTTAAGACTCCAAAGTTTAGTGGTGCAAACAAATAGCAGAGAGAAGATTTATGGTGTTTTATAATGTAGTTTTGTTTCTTTTATTCTATGCCAAATTGCCCAGACTCTGTGATGCATTAGGACATAAAAAAGCACAACTGTCAAAATCAAAGGGCAATGTGGATGAAAAAAACTCTTTAAAATAATGAGATCTCTTTCTCCACCTCTTCTGAGATCTCACTTTCATAATCACATAAGAAAGACTGAATTAAGTCTTTAAGTGTAAAACAAAACTCCCTTTTAAAGATATATTAAATTTGTCATGTTTCATGCTCAAATCATGGCTGCTAATTTTATGCATTATTCATTTTTTAATAATCTAGATTTTGGCCCTCTCAGCTTGTCAACCAAGGGAGGCAGTGCAGTGTTTCACAGGAAATAAACTCTGTATAACAAAGGCTGGAGAAGCTTTTAGGGGTTTTCCTGACATGAGTCCTCATGGACCCTGAGCTTTCTGCTCCCAACATTTATTTAAGAGAAGAGCTGCTGGAGGTGCCCTGTCTCACGTCAGGGGGTGCAAAAGGCAGGAGTGAGATGTGCTCCAAGCAGAAGGGCTGCAGGACCAGCCTGGCTTTGATGTTGTTTTTCTTCAGAGGCAAACCCAAGCTGAGAGACTGAAAAAGCTGAGAGAAAACCCAGCATCTAATTTAAAGACTATTATTTTCTGCAGGCTTGGCAGCAAATTGAACTACTACTACTACAATAGTAGTAGCTGTTTGTTTGCTCCAGGTAGTTCCAGGAGCTGTCCTTCTTGCAGGGTTAATTTTATTTTATCTTTTATAATTTCTGAATGACATTTGGTCAATCAGTTCAGCACATTCCTCAGCAGAGAACTGGATAGGAAAATTCATGGCCTAATCTTGGTGAATTTAATAGAGGCTGCCATCAATGGGATGATGATGACTGACTGCCCTCAGTGCTAAATCTACATACATGTTGCCAGAGGCAGGTCCAGAAAATGGGTAGAAAAGCATGGAAAATTTGTAGATATTCAGCTATCATCCATCACTACTTGGTAACAAAGCAGAAAGAATGAAAGAAAAAAATTATTCTGACATAAAACTGTTTTGTTGGCTGAAGAAAAACAGAGGCATAATTAATAATAGACAGTGCAGAATTAAGGGTCCCTAACACTTTCCTCTGAAAATGGTAACAAAGATCTGGGTTTTATCAGTTTTGCATTGTCCCAAACAGGCCATTTACCTGTGTGCATTGTAAAATTAACTTTTCTCAATTAATGCTAATGTCAGTTCTTTTTGCTCTAATCAGACTGTTCCAAAAAAGCAATAAGCAATGTGAGATTAGCATTAAGGAGGAAAAAAAAAAGAAAAAAAACTCCCAAGCATATTATGCCTGGTGGATTTTTGCTGTTACAATTGCATTTCCACTTCCACTATTAATAAGGCTCTGGGTGAAATTGGTTTCTTTGATGATAGAAAAAACAGTGACGTACTTCTAAAGAATTTTTTCCTTGCAGAAGCTGTTATAAGCAGAGCAATTGTGTGGATGCAAAGGAAGGCAAATTTCAGAAAGAGAGTGTGAATCCTTCCCTCACAAATAATTTAACAATGGCAGTGCCCATGTAAGTAGTCATCCAAAACCTGGCTACCACAGTAACCTGAAATCCTTTGCTTTGTAGCACATCAGCTGCGTGGAGATGTAGGTGACAGAGCCTGGAGGAGCACAAAGATGAAGTGCAAGGGCCACCTGACATCTCACACACGCACAGAACACAGCACCTTCCTCTCAGAAGCTAAAGAAGCTGTTCTGAGTGTGTTGTGGCTGATTTCCAGCCATGGCTTTGGCTGTCCCAAAAAGCGTGAATTTAATCCCTTACGGGTGGCAGGGGTTTGTTGACTGGAGCCAGCTTTGAGGAACAGAGCGCTTGAGTGTTTTGTATGTTGATGTTTCATGCCTGGGTAGAGAAGAGATGATAAAGCCACCACAAGTTTGGGCTTTACAGGCTGGATGAAAAGCACTGGAGAGGTTTCATTATTGCTGCTCTTCAAAAGCTCTCCACAGTGCAGCCTCACTGAATGCAGTGCATTCAAACCATCAGGAAAGAAGAGTTGTGATATTTCACTCTTAGGGTAAGGAAATGAGTGAATGAGATACCACTGAGACCCCTCTCTGTACCTGAGGGGCTCTAAACTGTCCTCACTGAACTGCTGCAAGGAGAGAAAGTGAAGGAAAACTTAGAGGAAAGGGGGAATGATAGGTATTGTATTTGTGGAGTGCCCTGTGGCAGGAAGGAAGGAATGATGAATCTGACTCCATGTTCTCAGAAGGCTAATTTATTATTTTATGATACTATATAATATTAAAGAATACTATACTAAACTATACTAAAGAATACAGAAAGGATACTTACAGAAGGCTAAAAAGATAACAAGCTTTTATTATTAATAATATTAATAAATAATAATAAATAATTAAGAATAACAATAAGGGTAAGAATAATAGTAAAATATATTTTATTGATAATAATAAATAAAACTCGTGACTCCCTCCAGAGTCCCAACACAGCTTGGCACTGATTGTTCATTAAGTCAAAATAATTCACATGAAACCAATTAAGCAATCACCTGTTGGTAAACAATGTCCAAACACATTCCAAAGGAGCAGAGCACAGGAGAAGCAAATCAGATAATTTTTGTTCTCCTTTTTCTCTGAGGCTTCTCAGCTTCCCAGGAAAAAAATCCTGGGCAAAGGGATTTTTCCAGAAAATATGAATGCCACAGATAAGGACAGAGCTCTCCCTAGCCAGAGAGCATTCAGGTACTCTGGCAGGGTATCATCCCCCCTTTGCTGTGCCCTGCAGTGTACCCTGGGCCTTTCCAGGCCAGGTGGCCCCTTGTAAAAATGATCAAAGGGAGGAGAGATTGCTGCTGTTTCTGACACCAATCCTCTACTGCATCCTGCCTTTTTCTTTCTCAAAACAAAACAAAACAAAAAAAAAAGAAAATAAGAAAGAAAGAAAGAAAGAAAGAAAGAAAGAAAGAAAGAAAGAAAGAAAGAAAGAAAGAAAGAAAGAAAGAAAGAAAAAAGTTATTTTAGAAAGCTAAGACCATCCTGCACTGTTTCCAAGGACCAAACACTGCTTGCAGAGCACAGCAAAAGCCTGCTGAGGGATTGTGAGTGATGCTGTTTGTTGACCACTGCTGGTGGCAATGCCTTCAGTGCACTACTGGGTCCCTCAGGACACCTTGCTCAGGTGCCTTGGGAATGCAGAGGACACCTGAGGCAGGGCCTTGGTGTGAGAAATGCATGGACTGAGTGTGAGAGGACCTTCAGGATGAAGCAGAAATGTGTCATATCCCTGTGAGCAGCCTCTGCCTTCAAGAGATTTTGAGGCACCCCAGTTCTTCCCCCGGCCTTTGCTGTGCCAGCTGAGCTCCCAGAGCACTGCAGCCCACATGGGACTGGATCTGTTCCTGTGAAGGGCTGCAGCCTGCCCTTACCTAGAGCAAAATCAACTCTTCAGGAGAGTTGTTGCAAACAATATGATCCTGGGCTGGGAGCTCTGTAAACGAGGTGCTGTAACATGAGAACAAGTGAAGCATATAAACAATTTATTCTCATCTGTCACAGGAGCTGCCCTACATAAAAACCAGATCACCTTTGGTTGATGCCAGAAGTATTTGTGGCAAAAGTAATATGGACAGTCCTAGGATCACTGTGCCCCTTTTTGAAAGCACATGTGCTTATTTTTGTTCCCAGGTTTAGAACAGAGAAGTGGTTTGGAAACACTCACAGGACATGGTGGCACAAATGTAAGACCATGTTTAGGCAAATCAGAGCACAGTTAAATGTAATTTTAGAGGATTGTATGTTTGATTAATCGGTCTGGTGGCATTCTCCTGGGGAAAAAGCTCCATGCTTGGACAGTGTTATGATTTACTACCCAAATACCACAAGTGCCTGCAGTCCAGAGCACAATGGTTCACTTCCAGTGAAACAAAATCCAACACACATCTTGGGACTCTAGCTGGTAGCTCCAGAGATATTTCCTGACAAGAGTCTGCCTCAAATGCTTCATACAAGCTGTATGTGACAGGGAAGAAAGGTTTTCCTCAGGTCTGTCAAAATTTTGGACCTGCATTCTGCAGAGAGATACATTGCTTGGTGCCAGTACTAAAGCAAGTGTGACATTTGTATGTCCCCACCCCTCTCTCATATTGCCAAAGCATATGGGAAAGGTACTACAGGGAGTAGCATTTTCCATACAATTTTTCCAGATGCATCATCTTTAACACTCAAGCATGAATCTTTTTTGCTCTGCTGAGGCTGCACCATCAGGTACATCATGTCTTCTCTCTCTTAGCCCTGTGTTTATGTGCCTGGCCTACCAACAGCCTTGTTGTTCCCTGACCATGCTAGATGCTGCTGATTGACATGAAAATCAAGCAGAACAGTGCTCCAAGTGGTTCCCAGCACAGAACCATTCCAAGGGTACCAAGCAGGTCTCCAGGAGCGGGGCTCTGTTTCCTCCCAGAGGCTGTGATCCCAGTAGGGGCTGCTCACACTGATGTGTTGCTTGCATGGTGCTCACCAAGGGCACAGCAGGTTTTGGCTCTAGCTGTAGCCACAGCAATAGCCCTTCTGTAAGGAGAGCCTTCTCTGTGGCCTGGCTGATGCAGCAGGGGGAAGGAAGCAGAAGAAATCTCTTGGCCTTGGGTAGCATGACAGCAGGAGGGCTGTTCACTGCTCGTGCAGCTGGGCAGTGTAAAGATGTGATGTGATGTGATGTGATGTGATGTGATGTGATGGTGTCATGGCACAACAGCACTGCAGGGCTTCAGCTGTGCAAGGTGTGGGTGCTGCCAGGGGGGAAGGCAGGTCTGCCAAAGGATGTGCCCAAAGGCATCCCAAGGGATGGGCACTGTGTCGCAGGATCCACCTCCAGGGGCTGGCTGGGAGGGAAAAGGGACAAGAGTTCAACATTGTTTATTTCTAGAGTTCAACCTTGTTTATTTCCACATGGTTTGTTTCAGGAATTTCTGCCGTGTAATCCCTAATGCATCTCTCAGATACCTTTTGCTATTAAATGATGTCAGTCACACATGATCCAAGATCATCTAATTTCTTGTCAATATCAAGCTGCTACAGCTCAAATTACATAAAGGAGTTGACACTTCAGGAATCAGATGATGAAATCAATGTAATAGGTGAACACTGTTTGCATTCAGGCTGCGTCTCTGAAGGTGTAATTTAAAATCTCATTGATTTTAAATTCTGCAGCCCGTGCCTCCTGCTTTTTGTAGAGCATGCTTTCTTGAATCACAGAAACCCCTCTAAACACAAATTTTACTCAGGAAAGTTTTCCATAATACCTTTGATAATGGGAAGATAGTGCTTACCTGAATGCTGTCAAGCATCCATTCTCTCCAGAACTTTGCAAATCGTTATAAGGTGGAGTTTGGGGAGAGGATGTGGGGGATTTTTTTCCCTTCTTTTCATTTTTTCCCTCAAGGAGAAACTGCTTATGCAGCAACTAAGGTAGTCACCAGTGTTCAGTCTGCTACACTTCCTGAGGCCAGCCATTAATAGGACATTTCACTGCACAACAGATGATTTGAATGCTCTTATTTGAAGGGCAAATAGTCATGATTATCTTTTTGTAGACACAGAGAATATTTTAAAGGAGAATTTTAGTCTGTCTTCTGTGTAGTGCAGAATAAAGGATATACAAAATGTAGGATCCCTGTAGGTACAAAATTGTTCTTTTATGTTTTAACACTATTATACTTAGAATTCACCTTGTTTTTCCTTTTCTAATTTTTTCACTGTTTTTGTTCTCTCAGCTAGTATCAGGAGAGGATATATTGCTGCAAGTAAAATAAAAGCTTTTATTTAGGACTTCTCCATGCTCTAAAATTACAGTTCTGTAAGCCCAAGTGACAGTTAGGTAAGGGACTCAAACAACCAGTTAATGAGCAGTTCTTCATTATTCTCACTGCAGGAAGAGTATAAAGTTCATTTGGTTTTCCTTCACAGATGAGGACTTGAAATTCTCTTTTGAATAAGTTTTCATTTTCTGTTAGTCTAAGTTTCTGTGGTTGTGTTTTTAAATTCTTGGTATCACAGTTGACATAGAGGAATGAACATGATTTCATGGTGGCATTTTATAATTCACACAATTTGTATGTGACAAAAAGAAGTGGACAATTGAACAAAATCAAACATCAATCCTGTTTCACATCTTCATTCATGGTCTGGATGATGGGGCAGTTTGTCCTCAGCAAAGAGGCCAGTGACAGCAGACTGGGAGGAGAGGCTGATATTCCAGAGCCACGTTCCCAGGGCTGAACATGAGCCAGCAAAGTGTCCTTGTGTCAAAGAAGGACTGACAGCCCTGACAGGACTTGTGAGGGTCCCAGTCGTTGGTTTCTCTGGGTCAGGATTGAAGGCACTTGAGACCGTAGTTCATGTTCACACTCAGGTGTTTATTATTTCTTAACAGTAAAACAGTCTCACTGCTGTGAGTTCTGCAGCTTTTCATTAGAAGGCACAAAATGGCAACAATCTCTTGGTACAAGGTCTTTTAAGCCTAAACTATCCAATGAAGAACTGACACCTGGATTATTTTCCCTTTTAACCCAATAACTGATCCCAAAGAGCTGCAATGGGGACTTTTCTGCCCAATTACAAAATGCCACCCAAACCCATGGAGAAGAAGGAAGAAGAAGCATGAAGAAGAAACCCAGGACAACACCCTGTGCCCTCCATCTTGCTTCCATCCACAACATACTAAAAATCCCAAAACCTCAATTTCTCACCAAGTGATACACCTACACTGCTCTCTATAATCTATTTCACACTTTTGTGGATTCCAGTCTATCTTGAAGTCTGGGAAACTTTCTCCATGAATGAGGGTCAAAGTCAGTGCTCCCCTGGGGGTCAGGGCACCCCAGAGCAGACAGAGAAATATTCCCAGTGCCCTGGGTTTCCACAAGGACTCAGGGCTGCACCCAGAGGGTGATGCCAGCGGGTCAAGGGAGGAGATCCCTCTCCCTTGCTCAAGCACTGGTGAGTCCACATGAGAAGCACTGGGTCCAGTTCTCCCAAGTGCTAAAGAGGCACAGACATACTGGAAGGAGCCCAAATGACATCCAGAGGTCTCTTCCAACCTCAGCCACCCTGGTATTCCATGATTAGGCTGCATGCTGTGAACAGTAATGGAGATTTTTTAGAATGACACTGCCACTACTCCAATATGCTTCCAAAGTATATAAAAACGAAATCATCTTGCTGTAATCATCTACTGTTCTGGCACTATGGTATAAAAGTTTTTAAGAAATAATATCAGAGAGGTCTCTTGAAGTCTTCATAGTTATAGAATCATAGCAACATAGAATGTCCTGAGTTGGAAGGGACCCACCAGGATCTCTTCAATAAGTCCAACTCCTGGGCCTGCATAGACAGCCCTGAGAGTCACACCATGTGCCTGAGAGCATTGTCCAGATGCTTCTTGGACTCTGGCAGGCTTGGGGTTGTGACCACATCCCTGGGAACCTGTCCTTTTACTGCTGAAGCCACCTGCCACAGGGAAGGCCCTGGTTCAAAGTCACCTTGTGATTAGCTCTGCAAAGAGCAGAATTCTCACTAATGGATTTGTGCCTTTAAACTCCAGCCCAGCTGCATCCCCTGTGACCATTGCAGTGGAGTGAGAAGCTGTGGATTCTCTTTGCATGCCTTGTCCTCCTGACAGCAGTGATCCTGTGCTGCTCTTTGGCATCTGGAGGCAAAACTGAGCACAGCTCATCCTTGGAGGCTGTAGCACCATTGTTACACTGCGTGTGTTACTGCTGTGATGCTCCTTTCCAGGAAAGTGGAAAGCACAGAGGGAGTGGATCCACTCCATGAGTCACTTGGCAGGTTCCTGCTGGCCAAGCGAAGCGTGGGGCTTTAGCTAAGAGCTGCCTTTATGGGAAATATGGAATGTGACAGTTGTTTGGGCTGGAAGCTTCTCCAGTGACTCGGGGCCTTGCTCCCCCAGGAGTGTGCGTGAGCTGCTAAACACTCCTGAGGAAGCGAGGCTGGAATGCTTCATGCCTTTTTGGTCAGGTGTTTGTCTGCCGCAGAGCTTGCTAAATCTGCCTTTGGTGCCGTGGGCATCCAGTTGTTCCTCTCTCTTCCTCCTGTCCCTTCTTATTAACATTTTCATAAGGTTTCATTTTTTTTCCCCCTAAGAGAGTTTGCAAGAAATGAGTAAATGCTTATGTTGCCGTTTTTCATCTATTTATTTTGGCTGTTTGTTTTTTGCTCTGCTTTGGAGAGACTGTGGTGCATAAATAAGCTATGACCTGTCATCCCAGAGGGAGAGAATGGTAGACTGTGCATGGAAAGTCTTCTCTAGTTTTCCACTTATAATTTCAGTAATGACATCATAGTAAATGATCAGACTTTTTCCTGGAAGAAAGGTTGGTGTGCTTCCTTTTAATCATGCAAGGTGTGCATGCTCAGGCTTTCACAGTAAACCTGAAACCAATTTGGAACATGTATCTTTAAGTCCTTCAAAGTCTATATCATATCCCATTGAAGCAACTAATTAAGGTTTAATTTCAGTGTAGTTTTCAGATACGAGGCAATCACTGTCTCCTGCCCTGCTGATAAGGGCTGCAGCAACAAAGACTAACACTCCAAGAGCTAATTTAAAGACAAAAAAAGGAGTTGAAAATAAAAGATCTCCTCATTTGAAACTAAACAATTATAAAGCTACAGTGTCTTTCCTGCTGTGACAACCAATGGTAAAAATAATAAATGAGAGATATTCTTAATCTATAGGCTTCACTGTCATTTAGGGGTGAAATATTTTTTGTGGATTTTATGTGGGGTTTTTGTTACAGGAGTTTTATTTTTTCCTGGTTTTGTGTGTGTGTTTTGAGGTGTTATTTTTTTTTTCTTTCCTTAGACTGAGGGAGGGAAACTAGTAGTAGAGGCAACAGATACAAAAGCAGAAATTTCCCCCACGCTGCACAGCTGGTTATTTTAGCACTCACCTGTGAGCACCCTTCACTGCAGAAGGGATGCCTCTGAGAACCCACATATAAATGTTTCCTCAAGCAGCTCTGCAGCAGAGGCTCAGCTATCAGGTTTCCAGAACCTGCAGTTAAGCAGGATGTCTGGCGTGAGATGATTCCATAACACAGATCACTATCAGTGAGAAGCTCAGCTGAAAATCACTTATTTCACACAAGGCAGGGAATGGAGGCAGGGCTAGAAATGAAGCAAAGCACTGTAGCTAAATTCAGCAAATTCAAATGGGAGCAACTTGCTGACTTGATATGAGATAAATCCAACCCATGGTGTCCATCAAATGTTCGCTGAACCAAAGAAATGTGCTTTCCATCCTCTTATTCCATTAATTTCTAGCAGATTGTAGGTGTTGTTTGTGACAGTAGAGTATAAAACATCTTTAGGCACATATGCGACTTAAATTGTCAATGTGCTTTTAATGTTTGTTTTGGAAGAGGCTTATTCACAGTCTGCTGTGCTCCACACAGTGGATGAAAGGTAGGAGATGAAAACCCTACTATTATTTACAGTATGGCAAAATATTCTCACTCTGCTCTAAGTTAAAAACATTATGGAAAGAAAAAGGATCATGGTGGGGGGGATGAAAGGATGGGGTGGGAGAGTGGATGGAGAATAACAAGAAGAATGAAATAATCCCAAGACAAATTGTATTTATGGAAACTGAACTCTGCCATTTCACTTCTTCTGGCCCCAACACTCCCAGCAATGCAGTTCAAGGTCCTGTACCTCACTGACACCTTCTTGCTGGTTTTGGAGATCTCGTTCCTAGGAGGGGTGGCTGTGACCAAGCACTGCTGGGGACCTGCCAGGATCTCCAGCCTTGTGCAGAAGCAGATGTCTGGCTATTCCCAGTGGCCACCCTGCTGGGCAGGATGGGAAGGCCAGTGGATATCAGGCACCAGGTCCTCAATATGTTAAATCTGTGCTCTGACTTTTCCCCTTCACTGTGAGGTCTGTGCAGGCTCAGAGACACCCTTGGCTTCATGCAACACACGAGGTTTTAAACCAGAGCCTGGCCTCAGCTGAGGTTGTTTGTGAACCCTTGAAGAAACAGTCCTGGCAAGGTTATCCTGTGGCAGAAGAGATCCCTGCTTGTCCTGGTGAACAATCCCTCCTTGGGATGCATCATGTTGTGCATTCTTCAGGAAGACATGATGGCTTCTTCTCTTGGAAGTTAATGTATTATTTCCATCCTCCAAATTCACACATGTTTTTTGATTTTACTGGGTAGGAGGAAGGACTGCAGCTCCAGCTGTGGCCAGATAGAATCACAGAATCACAAAATCACAGAATCATAGGTTGGCTTGGGTTGGAAGAGACCTTAAAGATCACCTAGTTTTGACACCTCTGCCATGGACAAGGGACACCTTTCACTAGACCAGATTACTCAGAACTGCATCCAATCTGGTCTTGAACACTTCCAGAGATGGGGCATCCACAGATTCTCTGGCCAACCTCTTCCAGTACCTCACACTCTCACAGTAACAAATTTCTTCCTAATATCTAATCCAAACCTACCCTCCTTCAGTTTAAAGCCATTCCCCCTTGTCCTGTCACTGCACACCCTTGTGAAAAGTCCCTCTGCACTTTTCTTGCAATTTTCTTGCGGAAAAGAAAACCACTGTTTCAAACTAAAGCAGGAATGAAATGTAGACAGGATGCTCAGCAACCTCAGTCATATCTTAGCCAGGAATTTTCACCTGTAAGTTTTACATAAAATGTTTATGGGAACTTGCACCTGGGAGCTGGGAAGGAGAGGAGCTTGGGGAATTTTGTCTAAGATTGGAGCAGAATCTTTTCAGGAGGATCCCCACATTTGGGCTGCCAGGAGAGAATGGGTTTTGTCAGTCTGGCTGCCTCCTGTTCTCCCACAAAAAGGGCACTGGGACCCCCCCAGAGCCCACCCAGCTGCCAGCACAGCCCTGCCAGTGCCACACATGGCACACCAAGGGACACACTGCACACATGGCATACGCTGCAAACGTTGTGGTGGGAAACCAAAGGGATCCCTGCTGAAAGCTTTCCACATCTGGAGGTTGGTGGTGGTCGCTAAAATGAGGTGGTTTCAAGGAAAAATGGTATCTTATCAACAGCTTGCTTGTCACACTCATGGTCATACAAAAGGCATCAGTCTCGGCCAAAAATATACTCTTCTGAACAGGGAAAAGGCTTATATTTCCTAAGAAAAAAAAGTGAGGTGTCAGGGCAATCAATTCGCACAAATCAGAGCTTTTAATTTCAATTCCAACCAGGGCAATCAATTCACACAAATCAGAGCTTTCAATTTCCATTCCAACCATACCTTTGTACATGTGTGTGCATTCTAGTTAGCCTAAACTGCAATACAAAGACACTTTAAACCTCAGAAAATAGAGTTCTGGTCACATAATTACAAGAAAACTACATTTTCACAGTTTCAAAAATTCTCTATTGCCATTATGAGCAAATATTTGTATTGAAACCCATAATTTTGGATTGAAGTGAATAGGAATTTGCTGACAGGAAATATTAAATTTGCAGTCAGACATAATGCAAAGCTTAGCTGTAACTCATTGTTCTGGTATTCATATATTAGAGACCAGTATTTGACCTTCCTTTGTATCTTGGCAAATCACACCTTGAGTCAGGTGTTAAAGGAGGGGAGTAAGATAGGCAAAGCACACTCCATGCCTTCCTCTCTAGTTTAAAAGTAAGCTTGCATTTTAGAATAATAAATTTAAACTAGAAGCTAAAGTGTGTATCAAGCCCCATCTGCCCATTAAGATTAATTTAAACCAAACAGATAATTTTTAAAAGTCTAATTTCTCCATTACAAAAAAATCCATGCAACCACTCCATAAATAAATACAAATTTGCCCTGGCTCTGAAAGAGCCCCTCCCTCAGGCTGGCTTCTTGTCACAGCCAAATGCTTAATAGGTTGTGGCTGGAAAATCCCAGGGAAAGCTGGAGATTTTTATGAGATGAGCACTGATTGTGCAGGAGCCTGCAGCTATTGCTGACCTGCCTCTTTCACAGAAAGAGGATTATTACACAAAAGAGTGCTAGAGATACTGCATGAAAAATACATTTTAATTTCCTTCTCAGCAAGAGAAGATGGAGAGAAGGGAAATGGGAACAGGCAGAGGAACTACTTCTGCAAGTGTTCTAGTGGGGGATTCCTCTAATATAATAATATTATGGGTTTTGCTTGGAAAGTTCTTTAGAGGGTCTTTTATGGATGCACACGAACAGGTCCCTGATCCCACAGTCTTTTTTTACTTTCTCCAAACATATAGAGCTGGTCTTTTGCATACATAAACCCACACATACTCCCATAAGTATATATTTTTTTTCAGGCTTTTCCCCATTGTTTCCCTTCTGCTACTCCCTCTTCACTTATTAGAGAGATTGAACTAAGGAAATACACTACTTGTCTTGCTAATTACAGTGCACATGGAGGGGTGTCCACCTGGGCTTTTCTCTTAATTGCTGGCTGTCATGGGGGGACTGTTCTGGTGTTTGATGTCGGGGAGCTGCCTGCCCACCTCTCACTGTGGTGGGAGTGCAGTGCCCTGGCCTCAGCACCTTCGGGAAGGGCTCTCTCCTTTGGCTCTGCTGCCCGTCTGCCAGCCCCATTCACCTGCCCTGCAGCTGCTCCTGCTCCCGCTGCCGGGCTCAGGTTCCTCCCAGGTCCCCCTGCATCCTCCCATCCCCTGATGCTTCTTCACCTGTATCCATGACAACCGGGGTGACATCAGCGCCCGGGCTCACCATCCCCGCCAGGACTCCAGAGCAATTAAATGCTGACAGCGCCTTTTCAATTGCAGTTGTGAGGTGCAGAAGGTGGAGGAAGATCCTCGCTTCTTGCCAGCTCTCTTTGCAGTGACAACACCGCACTGTCCCCAGCACCGCAGCAGCCTCAGCTGCTGTCAGAAATGTCCTTTCCTCTCCCTGGAGCAGTTGTTGGCATCCTCAGCACCGCTGCAGGCAGCTGCAGGTGTTTGGGTGGCCTCTGGTGTCTGAGAGGAGCATAGGGTAACACCCCTGCTGTCCCCATTCGCATTCAATGAGGCAGGGTATTGGAATCATTACCAATATTGCCGGACGGGATGTGCCTGAGCTTGTCTGGCCCTTGCTGCTGAACCAAATAGCAGCAGCTGTGGTGATTTCACCCCACAGACACCTTTTGGCTGGCTGGATGTTGTATCTGGGCGCTTGGGGACAAGTCCAGACATGCAGGAGCTCAGGTTTCCCTCTGGTGGAGAAGCTTTAAGGCGATGGTGAAGGAAAGGAGTCGGTTCTGAAGGAGGGTTTTGATCCAGAGCTTTGTTCTGGCCCACAGGCCTCTGAATGCAGCAACAGCTCCAACAGAACTCCCAACCCATGTGGTTGCTGGCTTTTAACCCCAGGGAGAGGGGAGGAAGGGGTAGGAAGCCACCAACCAGGTACAGGAGGGGAGGTCTCAAGGGACAAAGGACACCTGGATGGCCCAATGACCCTGGGGGGTGGAAGGCATCTTTTGAATCTGCCAATCTCTTGAGCCCTTCTGGAATGCCAGGATTGACAGACTGTGCTGGGCAGGGCTCAGGGAGGGAAAGGAGAGGTGATTGACACACCTGGGGAAGGAATCTTCAGGGAGAAACCAGGGATGTCTGAGCAAACCATGACATCACACCGCAACAGCAGGGAAGGACACAGCTCTCCTCAGGCCAAACTCCACCCTCACCCCTCACAAAGGGGCTGAGCAGGACCCTGGGCATGGAGCACACCCTGCCCCTGCCAGAGTGATGCTGTAGCAGGTAAAAAAGCAGGTAGGTGGGTGTGCTGCTGGAATGTCACCTCTGTCCTCTCGCAGGAGGCTCCATAGACACACAGGACAACCTGAGTTATGCTTATGTGGATGGTGGATCTTCCCCCTTCAGCTCAGGGAGAGCTGCCCAGAGCAGGACAGCCCCCACAGGGATCCTGCAGTGTGGGGCTGGTGACCTGTGTCAGATTTTTGGGGCTGCAGTGCTGATAGAGCTGAGCTGTGCTGCCATTTGAGCACACAAGAGCAGCCCCAACACCTCATCCTCCCCTACATGGGCAACTTCTCCAAACAGACACATTTCCTAGGCACAGAGCGAGGAGGAAAAATAACTTCCAGCTAATCAGATTTGTGTAGGAGCAGCCCTCCTGACTGGCCTGCTGGTAATTGGTATTAACAATGTAGGTCAGGTCAGCCTGACAGCCAGAGGCAGCAGCCTCCCAGCAGTGGGGGAGCAATCTCATCCCTCAGCCCTCATCCCCCCCTTCAGAGCCTTCTCCTCAAGCTTCCCCTCTCACACCAAGCCAGAGAGCTTGAGGGTCTCTCTGCATCTTTGGGGCTGCCCTTCACCCACTGCCTGGGGCCTGGGGAGCAGATACATCCCTTATCCATTGCTCACTTCTCCACAGCCCTTGGGGAGGGACTCTTTTGCACCAAGTTGGCTTTTTTTGCAAAGGGAAGAGGACATAATCTCATCACCTGGCAGCTCTGAGAGCTTTGGACTACACAGAACCCATTTTTGACTCTTTCATCACACCAGACATGTTTTAGCTTTAGTTCTTTGTCAGCGATTCAGGCAACAAACTCATTCCTCAGAAAAAACAGTTGCTCATGCTCTGTGATGTTACTCTATATCAAGTAAACTCCAGATTATCCTGGTTCCTACTTTCTCAAGGAGCAGGTCTTCAATATCCTACAGAACCTTCTTCTCCTGGGAAGAGGGCCTGTAGAGCTGCTGGATCCAAGGATGAGGTGAGACTGAATGCAGGGATCAAACCTGTCTTGGTAGCTGGAGAGGAAGGTCTGGACTCATTATCAGGCCTCAGAAGACATAAATCTTACAATTCTCATCTGGGAGGTGAAACCTGCTTGTTGGACAGGGCTGCCCTTGTGCTGTAACAACAAACATCCCATGGGAAAGAAAAGGCAGAGAACCAAACAATAAAAAAGGAAGGAGAAAAGGCAGAAGTTTGAGTGAGAAATAGGAAGACAGACCAAAGAAGAGAAGAAAAAATTATAATGGATAAAATGTGTCCAGTTACACTTGGGAAGAAAGCAAGCATGGGGAACAGTAAACTTTGAAGCTGGTCTTCAGGGCTTCCCTCCTGCAGTGGGAAGTTCTGTGTGAGGACCTGATATCTCTGGTATCACACCTCAGATTATATGGGAGGACAAGACAATTAAATCAGTTGAGTAAGATCAACTGCCCTACTCATCTTTTGAGAAATGTAATGGTTACAGCCACTGCTGCAATGTAATTTCATGGTTTGATATAGTTACTGCCATTTATCTCTATAAAGAGCCTGGTCATCTGTCACTGGTATGTGGCACCATGGCTTGGAGTTAGATTACTGACAAAGATGTTGAATCATTTATTTTTATAATAATGGACAAATTTTAGCATAAAGAAAAGGAGCTAATTCATATTAGGATCTTGGATGTTAATCCACGTGGATATTTATATTATCACCTTATTTGTGTGAACTCCTTTCCCCTACTAGGAGTGTGGCTGCACTGCCTGGATGACAGTGGCCTTTTAGCTGAGCCATGAACTGATTTAAATTGAGTATTGGACTAGCTCTCCTTTTTGCTCCATAGTCCTTTTAATTGGGAAAGGTGTTAGGGGAAGACTACAATCGACAAAATAAATGTTTAAATTCTTAGCTGGTTTGACACTTTCTCTGTAAATGTTATTCCAACACCTTATTTGTGAATTTACAGAAGTAAAATGCAGTAGAACCACCCACGGCTACAGATGTTGTTGGCAGTTTTTGAAGTGTACTGAGGGTGGATCATCAGCTAGACTGGGCAAAAATATACCCACCCAGTGAAAAGTCAGAAGAAAACAGAAAAAAGGAGATTTTCTTTTTTAATGGTTTCATATTCTGGGAAAACCCAGCATAGCATCCCCAACCCATGATCCAACATGGCTGCTAGGTGAATGATTAAGGATGGAATGACTGGTTGGAATCTTATTTGGAAAATACCTGTACTTGCTTAGTTTTAGCTGGAGGGAGGAAAGGATGCTACTCTCTTAGTCCTGGAGGGAGGAGAAAAGGGCCAGTGTGGGTTCAGGCTTCTCTGAGATAAGTGGAGACTTATTTTGAAGGGCAGCTGCTTTATCCGTGAGCAAGGAGGTGACTTGAGGAGAGCTGAGGCCTCCATGCTTTTCCTTAGGCTGAGGTGGAAGGGAGGACAGCCAGCTCCCCTGCAGAAAAGCTCCTCTCTGTGAGCTGCTTGCTCAGTATTTTCCCTTCTGTCACCTGAGGAAACTTTCACCTCAGATCCACCCAGGAGAGGCCCTGAGCAGGGCTTCAGCTGCTCAAGGTTGAACCTGCCATGCAGCTTCCAGCTCAGATCCTGACCCCAAATTTTGTGATTTTTTTTTTTTCTCCAGCTGACTGGGCCTTCAGCACAATCTGAAGGAGCAGCTCTGTCCCTGGGCAACTCACTGCCTGAACCACAGCACCCTTCTTGCAGTGCCAGCTTCCCTAATGCCCCTATTTTCCATCTAGTGCTGAGTTCAGGGTAAAACTGGGTAAAACTGAACTAGGAGAGTGAATGACTCCCACAGGGAACAGGAGCAGCCCCTACTGACAGTGCTGGGTGTCACCTTACCTCCTCCCTGTGGGCATCCACTGTGCCATCCTGCAGGATACATCCACTGCATTCTGAGCAGCTGGACGCTGTGTGCTCAGGCTGCTCTCTGGCACGCTGTCTCATGGCATCCCTTCTGCATTTCAGCCTTTGAAACCCTGCAAATTTTCATCAGCAGAAGGGCTGGCTGAAACTTATGATTTGTTCCAGGCAGGAAACGGCTGGAAGTGTGAGCTCAGAAATCCACCAGAGCCTTCATGTGAATCCTGCAGAGCTATGCCAGGAGTTGATGAAAAATGAATGTCTAAAATTAATTCCCAAATGCAAAAGTGAGCATCTAAATTAACAGACTGACTTTGGGAATCGTTGCCTTCTCAGACCATATGGAGCCAAGACAATTTGTTTATGTGGTTCAAGATGGGTCCAGAAATCCAATTTTTGGTAGCCAAATCCAAAGATCTTATTTTAAAACCTATGTAGGTGTCTTTGTACACTTAGCAATCTATTCAAGAGGATGCTACCTTGAACTGTTGCAGAGCAGTACTGGGAGTGCTATCAAAGCAGCAGATGTCTTTGCTGTATTTCCACCACAGCACACCAGTCCTTCCTGGCCCAGCAGCAGAAGAAAGCTGGGAGATATTTATATTTCCATATAAAGACAATGGCAGCTGGGCATGTTGAGTTCCCATATGTGTCACCTGCCCCCCATGCCATACTCCAGGCCCAACCTCACCCCTGGAAATCCCAGATGGCCTCAAGCAGCTGATTTAAATCCCACCTTGGATGCTGTGTACTGCTGGCCTGGCTGTTTGACTGACCATAGAGATGGGAGAGGACTTTGTGTTTTCAAAGATTTGATTTAGGACCATTTCTGCAGAGGACTCACAGGATGGATGGATGCCCCAGGTGTCTCCTCACAGCACATTTCAGCCCCATCCCCACTCAGCCCCAAGCTGGGGCACCCTGTGGGGCCACAGAGACTCCCTGGACCCTCTGACAAAGTACCAGTCACAGAGGTTGGGTGAGCAGGCAACAAAAATGCTCTGGTTTTTGTTTTTGCATTGTTTCCTTCAGATGGAGGCAGGGATTGAGAGATTAACTAGCCCCAGTAATGGCCATGCCTGTCACATTGGACTGCTGGGAATTAGCTTGTCATTCTGTGCCTGGTTTACAAATGGAGGGAAAATGGTCTGGCCTTCATTCAGCTGTGCCACTTCTCACCCCAGAATTGCCTTTGCAGCTCATGTTTGAGCTGCAAGCATATATTTTCCTCTTTCCTCATTACACTTCCAGCTCTCTCAAATATTAAATAGCAGGTGCTTAGAATAAAACATATTATTCTGACAAACATTTTCATCATGAGCTAAATTGGCACATACTAACTGCTTTAAAATACTTACTGAGTAATTGAATACAGCAGTACAGGTTACTATGCAGATGTCTGTCTCTAATAGTTTACGATTACACACATTTCCCTCCTAAAGGGAGAGACGGTTCCACAAGTAGCAAAAAAAAAAAAAAAAGAGGAAAAAGAACACAGGGCCCTCATGCAACCCCCATAGGATATACTTGAAAAAACAGATGGTTGTATTTTGCAGAAGCTTTTGAAGAAAACTTTAAAGAACTATGCAAATTTTTGCCATTGCTTTTTTTGGTTTGCATATTTCTCCTCAGTTTCCTTCTCTATCACAAATGATTGCAAATCTGTTTCAACCTATAAATAGCTTTCTTCTTGCAAGCAAAGAGCTTTGTAACAGCAAGATACATGTTCCAGAGATGGGGGGAAGGAGGAAATTATTATCATTACTCTTTATCTTTTAGGAAATTCTAGATTGTCACGCTCAGTTCTTTACATTTGGTTAACACGTCAGATCAAAACCATAATCCCTGCCCCAAGGAATTTACAGGCTCAAAGGGACACCTTCAAGCTGTAAATTACATTCCTGTCTGAAATGGCTTTACCCACTGTTTTGACAGGTAGCACTTTTTACCAGGGGGGAAAAAAGCAGAGGGAAAGCAAAAGTTTCTCCATTTTTGTCCTCTGGATTGCAGCTCCCTGTGCACAGTCTCTGCTGCTGGCCCCTTGCCCTCCCTCTGTTTTGTGCTAAGCACGAAGGTGTCACACCTCCATCCTCCTCAGCTGTGCCCATGGGCTTGTCCTGCCTTGTCAGGGCACCTGAGGCTCTGCCCCAGATTGCACCCCTGGCAGAGGTGTCCCTGGCTCAGGTTCAGCAGTCCTTGGGGACAAGGAAGAGAGACACGCCGGGGATGCCACTCCTGCAAGGCCCTGCACAGCACAAAACCTGCTTCCAAGCAGCTTTCCTAAAGGCAACACTTCCCATCCCCTTCTCTCCCAGTTAAACTTAGTGGTGATTTATAGAAATAGGTTGAATTTGTGGTTCCAGATCCCTTCCCTAGGTGTGCTGAGTGGAATGTGCTCTGAGTTTCAGCAGCCCCTGGGTGCCCAGTGCTGCCACGTTGAAGAGCTGGTCTGTGCTGGCTGTGTCTGCTCCAGCAGTGTCACAGGGTGGCCTGGGTCTCTCATCATCCTTAATGATTACCTCCAAGTGTATGCTGCTTGTCCTCTAATCCATCTACTTTCCCAAATTCTTGGGAAAAGGTGACCAAAAGGTGCACATGCCCAAGCCTTTCCTTCTGGGGGGGTGGAAAACACCCCAGGCCCATACACAAGACCTTGGAGACCCTGCTGGGGTCTGTACACTGAGTGTACCAGCACCATCACCCTCTCACAGAGGTGAGATGGACACTTCTAGATGAGCTTCTGAGCTGGACCCAGTGATCCTTGTGGATTCTTTCCACAGAATCACAGAACATTCTGTGATTCTGTCATTCTGATCTGTATCCTGGGGACCAGCCATCTCTGCTTGCAGCAAGCCTGGCCACCTAGCACTGGGGTTGGAAGAGCAGCCCCAAGCCCTTTGCTCCTCTCCCTTCTGGGTACCAGAACTGCTCTGCTTCATCTTTGGGATAGCTGCCCTTGACCATGAATCCACCTCTTCCAGGACCACTGCAGTTTGTGATCATGCTTTCCTGAAACAAAAACAACCAGCACCATTTTTATGGAATCATGCTGGCAATAAATATCTCTGCTTTTCCTAGGCTTTTGTTTTGTTTTATCTGTTGAATACCTGTTAGATAAAGCAAATCAGACCTATTAAAGCTCTGCTTTATCTTTGTTTATTGGCAAATGCTTTTGAATCCCACATTAGTTTCTAACTGTGCAAACAATTTTGGTTTTGGTTTTCTGTTTAACAAAATAATCAGCCAGTAACAGCACATACTGGAGTAGTGTTGTTCTGTAATTTAGCAGTGCTAAATAGGATTCAGAAGCTGATGGTGCAGCCTTTTGCAATAGGTGATTTAGTATTTTAATGCTTTTTCTGCTACTTTTTTCTTGTAAGGAATAACAGGAAATGGCAGTGACATATCAGAAACTGCATTTCACTGCAAACTGCTAAAGGGCCACTGGAGTGTGACTAATTGCCAGATATTACTATGCCAGGTCTGTCATGTCAAGATAGAATAAATTAGATGTCCATCATCACAGGATTAGCTCTAGACTCATTAGAAAGTACTGTCTCAGTGCAGTGACACAACAGTGTAGGACACATTTAGCTTGGCTTGTTTGCTCCTCCCATGGGTAAACAACCTGTGCCTGTTTTCCCCCAGAAAGAATAATTATTCTTAGATGAGAAACACGGGCTTTTTGCTAGCCTGGGACAGTATTTGTGGCACAAGTAATTGACATTAACAAATCCTTTCTTTGTCAATACTTTAACCTTATTAAGGTGCCTTCAATATTGATGATGGGCCAGGCTGCTCTGTCCCATGCCTTCAGGTATCTTTCAATCTGTATAAATCCTGATGCTGTATATTGAGGATGATCCAGTCAGACCCAAAATGCTGGCAGTGTTTGAGATCTAAGCTGAGCCTCTGCACTGTGCTGTTAAAACTTGTTCAATCTGCTTCCTACAAGGCTCCTGAAAAGGACCCATCTCCTTCTCACTTCAGAGCTCTCTAATGTGTCAAAAAGCAACAAGTGAGAGCAGTGTTTGAGGTCCACAAAAGAGCCTGTTTGGAAGACCTTTTGCTTATTGGTTGTTTGACAGTCCTTAGGATCAAGTGGCCACTTGTGATGACTTCTCACAGCCATGTGGTCCACACTTTTCTGTAGGTATTTACCAGACTACTAAGTCTAACTCTAGATATGGAATTGGCCTGATATTTGCAGAGCACCCATGAAGATAAGAGAAAAAGAGAAATAAAAAGAGATTGGCAGTCATGAAAACTGGGTACCATGCTCAGGTGTCTATAGCTGGAGAATAGTATTTGGCAAAACAGAGAGACTATTCTGGCAACAAACACTCATGTGAGATTGCATGCAAAATTCACATCCAGGAGAGGAAAATTCAGGCTGTGGCTTGGACTGAATTTTGGCAAGGCATGTAATTTTCAGAGAGAAACTTCTCCTTACATGAGGATTAAAGAAATCATCATCATCAGAGTACAACTCTTTATGTGTCCTGACCTGGCACATGCTGAGAAAAATGTACAGGGGGAACTAATTGCCATTCCCTGGGGTGTAAATTGGCACAGCTCCAGTGAAGTCCATGATTTTTCACTTGTTGAAGAAAACCCTGTGACAGCTCTCAGTGATGGTGAGCACCCATCCAACTCAGCATAACCAGTAATGCCCATAGGAATGACTATTACCCATGAAAATCTGTGATTTGCCAGTAGATGCTCCCAAAAACCCAGGGCACAAAAAGATAGCCTTCCTTTTTTTTTTTTAATGTATGAAGGTGGGAATAAAACAGTCAGCCTCATGGCTAAGTTGTTCCAAAATAGCCTGTTACAACTCACTTGAGATTAAACAGTGAAGTATGAAGCTGGTCCTGCCTTGGCAGAACAGGCCTGTAGGACAGTAGGGTTTCCTGACATCTTTCAGAATAGGCCATAAGGAATAACTGCATCTTCATGTACAGGCTTTTATACTTTTTCTAATGTCCACAGAGGCCATCAGTTGGTTTCTGCCCATTGACACCAAGCTAGTTCTAGGAGTGATGTGTAAATCTGTCTAAGAAAAGGACAATAGAAATGGCAGTTAACATTACTGAGGGGAAATTCAAATTGGCTTGGAGCAGAAGTGTCGTAGACATCTTTTTGTGAAAATCCTTTCTTAGGATTTTTTCCCTTCTGAGAAGCTGAGAGGCCTCAGAAACAAAATGTAAACAATGGTTATCTGCTGCTGTGGAATGCAACAGGTGCATCTGGGATTGGTCTCATGTGGATGTTTGGAATTAGTGACTACTCACGGCAGAGCTGGCTCTCTCTCTCTCTGTCCCAGCCACAGACCTTTGTTTTCATTCCTTTCAATTCTTAGCTTAGCTGGCCTTCTGAGATGAGACTTTTCCTTCTATTCTTTTTAATACAGTTATAATGTAATATATATATAATAAAATAATAAATCAAGCCTTCTGAACATAGAGTCAACATTCTCATCTCTTCCCTCATCCTGAAAACCCCTGTGAACACTGTCACACAGAAGAAGCATCCTGACCAGCCAGATGAACTATTATAAGTGCATTTAAAGATATATTGCTGGAGCTACAGCTGTATCAGAAAAGGAAGGAATTTTCTTGTGTCAGAAATTAGAAGGTCTTTCAGAGGGCAAACAGCTTGCCTTAAGCCACTCAAGAAGAAATGCTGGATTCAGAACTGAACTCGCAAATATTTCCTCCAAGTTGATCATTAAGATCTTACAGTCTGTCTTACCAATGGATAAGTCAATAATTAATATTTCTGTTACTGAATATTTAAAGACTAATATATCAGAGGATTAACTAGCATTGTGAAAGGAAACATGAACAAGCTAATTCTTACCTTCATAGCCTAATACAAACTTTAAATGAGTCTATACTTTGATTTACATTTCTACCAGTTCCCTCCAGAGCTGATTTACCCCCCTGTCCTCTGCTGACTCTCTGAGTTGTCCCAGCCACCTTCTGAATAAAATTGCAAAAGCTTGACTGGGAAACACCAGGATCTAGTGCTACATCAAGTGTCTGAAATCATCCATTTGGCTTTCACTACTGCTGTGGAAGTCACACATCTGGATGCTCTATGTCATAACTGCTGCACCTTCACAGATGTTTTGGACACAGCTGTTTGGGATACAGCTGTTTTGGTGGCAGAACTGCATCCCCATGGTAGTGGAATTGCCAAATCCTCTCCTCTGCTCCAGCTCACAAATTCTTGTGTCTATCTCAGCCACTTTTCTGTGCCTGGAAGTCTTCTGGGTCCAGTGCCTTATCAACCTGTGCAACTTCTTGCTGCCTAATTATCTGTTTCAGTATAATCATGAAACCTTTTAACATTTTTTATTCTCTCCAGGGGAAATAGATCTCAATCACTAGAAAATGACCTTCAGCTTCTACTGCAAACAATGAAACAAAAATTTTTCTGAGTAATATCAGTTTCATCTGTACTTTTCCATTGTCATGCCTTGAAGTCTCATTAGTTGCTGGAAATTTCTTGGGGTTTTAAAGAATTTATTTGTGTTTATCCTGATTTCCTTGGCAATGCCTGTACTGTTTATAAATTTAATTTAATTGCCTTTATCAACTCCATCCTTGCCTCCCCCCTCTGCTGCATTCAGAATAATCCCAGCAATTCTTGTCGTAAATAATTTGAAGATCCTTTATTCATTTACTTCGGTCTCTTGAGGTCTCCAGTGGTACAGGCAAACTCAGTGTATTTCATTCTTTGGAAGGATTGTTTCATTTTCCTTCCCATGAGGAGGAATGAAGGGGCTCCTTCCATGCTGGTACAGGAAAGCCTTACAAGGTGAAACTGGGAGCAGTGTTCCCTGCCTGCCACATGGAGAGCAGGGAGAGAGGTTGTCAGAGTGCAGGGGAAGCCACACAGCAAGAAATGCCAGCAGGGAGGGATGGCCTTACCGTGTCCTTTGCCTGACTGCTCCCAGATGCAGCTTTCTGAGCAGCTCATCACTTGGGTTTTTCTCTTTTAGTACTAAATGGAGGAGAAATGTGCTCAAAATGATGTAAGACAAGAGCACAGTGCTGCAGTTGGGGGCATTATTTTATATTCCTCTGCTGTAGCTTCTTTGCTATCAGTTTCAACATTTTTTCTTTCAGTGCCTCACCCCAGTGATTTTCAGGGAAATTTGCTGTTTCTTTAACTAGTCTGGGTAAAACTGCAGTCTCCCCTGGATTTAAAGACCTGTGTGTCCTGCTTGCATGAGGACAAAGAGCCCTGAGGTTGTTTGCAAGATTGGATGTTCCTTGGGATTGCAGACCATATTATCACTTGAGCCAAATCCATCTCAGTTATTCTCATAGAAGTGACCCTTAAAATTCAATTGTTTTGACTTTCCTCTTAGGTTTTCACTTTTATTTAACTCCCAGGCCTAATAAAATTATAATCATGACTTCCTAGCATTATTCCCCTTTATTCCGTATATCCCCTCCTTTAATAATTTCCTAATTCTCTGCAGTTAAAAAAGTCTTCCACATTTATGTTCTTGCTCTTTATGTCTAATTTCTAGCTTTTACCACCACTATATTACACAGAATTGTTGGGTTAATGGCTGTTTCCCTTGGTAAGTAGGAAAATAAATAATTAAAGGTTTAGGTCATGTATTGGAAAAGGGTTATGATTCTAGACAGATCCTGAACTGAAACAAAAAACCTTAAATGTAATTTACTTTTTGATTTGTTAAGGCTTTAGTCTATCCTCCCTTTGAAACACTCAAATAGTGTTTTTAAGATAAGTCCTGGAAAACTCCTCTGTCCTAGACAGGAACATTTCCAAGAAAGCAGCTGAGGAAATTCCTGTGCATTTTTTGAGTTGGACTTGCAAAGAGGGAGATGTGCTGCATCACCTGATTTAACTTCTCTGGCCAACCCTGTGCTACCAGTGCCAGGTAATCTCAAAGCGGCTTAATTGTAAAACTGTCTGAAGGAAAGAAGAAATGCATCTTCTCCATGATGATGTAATGGCACTGTAGTCTCTCATATCTGAAGAGATTTTAGAATGCTGTTTCTCACAATAGTCAGGTGTGAGTCTGTGTTTGTGGATTTTCCTCTGGAATCCAATTCCACTAACACAGATCCACCTCTCAAATGCACCCACCTTGCTAAGCAAGGTTTACTGGTTCCTTCTGTAGACATTGAAAATACAACCACAGAGTTTCCCACTGACTGACTGATGGACCCAGTGCTGCAGCTCTTTATTCCTACTTTGAAAAATTAGATGGTAGGAAAGACTTCATCAGACATCTTGGATGTGAATAAATTCACTCATTACCCCAGACACTCTGATCTTGAGGTTCTATACACATGAAATTCTAAACTTGCTGCTTCATCTGATTAATTTCTTCTTCTGAATTTCTTCACAGGTAATTCCCAGCAAATACCATACTATATACATCTTAGGATTTAAATCACAGCCTGGAAAGCCTGGGGAACTCCACTTTCTCCTGTGGAGGGAGGAGTCTGTGACCAAAGGAAAGAAACACTTGAGATTAAAAATAAAGATTCCAGTTTCACAAAATAATCTGACTGCAGAACATCCACATTTCTGTCAAGTCTTCAGTGCTACTTGTGCTTCTTCCTCCTTGCTTTTTAAATCAAGCTTGTTGAAAGGAGCAAAGGGAGGATATAGTATCTCAAAAATCCTATTTTCTTGAAACAGTTTAAAGTAATTGTGCATTGATTCCTTGGGGAAAAAAGAAATGCTATTTATCAATTGATTTTAAAAGCTAGAAAGCAGTGGTTTCAAATTACTTGCTGGCTAAAGAAGATGGGGATTTAAAATACCAGAATAATAAACAGCCATGGGTTGATCACACAGATGGGAGGTAGGCAGTCAATGTCCCCCAGCAGTGCAGATTATCTGCTGATGCAGCTCCAACTGGGAATAAAACTGCCTCAGCATTAAACCAGGTCTGTGCCTTTGGAGGGATGCTACAAACCCTCTAAAAGAGGTTAGGACAGAAAAACAAGCCATTTCAGGGCATTTGCAAAGAGCAGCTTAGAATTCACATTGCTTTTGATGTTTCTTGTACCTCAGACTTTATCTGGGAAACTTCTTGGATGCCCACACCAGCTGCAATACTGCACACAAGCTCACTGGGATCGTGCCTGCTAAATTACCTATACCATGGAACTTGGGGAAAACACCAAGCAGAAAACTCACCTCGAGCTAAAATCAACCTGAAAAAGGACTTTTTTAGATTAATTTAGTCCATGTGTCATGGTCCATTGTGTTTTTCATCAGTAGACCCCATGGAGAATGTGTGGGATGTTACCATTATCTGCATGATCCCAACATTTGTTTCCACAACAGGAAAGCCTTCTGAGCACCCTGCTGCTCCTGGATGGTGAAAGGAAACCCCAGAATGCAAAAGTTGCCTCTTTTTCTCTTTGCCCTGGATTGTGACCCCTGGTCATGGTGGAGGAGCATATCCTGGGAATGTGCACATCCAGGGGATCAGCCCCTGCCCCAGACAGGGGACACCAAGGGAGAGAGAAGCTTCTCCTGGAATATTTAGCCAAGGGCCTATGTGATTTATTTTTTTTTTCTTTGCTTCAGTTGGTTGAGTATGAGCAGAGGTATCCTCTGATCCCAAAAGCAGTCCCCAAGGACCTGAGAAGAGCTCATCTGGCACTGTGAGTCCCACAGAGCTCACCAGTCCCACCAAGCTGGGCAAGCTGGTGTTTCTGTAGTGGGTAATTGCTACACCCAGTGCTACAATCAAGAAGATAACAGCTTGTTCACCCTCACCTTTTCCCCTAAGAGCAATATTGGTGCTGCTGTTCTTGCTCTGGGCAAACATTTATGAAAACCTTGTTTTGTGACTGATTTGCAGGAGTAGCTCAGTGTGAGGTGATGCTGAGCTCCTGTTTCATCTCCCTGCATCAGTCAATCCTCTCTAAGGTGGTCACAGACAGGTGTGTCAAATGCTTAGCATCACATAAAGATTGTTAAGCAGCACCATTTTCATAGGGTCACTGTGAGATTTTCATATGAAAAGGAAAATAACTCCCTTGTGGCTACAATATTTTGTTACAAATTCTTGGGGGATTGGATGAAAGAGCTATAAAGTTGATAGGAAATAACATCCAAGGGACCTGTGAAGCTGCACGGTAAGAATAATCAGACAACACTGTTTTCCCATGCATTCAAATTGTCCACTCTTGCTTTGGTATGTTTATTTTATGTGTGCCTTTTCTCTTGCTTCAGTTTAGAAGTGACTGAAAGAAACAGCACTGTGCATGAGATTATTGTTTTGTACTCAGAGTGACACTTTATAATTCAAGAGAAATAATTCCTACTTACCAAATAATTGCTGGGTACTAAACATTTTATCATGTAAAATTTGTAATACCATCTCATGTAAAAACTCAGAATGTATTTTCCCTGTATCGATGATGAATTTCAATAAACTATTCTGACTATCATCTTTTAAATGCTGCAGAATTGCTCAGTTCATTATGTGGAAATATCTCTTCTTAGAACAGCACACACAAAAACTAGTTTAAATGTAATTTTACTAAACATTTTTGCAACTCTGAAAAGCACACACACTCTTTGTCTTGTGGAATATCTCAAATTTTGGTCACTGCTATATTAGGAAGATACTGAACTGTTAGAGAATGGCCAAAGGAAGATAACAAAGATGGAGAAGGGCCTTGAGGGGAAACTGTGTGAGGAGCAGCTGAGGTCCCTTGGTCTGTTCAGCCTGGAGGAGACTGAGGGGAGACCTCACTGCAGTCACAGCTTCCTTGTGAGGGGAGCAGGAGGGACAGGCACTGATCTCTGCTCTGTGTGACAGTGACAGGACCCGAGGGAATGGCCTGAAGTTGTGTCAGGGGAGGTTTAGGTTGGATGTTAGGAAAAGGTTCTTCCCCAGAGGGTGGCTGGGCATGGAACAGGCTCCCCAGGGCAGGGGTCACAGCACCAGCCTGGCAGAGCTCAAGAAACATTTGGTGAATATTCTTGGGCACATGGTGTGACTACTGGGGATGGTTCTGTGCAGGGCCAGGAGTTGGACTGGATGATCCTTGTGGGGCCCTTCCAACTCAGAATGTTCTGTGATCCCGTGGTTCTATGAGCTTCTCACCAAAAATCTGAAAAATTGAACACTGCTGATACATGAAAAAATTTCTGGTCGTTGCTAAAAACTGTTGAGTTTACAATTAAAGTTGTACATTTCAAGGTAAGAAAAAAAAATTAAAGATTGAATAATGTAATTACCCAATGCATCCACAGTCAGGAGATGACTTCCCAAGAACATCAACATCTCTGGTGCAGAGTGTCTGAAAAAAAACCAGACACTTGGCATGGGATGTATCAGGTGCTTTCCATCCCTTAAAAGCTGCTGCAACTGCAAGTCCTGTCCTCAGCTGGAAACCATTCTTGGCAGAAAAGTCTTCCTTTCAGCTGTGTCTTAATAAATTTAACTAAAAATGACCTTCAACATATTTTTGGCAGAACAGCCAAAAGCTCAGTGTTAGCCTTGAATTGCTTGTTACTGCCTTGATGAAGAATGAGAGCAGAGGATTGCACACAATCCTCATTTTATACTTCCATGTAATCCTTGGATTCTAGGAAAAAAATCACACATAAAACATTATACATAGACCCTGCGACAGAGCAGTGGCCTTGGATATATCCTTGTGGGTAGATTCCTCACAGGCATGTGTGTCTGTAAGCTGAGCACTAATCCCACACTTTCCCTACTAGATCAGCTGGGTGGCTGGGAGAAGCACAGATGTGGAATGGGAGCAGGGAAAATCAATAGTGTGATTTGGGCAGGAGAAATCAATGCAACAATGCAGCAAAAAGAACTGAATATAGTAGTGTGGATGGAGGTAATCAATAAAAATACATGTGCTTTTGTGATGCATGGTGAGCCAACAGGTCCAAATAGGACATAAGACCAACCTGAACTTTTATTTGAATCCAATACAAATTGGTTATTTGGGAAGATCCAACTGAGCTAGTTTTAGATACACTGGCACAATTTTTCCACCTTCTTTTTTTGCTTTACCCTCATGATTCTGATCCCAGGTCCCACCTAGGTCTGTATGCACAAATGACAAAGTGTTCAACAGTCTGAAAGACAAAATGGATTTCTACCATAACCTGATAGATTCAGCTGATAGATTGAATATTGATAGATTGATTGTAGATAGATTGAATGTTGTTTATTCTGATAGATGCTGCTATTTGCTGCCTATGAATCTTCAGATGTGTTTTCTTTCTGTTCTCATAATGAAGTAAAAGTCTTCCCCAGCCCATTTTTCATTTTTCTGACCAGAATTGGATTTCCATCTCTGGGGGTTTTTTGCTTGTTGGGTTTTTTTTTGTTCGTTTCTTTGTTTGGGGTTTTGTGGTGTTTTTTGTTTGTTTGTTTGTTTTTGTTGTTGTTGTTGTTGTTTTGTGTGTGTGTGTGATTTTTTTTATTTTGGTTTTTTTTAAAATATATTTTTATTTTGTTTTGGTTACAAGTTTGCCTACAACTTGGTAAAAACGCAACCCCTGTATTACCTGTGAAGGAGAACTGTGCCTTAACCAGGCCATGAGTCAAATCCTATTTTCCTGCCTGCTTTTGATGTTCTATATTTATTTTCTGGGAACATTCTTCCCAGCCTCACCTTCTGGTTTGGGCTCTCTGTAATGCCACAGTTTCTTTGTTTATTTTTCCCTTGGGCACTGCTAAAGGAGGCATAACCTCAAAATTGATTTCTCCATGAAGGAACACTCTCTACTCTTTTATTTTTTTTAGCCATATTGCAACATAATTTTTATCCCTTGCACAAAAGTCCTAACTTTTTTCCCACTTCAGTGGAAAATATTTTTTTTCTATTTTGGTAGTGGGTGCAGGATATTTATATTTCAGCCCTGGTGTTTTGGGTTTCTGAAATTATAAGATATCATCCCAATAAACTACATATCTGATCCCAATTCTGCTGCATCCTTGTGTATATTTAGCCCACTGCTGCTACATGGACTGCTGCAGTTTCCACTGCTGAGCACTTTGTAGTGCCCAAGCAGTGTTAAAGTTTTACACAACTTTATTTACCCAACTATTACAATGCTAACACTCAACTGTACAGGATCTGAAGTTCCTGTTTTGAAACACCACTGGTACCACCCAGCAGCAGGCAGAGCTCCTCCCAAAGTGGTCCTTACAAAAGCAATCAGCATCCTCTGCTGTTGGGAAGGATGAAAGTTTGGCAAGAAAGTCTCACAGATATGTATGTTTAGCAGAAAGATTTTTAAATGTAGAGTCTGATGAAGGAATAGAGATGGAAGCAGGTTTTGATATAGAAGAAAAGAATTGCTGAGCCAGTCTGACTGGATAACCAAGGAGACACAGGGTGTGTTAGTTAGAAGGGGCTTTTATGGCTTAGAGCAAAGGATAAACCCACCCCAAACAAGAAGATGTTTTTACCAAGCAAGAAGATAGCACAGGCAAACAAGTCAGCAAAGCTGCAAGTAGAAAAAAGATCTCAGAATTTTCCACTGAAAAGAAAACTGGAAAAACAACTTCTAGGTTAAACTGTAATGAACTAACTTTTAGTGATTGGAGAACAGTAACATGAATATGGTAATTATAGCAGTTATGACAGGCTATAGATAAAAGTTCAGGTATAGATTGGTTGTACTGCATTAAGATGCTCAGCAAAGAACAGTCTATAATGCATTGGAACCTAAACCAAAGGGTCTCCAGGCCTGCCTGCAGCTGGAGCTGGCAGCTGTAGGCACAGCTCTGTCACCCACCACCCTGGGCTGCTGCAACCTCTTGGATGGAATAAACTGCATTTTGGAGAGTGCCTGGAGTCCCACATCTCTCACTTAGGCTCTTACACTCTGCAGCTGCTGGGGAGTTCTCACCAGGCCTGATGTCACTGAGACTCCCTAATGGGCTTTGGCTTTGTCCTGGTTGAGTTTTCCCAGCCCTCATCATCCTCAGGCTCTTCTCCAGGAGCCCAGAAGAGATTGCAGAATTGTCTCCACCAGGCCATGAGAGCTGAGGTTCCCAGAGATGTCTGTAGCTCACAGGAGTCCCCTCAACAGGAGAAAGCTGAGAGCCAGGATGTCTCAGTCCAGGTGCCTGCAGGGGATGTTACACACCTGCTACAGATAGTTATTAAAATCTGACAGATCTGATGTCCAAGGGCGTTTTTTCCCCCTGTGGGCATGCTAGAAATGCCAGAAGGGCTTAAATGATTATTTGCAGAGAAAAACAGAAATGTGGTATTGTTTCTGCTATAGCTGGCACTAATAATCACCTCTGGACAGGCTGGTTCAGCAGACCCTCCAAAAACTGGGAACGGACTTGTGCCTGTACTCAGGGACAATCCCAGGACAGAAGGCTTCACAAGAGTTTTTTTTTTGCAATGCTGCATATTCTCCCCATCCTCAAATTTATTTTCAAAGCCCTTAAAAATATTAATAGCTTGTCTGATTCAGAAAGTGCTTTGCTGTGCTGATATTTGCATCCCCAGGAAAAGAGTTGCACTCTGCTGCCACTTCCTAATTTAAACATGTGTTTTCTGCACTTTACTGCATTTTCTGACCATGTTCATATATCCCTGAACCACATTTGATGACTTAGCAGGGGCTGGTGCAGGGTGAAGGGCAAGGAAGGGCAAAGGGGACAAGCAGAGAGAGCCATGTGTAGAACATGGCCATAGCAGACAGACCTGCCAAGGGAAATCTTGGCCCAGTTTCAGGAGTCTGAACTTAGGTTTGAACCCATATTTTCTTTCCAGGGCAAAGTGGGGCTGAGAGAGCAAGGTACAACATTTCATCATGCCTTGCCATGGGGCTGCAATATGTTCAAGCTTGAAGGTTTGGGGGATTGAGAGTGGAGCCCCATCCCTGGCATGGAGGTGGCCACCTAAAGCAGAGCTGCCATAAACTCAGCCCCATGGGCTGCAGCCCAGGCAGAGGAGAAGGACCTTCTTCTTTCCCTCTTTTTCAGAGACCCCCAGAAGGACTGGGAAAATCAAATTGCCTGGCTTTAAACTTTGCAGTCTAACAGATGCTTTTTGAAGCTCCCTAAAGGCCTGTTCACAGCTTCCTCCACCGAGCTCCCATTGTGGCAACATTATAAGTGGCACCACTTTTCTAGCAAGATAAATGCCTTCACTGGGAGAACCAGGGGGGAAAAAAATGTCAATTATAATTAAAAATAACCTCTTCATTTTCAAATGCATGTCACAGGTTAGGGAAGAAAACTCAGCAGTGTTTCTTGCTGATTTGCACTTCTAGATTTCCACACAGAGTCAAAAGCATTTGTGGGTGTTCACAGATTTTGTTACTGTGTGAAGATGTGGATAATAGGGGCAGAAGTATAAATGTGAAAATGCAATGTTGGGATCTTAATACCTTAAAGGACTGTGGGATAAGATCCAGCTCTCATCTTGTCCACACCAGTCCAGCAATTCCCTCCCAAAGTCACTCTGACGACTTCATTGAAATTAAAGATTTGCATTGCTGTAACTGAGGAGAGAATCTTGCCACAACTTTAAATCACAGCTTTGGCATTAGTGCTGGAGGTCCAATTCCAGGGCTGTCAGAAGAGGATTTTAAGGCTCTATTTATTGACTAGGAAAAAAGGTTGCCCTTTCAGGGAACATCAGCCTGACTTTCAATTTTTTCATCTTCCTTGGACGAAGTAAAGGCAACCTAGCAACAGGGAATCTTTAACGTATGGGGAGCTGCTCCAAAGTAATGATAAGATGCAACTACTGGAAATGAGAGTGAGTGGGGAATGGAATGAAGGTTTCTGTTCCTATATTTTCATAAATTAGAGGATTTACTATTAAAATTTTTACTTCTTTTACATGTTTTACACCAAGGACCATTGTTGAGCAAATAATTGCAGCTAAATCAAGAAAGTTCCCAAAGTCCTTCAAATATGCACTTCCTACTGTGTATATTTTGTGAGTCACATTCAAGTAAAGTAAATGGAGCTGAGTAATACTGACTTTGACCCCACATATGAATGTACATTGTCGTGGTTTAATCTTCCCACTGGGTGTTTGTGAAAGTTGCCTGGGGGTTGCTTTATTTTAGCTGGGGTGCTGACAAGGAAGGGAAGTGTAATGAAAGCAAAGCAGCCAACGTTCACAAATGTGATATATGTGCTGAAGTCAGGAGATCTTTTCTCACTCTGGGTTTTAAAGCACTGTATATAATGTACATGTCACCCAGCCTAGATTAAATAATTATCTCAAGGGGTCATGATTTTAAACTCATTTTAAATGGTTTTAAATTTGGACTGTCTGAGGGGCTTTTCTGCTGTTTCTCCTTTTACTTAATGATATTTGCATGGAAGTCTTTCTATTAAGCTTTGCTCAAGCAAAAAAAAAAAAAAAATCAGACTCTGTTCAGAGGATATTTATGTTGAAGTAAATTGTGACCTTGATCGGGGTTTATTGCAGCTTTTGACCTTTGGCTGGTTTTGAAATATTTATTGTTTAGAACACTGCTCTGAATTAATGAATGTTTTCTGGACATTCTCCTTTTCCTTCTTTCTTCTCAGGTAAATTTTGACCTCAAGGCCTTTCTGGGAAGATTTTTATCAAGGAAGAACTGCTCTGTGCAACAGAGATGAATTCTGCAGCATTTAACTTGTTACTGCGGGCAATGGGATGTCCCTGGTTTTGCATTTTAATCACATTTCTGTAAAGATGCATAGATGTGCCAGGGGACTCATGGAAAAGGCTGAGATCATGTGTTAGAATTCAGTGCCATGAAACACTCCTTAGTCAATACTATTTAGGAAATCAAAACAGAAATCATAGGGCAAACTCTTCCTCCCTCTTTTAACTTCTCTGCCCCACATTCCACCACCCTGATTTCTGATCTTGCTCAGTTATTTCTGAGAGGAGGTGTGGAAAACACACAGCCTGGGTTCAGGGGAGTTGTCACCTCCCTTGTCCTTGGGATATGCAGGGCCAGGACTGACCACAGGCACACAGCTCTGCCACCCAGGAGAAAGAGAAGAGGAGGATGGAAGAGAGAGTTCATGCATATGGCTCTCATTTCTGGAGGCCTGGCTTGCTTCAAACTTGAAGTAGACATTGCAAGTGAAACAAGTCTGAGTCACATCACACCATCTTCAGTTGACACATCTCCATCAAAAGATGACACATAATTTATTCCCCCTGTCCAAGGAAAACTGTCAGTGATGGGTGAAAAGAAAAAAAAAAAAAAAGAGAAGATAAAAAAGTAGAAAGCTTTTGATACACAGGTCAAAGGGAATTAAGATGGAGGCTTTCTCTGTCCATATGGAAGACAAGAAGGTGATCAGGAGAGGTCAGCATGGATTCACTAAAGGTAAATCATGTCTGACCAGCCTGATTGCTCTCTATGATGAAACAACAACCTGGATGGATGAGGGGAGAGCAGGGGATGCTGTCTGCCTCGACTTCACACGGTCTCTCAGAGCCTCTGCATTCACAGACTCAAGAAGCAAGGACAGGGTGAGTGGACACTGAGGTGGACTGAGAAGAGCCTGAATGGCAGATCCCAGAGGTGGCTACTCAGTGGCACAGGGTCCAGTGGTGGCCCCCAAGGTTCAATACTTGGGCCAGGACTGTTTTACTTATTCATCAATGACCTGGCTGAGGGCAGAAGCCTCCTCAGTGAGTTCTCTGGTGACACAAGGCCGGGAGGAGGGGCCAGTACCCCAGAGAGCCCTGCAGCCCTTGGGAAGGACCTCAAAAGGATGGAGAGATGGGCAGAGAACCTCCTGAAATCCAGCAAGGGCAAATGCAGGGTCCTGCCCTGGGGAAGAACAACCCCAGGCACCAGGACAGGCTGGGACTGACCTGCTGGGAAGCTGCTCTGGGGGGAAGGACCTGGGGCTCCTGGTGGACAATGAGCTGTCCCCGAGCCAGCACCGTGTCCCTGTGGCCAAGAGGGCCAAGGGGATCCTGGGGTGCATTAGGAAGAGCACTGCCAGCAGGTCAGGGAGGTGATGCTGCCACTCTGCTCAGCCCTGTGAGGATCACCTGGAGTGCTGTGTCCAATGTGGGGCTCATAGGTACAGGAGAGAGGTGGAGCTCCCAGAGCAGATCCAGCAGAGAACGGCAAAGGTGATGAAGGAACTGAAGCATCTCACTGAGAAAAGGCTGAGGGAGCTGGAGATGTTCAGCCTTGAGAAGAGACCTCATCCTGTCTGTCAGTGTCTGCAGGGAGGGATCAGAGGATGGACCAGGCTCTACTCAGTGGTCCCAGCAATGGGATGAGAGGCAATGGGATGAGAGGCAATGGGATGAGAGGCTACAGAAGGCCATACACCCTGAGATGTTGCACCAAACCACAATAAACCAACAGATGACAACCAAAAGGAGTCCCTTGCTGGTATTTAACTGTATAATTTCCTAGAAGCACTCTGCAACACAGATGGGCTGGAGGGTGGGCTGACAGTCTCCAGGCCCCTGGGGTGCCCCAGCAGTGCTACTCAACCACCTCTGTGGGCAACAAGACCTGCCAGCAGCACCCACTGGCCCTGGGGCCACCAGAGCCTTGCTGGCTGTGTGTGGGGCACGATGGAGGTGTGGGTTGACAGCCCTGAGCAGCACGTGATGTAGTGCTGCCATCAGGGAGAAGGGACACTGGGTCTTTGAGAAATCTTCATGGTCAGCTGATTTCTGAGGAGGAGAGTGGAAAATGTACCTGGGAAAAGTCCCTCTCATGTTTGAACACTCTCTGGGGAGTGCAGGGGTTGCTGAAGGGGCATTCTGTGTTCTGCTTCACCCATGGAGCACCACCTCGATCCACGTCTGAGTACATGAGAAAATGAGGTTTAACTAATCTACCACTTAAAGACATAACTGCTAAAATAATAGCATTTGGATGGAGCAAGGGTTATCTGTTCTGGAATGGCAGATATCCCTCAGTGACTCTGCTGATGAAAGGCACAGCCAGCCAGAGCTTTGAGAGGCTCAGGAGTGCTCACTTGCTCCCTCTCTCAAGCTGTCTGTCAGCTATTTATGGCATTTCCCTTATCTCCCAGCAAAATTAATCCTTCCACATACGTTACATAACATGCTTTTGCCTCAGACCAGTGAGCTTCCCACCCTCCCCAAAGGACACCTGGTATCTGAGGTGCTGGTCTGAACTGGAGGAAAATATTCTGGAGGTTCTCTGCAGAGAAGCACTGGGGAGAATATCAGTGTGTGGCCCCATCACAGCTCTCTGAGATTTGCATGACTTATTTGTGCTGATTATAAATGAGGAGAGAATATTTTTTGTCAACCCTGTAAACTCAGCCTTTGATCTCAAAATCAAGAGGTGTTCTTTTGCTTCCTACACCACCAAAGGTGTTTTAAAATCTCCTGCCAGAATTGCGCTGACAATTTAGCTTCAGACCATGGGAAGCTCAGCCCTATTCATACTTCATGAATTGAAAAGCAGGTGGTAGCACAATACATGTGCTGGATTTTTTTTCCTTTTCCTGTAATATAGACAGTGGTTTCTTAAGGATGTTGTTTGGGAAGATGCAGAAATAAACCTTCATTCTTTGTGGTGCATCTCCTTTGTGCTGATGTATCAAAGTACAGCTGCTGCAAAACCAGACTCCCAGATGATCCAGAGCTTCCCTTGCACAGGAAGAAGCTGCACATGGGCAGTGAGGATTTCTCAGTGCCACTTATTCCCTACCCAGTGCATCCGGAGTATGATGGGAGCAAACTGCTTGATAGAGGATCTTGACAATCAAGAGGGCAGGAGGAGAGCAGAAAGCAAATCAGATTAGCCTAACTTTACATAGTTATGAGGTTCAATTAGATATTAGCATTTTGGGGCATGGGAGGGAGGGTTGGGTCCCTCAGACACTCCTCTCCTGTCTTTCCTCTACATTGGACTGTGGATGATGACCTTGTTTCATTGAGACAGCTGCAGTGTAACCAAGCTGCTTGTACCTAAACCCAGCACCCCTCAGAGCATCCAGCTTGTGCAGCTTTCACTATGGGAGAGAGCATAGAAAACTCTTCCTTTGCATTTCCCTCCTGTGCTGTAGGGCTAACACACTCATATAAGTTATAGGTTACTATTTTTTATTGTTTGAGTACCTCTGATGCCTTGTGAAGGCTGAGCTAGAGCAGAGGCTGGACAAAGCTAAAGCAGGGATTTATTAGAAGGCCTCAGTGGATGTACCTTGGGCAGCACAAGAGCCCAGCCAGGGCTACACCCCCGGTGAACCAAAATGGTCACAAAATGGGCAACTGGTCACAAAGTCTCACACTTTTGTAAGTTCTGGTCTATTTGCATATTGGAGTTAATTGTCCAGTTAAGCTATAGCTTTAGGTTATGAAGTCCCATCCTTCTCGTTTTTTCTCTCTTTAGTCTACTATTGTTTGTGCTCTTGGGCCTGAAATTTGGATCATTTGTCCTTGGTCCCTAGCTAGAGAAGGAATTGTTTTGTCTCCCTACTCTGTACAGAGAGCTCACCATCCCCCTTTTTAGTGCGTGTAAAACTACACACTAAAGCAGTACAAAATCCAAAAAATATAAAAGCTAAAACCCGAGGCATGACCTTCACACACAGCACCAGCACAGTGAGACTTAACCAGAATAAGAACACCCCACAGTGAGTTAGGGGAGTTGCTGATGTTGCACTTCATACATGTTAAAATTCTAATGATGGCAGGATTTAAATTAATTTCAGACTGTGTTACTATCTTTAATTTTTTCACTGGTCTATGATTTACCTGATGGAAGAGGATACCAGTGCTGCTAAATGCTACCATGTCATGGAAAGGTTTCCTCAAAGAAAACCTGTGCAGCACTTCTAGATCCATCCTTTCTCCTGAGGAAGCTTGTTCTAAGAATAGTTCCAGAGTTGTCTCCTGCATTATTCCAGAGGAAAGAAAATGCCTGTTTCAGTCAAGAGCCAGTAATGACTTACCTGTTTTGGTCACACTTAGCATGTTTGTTAATGTACAGATGAACAGAAATCTAAATTAAGTGGGCAGATGTGGGTAGTGTTGAAAGGTGCACGTTGAGTCATCAAAGGCTGTGAAGGGATGAATTTTACAAAGAATTGTTAAACTGGCACATGAGTCCTCTTATTACAAGGTGGCATGTGTGAGTTAAAAATAAATGAGCTGATTCTTAATTCAGTTACAGGAGTGCCAGAACTACCCCCTGCTTGAGTCAGAGGTAAATACATTTCAGGGGGGAAGGCATACATTTGGAGAGGACATGGCAGGCCAACTCAGTCCAGAGCAACCTTCAGTGGTGTCCAGACTGCTGGAGACATTTCTTGTTTCTCTCTGCAGCAGCTAAAAAGCTTTTCAAGCCATTAGAAATTTTCCTATTGAAATATTTCCTCCAGAAAATACCCTTTTCACAAAACCCAGAATTTACACACGAAAATTTCTAATTTCACCACAAAATTCAGATCCTTCACCAAGAATATCAGAAATAGGTACCCTTCTCAGGGACTCCTTATTTCACTATTTTTGGAAAAGAAAAAGGAATATTAATGAGGATACTCTAGGCATATGACAGAGATCTTGGAAATAAAATTAGCAATAACAAAATTGTGTTGTAGCTCTCAGACTGGAATCTTCTTGGAGTCCCTTCTTATTAAATACTTTTTGGTTATTACTTTATGTCCAAAAACACATCCAAAGCATATATTTATTGTAAGCAAATGTTTTGTTTGTTTTTGCAAGACTGGATTCGTTTTTTTCCAAACCTTTCCACTGGCTGCTGCCTTCATCCACTTCTCTGGCTATTGCTAATGGCTTTTTCTCTTTGTCCTCAGTGCCTAATGCCTGGACCTGCTTTCATAATTCTGTCATTAGTCCTCTGCTCTTTCTCTCTTAAAACATCCTTTGCAAAAACCTGATCTTCCCTCACAAAGGACTGAACCTAAAAATACGAAGACCAGAGCTGCTCGCTGTGATAATAGATTGAGTGTGACTTTCTGACTATATTACTGCAATCACTATCTTTCATTCTCATTAACCCTGCAACATGTGTTCTCTTGTCTTATTTTGTCTAGTTTTAGTCCAGCTCAAGTCTACAAATCTCCACTCAATTTTGTAGCTCTGATGCGAGTAATGCACTGAAGCCAAACAACACTAATTAAAAATCTATGTTTTATACCACCAGACTGTTGTCTCCCTGGAGAGAGCATCAGGACTGTTCTCCAGGAAAGCTCTCCACTGATGGCACTGTATAAATACTGATTTTAAGAACTGATTTGAAGGTAACTATCACTTTATTTACTCTTACAGAGAAGAAGTACCTTTAACTATGTTGGCTGGCTCTAGACAAAAAGAGGTCTGAGCAACCAAGCTTGTTATGCATGCTCAGGATCCAGAGCTGCATTTTACAGGTGGCACCTACATTGGCAAGAAGCAAACTTCAAACCCTCAATAGTCACATCCATGATGCTCAGGGTTTCTCAATCCAAATACTTCTCTTCCAGCTAACACCCATTTGTTAGCACTGCTGCCTGGACAGCCACTCTGCTGTCCCTTTGTCTTAGAGACCAGCAAGCAAATAAATCCTCTGTATAGTTTTATTTCTGGAAAAAACACATTAAGATTACTGCTGCGTTAATCTTAAATACTCCTGTCCCCCAGGGGGCTGACAGCATGGGGACAGGCACAGAAAGCTCTGCTGCAGCACTGCCAAATGGGACAGACTGTGGCTCTGTCCTTGCTCACCCTGTCCCACAGATGTCCCTGAGTCACAAGATCACCCACAATGAGTAGAACAGCCTCTCAGAGGGCTTGGGTGTAGGAATGTGCCCCCCTGATGACAGAGTGACAAAACTATCCTATTCCCCTTAAGAAGGAAATAAGCCCAGAAGTTTCTCTCCTCGGTTAGGCGGAAAAGGCATCTCATGGGACCTGGGGGACTTCACCTCAAACTTAAGGATAGCCAATTGGACAAGAGCCAAAAATCCTGCCTGAGCAATTTATCAGAAAAAGAAGAGAACAAAGAAATTAATTGCTTTTGTCAGGTGTTTTTCCAGGAGCAGGAGGGCCTCTTGCACCTGGCTCGGTTTTTCTCTGTAAAGAGTTTTGTTATTTTGCCTTTTATTAAAACCTTTTTGTTTCCAATACTACCACAGAAGCCATCCTGCTGATTTTATGCCTTCTAAGGTAGCTGAGCTACCTTGGGTGTGAAATATATCTCCAAGAGCTTATGAGACCTGGCTCAAGGAGACTCCTATTTCACTTGGGCACCACGAAGTACAACTAGAGGCACTAAGGAGGAAGGCTGGTAGCACACTCAGCAGCCCAAGAAGAGCCAAGGAGGGACACAAGCACAACCACAGTGTCAAAACAAAGCCAAAGCCTCCAGCCAAACCCAGCTCTCTGCACCCAGGCTTCCCCAGCAGTGTTTGAAGGCAGAAGCTTCCTGGGAGAGGGAGAAGAGCAGACAAGGGAAGCTGGTGGGACATGGAATGGAGTGGGACCAGAGGGACAGAACCAAGCCCCAGCTCCCAGTGATGGCTTGAATCAGTCCAGGGAAAATTTCTGGACATGACCATCTCACAACCCTCTGGAGAAAGGGAGGAAAAATGCTGGAGTCTGCCTGAGGAGCAAAGGAGCACAGCAGCTCCTCTCCTGGCACAGAGAGCTGAGAATAAAACTGGGCTGTCAGGGGAGTCACACGAGGATAGAGACAGCACAGGAAGGGGCAGCAGCCAGCTCCAGGATGTGAATTTACTTCGTGCTCTGGCTGAGCAGCCCCAGTGATGCAAATTGCTGCAGCTCTGATTAATTAGGCTGCTAAACCAGATTTATAGATCCCATATATGGCTATAGGAGCACAAAGCAGCCAGAGACTTTCGACAACATTTCATCCTTATGGCCTGATGCACAGACAATGTTTGCTTGGTTTTAACCACTGTAGCTGTGCCAGGGAGGAAATGTTTCCTACCAACTGGCTCACACAAATAAATCCTGAGTGTGGTGTGGGCATGGCCATCTCAGCATAACAGTTTGTCACAGCTATCTCCCTTATTCATTTCCCAGACTAGTATAAAGCATTTACTGGTGCAGCTGCATTGAAATTAAAAAGGTCAAAGCACTTGAACTGTACTGATGTAATACAGCTTTTGTATACAATCATTGTGTTAAACCAATATAACTTCTTATCCTTGGAAAAAGTTTGAGCCATGGCAATGCACCAGAGTTTTGTGCAGTTTAGCAAGACAAATAAAAAAATAAGGAGCAAGAAGAAAAAGCAGAAAGAGGAAGAAATTAACTCTGCATGAATCTGTTTTCACTAGGTTAGAAAAATCTGTATTTTCCATTTGTGTGATTACTGACTTTCTCTTTGGCTGCAGTTTTGAAAACACTTTTACCATCTTTATTCCCTACAAAAAAAGATTGTCTTCAAACAAATATCTCAGAGGGTTTATAGAACTGATTACAGTCTGATTCTGTAAGGAAAGAAAGATAATTGTGTGTGAGCTGATAAATGTTGCAGGGACAACTCTAAACAATCGTGCATGAATTATATCTCCAACAAATGTAATTACCAAACAATTCAGAAAATGTGAAAAAGCTGCTATATTTTTGTAGTTATATCCTTTCCTGGCCTGTGTTTTGGACAGCTCTCAAGCCTCCCTGATTAAATCTGGCCAGAAATCTTCTGGTGGAGCCAAGTCCCAGTGAGAAATGCCGATTCATCAAAATGAAACACTGCAGAGTGTGGGAACCTGTTCTCTTGGGTTCAGCACACAGGGGCTCCAAGCCTGCCCTGCTGGGAGAAAACTGCCAGATTTTCTCCTGTCCCACCTGCACCTCCCATGGTACCACACTGGGCAGACTCCTCAGAGGGGCCCACAGACTTCAGACAAGGCTCTCTGCAGGTCCTCCAAGCATAAAAACAATCAGGAAGTATTGTATTTGTGGGGTTCCCAGACGAAGGAAGGAATGATGAATCTGACTCCATGTTCTTAGAAGGCTAACTTTTTATTTTGTGATACTATATTATTGTTGGGAAGAATGAAAGTTGGCCAAGAAAGTCTCACAGATATATATGTTTAGCAGAAAGGTTTTTAAATGTAGAGTCTGATGAAGGAATAGAGATGGAAGTAGGTTTTGATATAGAAGAAAAGAATTGCTGAGCCAGTCTGACTGGATAACCAAGAAGGCAAAGGCTGTGTTAGTTAGAAGAGGTTTTTATGGCCTAGAGAAAAGGATAAACCCACCTCAGACAAGATGTTTTTACCAAGCAGAAAGACAGCACAGGCAAACAAGGCAGCAAAGCTGCAAGTAGGAAAAAGGTCTCAGAATTTTCTATTGCAAGAAAACTGAAAAACAACTTCTAACTTAAACCGTAATGTACTGACTTTTAGTGATTGGAGAATAGTAACATGAATATGGTAATTATAGTAGTTATAGATTGGTTCTACTGCATTAAGGTGCTCAGCAAAGAACAGTCTATAATGCATTGGAACCTAAACCAAAGGGTCTCCAGGCCTGCCTGCAGCTGGAGCTGACAGCTGTAGGCACAGCTCTGTCACCCACCACCCTGGGCTGCTGCAACCTCTTGGATGGAATAAACTGCATTTTGGAGAGTGCCTGGAGTCCCACATCTCTCATTTAGGCTCTTACATATTATATTAAAGAATACTATACTAAACTATACTAAAGAATACAGAAAGGATACTTACAGAAGGCTAAAAGGATAATGATAAAAACTTGTCACTCTTCCAGAGCCTTGACACAGCTTGGCCCTGATTGGTCATTCAGTCAAAACAATTCACATGAAACCAATGAAAAAATCACCTGTGGATAAACAATCTCCAAACACATTCCAGAGCAGCAAAACACAGGAGAAGCAATGAGATAATATTGTTTTCCTTTTTCTCTGAGGCTTCTCAGCTTCCCAGGAGAAGAATTCTGGGCAAAGGGATTTTTCCAGAAAATATGATGGTGACGAGGAAGTAAAAGATAAGAGACAAAAGTCTTTATTCCTGAGGTAGCTGGAAGCAAAGTGGTCAGCTGACTTTCAAGTTTCCCAATATAAGCCCTGTATTCTTAAAGCAGACTGCAAAATCAGCATAGTATGACTCTGAAAGTGCTTGCAATTGACCCCAGGAAAGATTAACCTTTGCTTACATCAATATGTCAGGAAATGTGTTATAAGCTCTTTAATGCAGGATATTTGATAGTGTTTTGGCCTACATTTCTGTTTGAGCATCCTGCCCTAGTGCTGTGTTAATCCCCAGTCTGTACTGCCACTCCTCCGCTCCGAAGGGAGGGACAGCAGAGCGCTGTGTGCAGCCACAGCCATTCTCTGACACTTTTTCCATGTGCACAGTGGCTGTCCTGGAGTGCTGCACATCCCAGACCTCACCAAGAGCAATGTTCTGCCAACCTGCTGGGCCCTGACTCTGGGCTGTGCCTGTCCCATGCCATGCTGCCCTCAGTGGATGCTACCTGGAGCTCCCAGCTCACCTTCCCAGGGTCAGTTCAGGACACTGCACCGCTGTCATCAGTGACAGAGAAGTGTCCCTTAGCACAGTACCTTGGATCCCTGCAGGAGGAGACAGGCCTTAGGGTCCTGACAACACGAGCATCAGCCAGGAGGTATTTCCTACCCACTGGCATGCAACAGGCACAGGGAGGAAGGGAAAATCAGGTGAAGGGTTCCACTTAGCACTTTGCAGGGCAGCTGGTACTGCCAGGAATGCTCCTTTCTGCAGCAAGATATTATTTCACTGTCTAAAGTGCCTTGTGTCCTGCTGAGGGTCTCCCACGTGCATCCCTGCAGGCTGCCCTTCCCTCACAGCTGCTGGGGCAGCCTTGGCCTCTTCCCATGCTGCTGTTCTTGGGTGGCTTCTCTCTTGCACCTAAAAACTCCAATAGCAATAGAACTGCCCCTTCCCCTTTCTTGGGTGGCTTCTCTCTTGCACCTAAAAACTCCAATAGCAAGAGAACTGCCCCATCCAAATGCCTCACATTTTGTAGCCTTTGACTTTTAAAAGAGAATAAAATGAATTTTAGCTGATTGCATGGAGCTGATAAGTATTACCCAGTAATACTACCTGCACAAGGCTTGGCTGCCCATCAGCCCACAACACTTGTACCTGATTAAAGCACTCTGCAATCAACAGTGAGAACACCAAAAGGGGAGAAAACAATAGAAACTCTGAGCTGTGAAAAACACAAAGTATTGCTACATTTTTTCTGGCTGACTAGGAGGAAGACACAGTGGGGACAAAATCATCCTCATTGTTATGTTAATTGGCTGTACTGGAGGGACCAATCTCAGGAAATGCTTGTCTGGACAGCCAGAAATAATTTCCTTTCCAATTTTATACTTTTTCTTTCTATATCTTGTCTTTACCAAAAGAAAACTGAGCCACCACCTGTGGACACCATGGGCAGAGCTCTGTGAACATAGTTCTGTCCCAGATTATCCATGTGGCAACGTTTGTAAGGACTCATTTAGGTTTGTGTGGGTCCAGCAATGAGCATGCCAAATCTGCTGTCTGCTCTGAACCTTTGGCTATGTTGGGAAACACAATCTATTTTAATTTTTTTTCAAGACAGTGTGCTGTTTTCTTGAGTCACAGGATGCATACCCAAGTGATCTATCTTTGAGATAAGCAGGTTTAGACAGAAGCATTTTCAGTTCAGTCTCAGCAAAGATGGGATCTACAGGATGAGCTCAGAAAACTCCAAAGGAGAATTGTGCATCAAAACACAACTTAGCTTCTTAACCATGTAGGCTTGTACTTGTCCCCAGTGTGAGTCTGCAGCTCACTGCTCTATCTTTAAAATCTGTAAACACTTCCACTTGTGGTCTTAAACCTTTGTATAGACTGAAGCTCATTTGGGTGCTGGTCATGTACAACTTCATCAAAAAGAGTTAATGGTTAATTTAATTGAAAGCAGGATACATGACTTCTTTAGGATAGCAGAAACAGGGAAGGGATAATTTTTACTAATTTAGTTCATTTGTTAGGAAGCCGAAACACTGGAACTCACAAGATACCATTAACCTCACAGTAAGTAAAATGTCTAACACTAGCTGGCAATCAAAATTTATATGGCTTTAAAGAGATTCACTTTCTTCATGGAGTTGATTTCAGCTGCTGGTTTCAGATTCAGAGCCACTGGAGTTAAGTGAAATTTTACTTTATTAGATCTACAGGCTGGTTCTGAATTTTGTTAGTTTCTGGACTGAAAAAACCTTCCATGTCATGAGTCCTGCCATTAATGAAGACAGAAGCACCAGTTAGGAGGTTGATGATGTTTTGTGCTCCTGCACAGACCATTTAGATTGGGAAAAGCTTGATTTGGAGCTATGAATAGAAGACAAGTGAAACTAAGGGTTCCCCAAAAGAAGAAGGGAGAGAAAGGTGGGACCTGGAATGAAAAAGATCTTTGCTAAATATCCTGGGAGCAGGAGAAGTTCTTGGAGACCAGAGCAGAGTGAAGACAAAAGCAGTGGGATACTCAGGGACCTTGTCTGGTCATTCACTGTGAGCAGGAGCAAAGCATGAATGGACAAGGTTTTGTCCAACCTTTCCAGACTGGGAGAGCCCAGCTGGTGAGGGAAATTGAGATATCATGAAGCTACAGCAGGGAGGGGAGTGACTGAGTGTGTTAAATAATAAGATAAGCTCTTATCTTTCTGATTCTTCAGCAAATCCCAGTACTCAAATCCACTAGGAGTCACTTCTTGCTTTGTCTTGCTCATGAACAAGCAGAAGAGATAGGATTGACCCAATAAGATGCTCATTATAAATGATCCCTTAAGGCTGAAATTCACCCAAATTTGGAGTTTATTGAGGCTGAAATTTGCTCAAATACAGGGAAGAGTACAAACTGTGTATTGCTTCAAAACCACTGAAGTCACAGAGCTGGGGGCAGAACAAGCTCTGCTTCTATCTGGTGTAATGGCCTTGTGTTGATCTGCTGTTTGTTTGTTTCATTTTGGGGTTTTTTTTGGTTTGTTTTGAGTCTGGTTTTTTGTTTGCTTGTTTTTGCTTTGTTTTGTTTAGTTTTGGTTTGCTTTTTTTTGTTTTCCTCCAGTTATTTTGCTAAGCACCCTGAATATCCAAGTAGAAACGGATTCAGGAGGCAGAAATGTTTTGGTTTTGTTTGTTTTCCTCTCACTTGCTTGTCACATGGTTCTCCATACCACCATACATCTGCTTGCTAAAAGAGCGAGCTGTGCTCAGATCTTACCAGCAAAACAGCTTTAAACCAGCTCCTTGACCCTGTTGCTGACAATGCTTTCCCAGTATTGCTCTGAGATAACAGCTGCAATTCCAAAGATGCTGCAGTACAATCCCAGTCACATGAGCTGGGGCTTTTTCTTAAGAAGATTGTTTTAAATTACCTACAATACAATCAGCTCCTTTTCATAAAAAATGACATGCTGGGAATTTGGACTCTGTAGTCCATTGCTTAAACTGTGGCTCTTCCATTTGCCAGAATTTTATGTGGTAATAAAGCCATCTCTGGACCCAGCAGGAATGGAATTTTAAAGTTTAGTGATTTCAGCTGTGAGTTATGGGCAGGAAAAATAAATTACTTACACTTTTACCTACCACAGTGTTTGGAGAAACATTTCTCCACCTGCTTCTGTGCCACTTCCTCTCTTTCTGCAAGCATCATCTGGAGTGGTACCATGACATCTGATGGGAACTCAGGACAAAAAAGGTTAGTAATGCAAAGTTTGCTGCAATCCTGGACATGCTTAGGCCAGTGTTTGTCACCAATTTGTTTTATTGAAGGTGATATTTCAACCTCCTGCTTGGCTGGGCAGGCTGCAGTTCTGGAGAGTTTGGTCTAAAACCCCTTGCCCTATTTCCAGCCCAGGCTGAGGTGGCCTCTGGAGCCATTGGTATTGTGGCTGTTGAGAGTGTGAGTGGTGTTTGTTAGGTGTTATCCAGTGTGGAAAAGGGAAGTTTCACAGGTGTTTACAAAGCCAGAAAGGGGAATGTCAGTGGATGTGCTCCAAGCTATGGCTCTGAAGGAAAGTCATCTTTAGATGATGCGTCACTAGATTGTCCTGACTAGAGAAAGGAGTAACCTATGCTTAGCAAAATTGCCAATAACTCACCTGTAGATAGGCTAACAGCATCTGCTTTCAGCTCTTGTGCACTTCAGCTGAGATATTCACCCAATGGTCTCAGGAGCAACAGGGCTCATCCTGTGGGTATTTAAGAACAATTTGAAATACTGTGATATTCAAGATTGATTCAAGCTGACAAACTATTCATAGACTTGAAGGAAAAGAGGACCCTTTACTTTAAATACCCCTAAAAATCTCTTGCTTTAAAATAATTCTGGTTTTGTGAAAATGAAGCAAAATCCCATCAAGAATATGTAGACAGGATTTTAAAATTATTTTGGCTATTGAACCACTGTAGCTCAAGAATGTTTAGCCTGCAGGACTTTGTACACCACAAATAGTATATAACATTACCCTGTTAACACTAATAAACTCCAAATTGCAGAATATAAACCACTTGACAGCAGTCCTGGAATTATTTTGGCCTCTGTGAAGCAAAGTAACTCTCATAGGTATGAAGCTAAGAAATCCTGTGATGTAGAATTTATGACCTATTTACCTCCAATGCTACTTATAAACAAATAGATCTTTGAAAAACCAGGTTGTAGGATTACAATGTAATTTTAAAAGGATATTGTATTTTTAATTATGCTACTGAAGAAGGGAGATGAGGAGGGAAGAATGATGTGGGGCAATCTACCACTTGGTGCTGAGGGAATCAGTTTTTCCTGCATTCAGTAAAACCAGCAGGTGAGACAGACACACTTAATTCATGATTTCTTTGCCATTACACCCAACCTGTAAAGGTTCTGGCACCAACAAACCCTCTGTGTCCCTTGGCCAAAAAAGAGCAGCCATAAGGAGCAAATTCTCACTCCTGCTTAATAAAAGGAAAATAACAGCTGAGAGATTTGTAAATGTTTGCTGTAGTTCTGCAACAGAATAAAATGTTAAATTCCACACACTACTCGGGCACTCCCATCCCGATCATCATCAGTGAAAATATACCTTCAGTGCAGCAGCTGTAGCTGCTCTAATAAGATATCTACATGGAGAAAATAGGCAATCAAATTTCTGCAAAGTATGAAATTTTCCATTAAATTGTCTCTTCCTTTTATATAACACAGCTGCAACAGTTCTCACTAGTTTTTCTATCTATGCCTCAGCAAACACAACTCTCACTTGCAGGACATTTTCCAAATGAGTCATTTGAGATTCAGAAGATTTCCTCTAAAGGTGTCTAGACCATGACCCCCAAAATTTTATCTTGGAAAAAAAAATTGATCCTATCCTTAAAATTGATCCATCCATCTACAGACTGAATTTAGGAAATAGAGAACATTGTAAATGAAGAACACATTCTGATAAATCTAATATTAAAGAGATGCAAAGAACATCTGTGTCATTTGCTTCTAAATGAATCTCTGGTAGTTTAGTCAATGTGTTAATCTTCAAAAGGCCTTTGATGTTGTGGTCTGTTTGGCTTTGTCTGCTGAACTTTATAGTTTTGCTTTAATAAGGCACGGGTTCTGTGTTTTTAATTTGAGTAACAAGTCATTACTGGTAAACTGAATTGCTTGGAATTACTGTAAATTGCAATGTTTGCCTGCTAATTGCTGCAGTGTCTGAAGTCCTGGATGGAAGGTGTTATTCTTCCCCAGTGTTAATGATCTATTGAGTCATGTCCTGTTGCTGGTTCAGGTGGTGAGGATGCTGATGCAAACTATGCCTGCAAGGCCATTTTGGCTTTTATTCAGAATTAGTCTTTGGTGGTTTAAACAAGAAACATACATGTCTTAGAGAGATACAGTTGTTGAAGTAATCAAAATGCCAACCCAAGCTTCCCATGGGGCAGTGACCATCATAGAAAATCTCTGCTGTGGAGTCTTTTTTTACCCCTCTTTGCACTGTCAGCCTGAGGAAGTAAATCTTGAGTTAGCTGGGGCACATTAGTGCTATGGTTTAGTTGATAAGGGGTAGTCAGTCAAAGGCTGGACTGGATGATCTTGGAGGTCTTTTCCAACCCTAATGATTCTGTGATTCTGTGAAATCTGAGCAGATCTCTAGATCTCTGTGAAGGCCAGTAAAATACTCCAATACCTTTGAGGTCTACCTAACCCATGCCACAGTGATTTGAAGGATGCACTGGCTGAGTAGGGATCACTCAAAATTAATATACATTCTTGAAGAGTTTTATTTCTTGGAAATTATTTAATTTTTAAGGGTCTTGGAATTTTTTGTCCAACCTGAAATGAAGTGTTTTGCTTTCTCCAGGAGTGGTGAAAACCCTTATGTCATTAGGTTAAGACAAGGAGAATGTACACCAAAAAGAAAAAAAGGAGAAAATTGCATAAAATGATACAAATACTCCTCTGCCAAACTTTGTCTGCCAAGACTGCTCCTCAGCCAAACCTTGTCTCTGATGTCCTCAGGGCAGCTCCTCTTTTCAGAGAAAGCACAGGGAGATTAAGGAAGCTGGCCAAAACCCCCACACTTTTGGAGATCTGGCAGTGAAACATTCTGGGCCCATCTCAGCATTCCCACTTCCCTCCTTATTATTGCCCCTTATTCCAACACTTCCTTGTGCCCATACCTGCTTATCCCGTGCTATTGTACAGAGATGTGCTTCACTCTGCACAGATTTTTCCAGAAGAAGAAGCAGCAGCTGCTCTTGGCAGGTGTGAATACTGTTTATCACATCCCCTTCTCTCCCCCCTTGAAGCACAAGCTTCACACACAAGCACAGAGTGATACTCTTGCACATTAAATTACTGCTATTGAAATCAGATTCTGTCTTACACGACGCTGACAGTGCTGTGTTTTATTGCTAAATGCTACAAGTAATTCCTCACACTCTCAATGATTTATCCTGTAGCTCATCTACTCTGGGATTTCCTCCATCATGTAATATCACTAGAATTTTGCCTGAGGAACAACTGCCAGGGAGGACCTGCTGTTATACCTTGCTTCCTTCTTCTGGAACATATTAGCATAACATAAGTAAACGCCATGGAGCAGTTTGACATATTGTGTAAGTACTGATTTTATGTTAAACTGATAATAGATGCTTGTTGGGAAGCTGTAAATTTTCAGAAACTGTCTTAGTCTGCTGATACATTTTAAAACAGAAAAATGTAAAAGCAGCTGGTGTGTCTGTATCCACTATAATCCATCCACATTTCTGTATCCTTGCCTCTCATTTCGCATACACAGAAGTTCTGACTGCAGGGAGCAAGTTTTCCATTTATACTGTTGTACTTTAAACATCTTTCCTTTGACAGTGAGTCTGTAGTGGCATAAATGACATCAAACACACATAGAACACCCTTGCCTCCACAGGGTCCTTGTGTTAGAAGTGCCCAGGAACAGCACACATGGCTTGCTGAATCAAGGACATATTCGTGCTCACTGGGACAGAAGCTGCTCCCAAAGGAGTGCACTAATTGCTTGGTTTGTTAACATAAGAATAAAATAATGACCAGCCTGGTCAGCCCAGGCCCAACCAGCCCCAAGGCCTGTTTACCAAAGTATCCAGCCAGAGACACACAGGGGAAGGTCATAATAAGCACAGGCTGATATTTAACCCAGCACCTCTCTGGCAGTCAGTGCCTTGGAGAGTACCTGAGCTGCAGGACATGCAGAGACTGACCTGTCTAATGAGCACCCATGGACCTGCCCTAATTTAGCTAATTCCTTCCAGAATCCATTTGCATTTTTGCCTCTGCAGCTTCTCTCAGCAACAAATGCCTTCTTCAGTTATGGACTCTGTGAAAAAATACCTTCTCCAGTTTGTTTTAAAATTGCTGCCTGATGCCTCAGCATTGAAGTCCCATTCATTTCTGTGTGATCAGCACCAGAGAATAGTCCTTCCTCATGCCCTTTCTTTAACCCTGTAATAACTTCTTTCTTCAATAAAGCATCCTTCATGCTTTAACATATGCCTTTCCCTTTTCCTCTTTCTGAGGCCAGTCATGTTCTGTTTGGTCTTTCCTCCTGTGCAAGCTGTTCTCTGATCAAACTTTCTCATGCCTCTTTCAACTCTGCTTTTTAAGAGATGAGGAAAGGAGTAGCCCTGTGTGCAGTCTCCAGAATATGTCTGCACCAGACACTTGTACAGATGGTTAAAAGTGTTTTCAGTCTGACTCTCAATTCTTCTCCCTAATAATTCCTAGTAGCCTGCTCGCCCTTTCAACCTCTGCTGAGCACTGAGCTTACAGAAGCAACTCCAAGATTTATTTCTTGAGTGGTAACAGCTAATTCAGAGCCAAGAACAGTATATGCATGGCTGAATTTCTTTTTCCCCTCAGATTCACTATACTGCACATATCAATGCTGAATTCTGCTCAGTGTATACCAAGACTTTCTGTGGTCATTTACAATCAGATCTACATTTGGTTATATTAAGGGTTTTTTTGCATTACCAACAAACTTTGCCATCTAGCCCCCTTTTCAAACTTCCTTCTGAGAAAATGGTGACATCCCAGCAGAGTTAGTATTTCCCTGCTATGAAAAACTCAATCATTAGTCCTTCCTTATTTCCAATCCTCTAACCAGTTATTAATCCATATGAGGCCAAATACAACTTCAAAATGACAACAGTTCCAAATGACAACTTCATTTCTCTAAGAGCCTTTGCAGATGAAACTTGCTGAAAGATTCCTGGAAGCCCTCATCCACTCTATCAACTGAATCACCTTTATTCATATACTTCCTTGTACCTTCACAGAGTACTCATAGATCTGTAAGTCGTGACTGGCCTGACTCAATCTGTGTTGACTATTCCTCAGCAAAACACATTTTTCCCTATGTCTGGTAAATCTACACTTTATATAAGTTTTTGTGACTTTGCTTGGTAAGAGAAGTCTGAGTTTCCTCAATGCAAAAGCCAGGCATAATGCCCTTTATTTCCAACATGTCTCTTGTAGTCCTGGTTTAAAAAAAAAAAAAAAAGAGATCATTTTTCTGATATCTATAGCCTAAACTATGTTAATTCTCAGAATAAACTAAAACTCTTAACCTCTTTACATTTCTTTGAAATTATTTAATTTTTTAGTTGATTTGTTCCACATGCTAGTCCACTGTTCTTTCCAGCTAAGACAGGTGATTTTTGGACGGGTACCCCCTAAAGAACAACAGTCTCAGGTTTCTCCTTTACCTCTTTGTGGAGAACACGGGGACAAAGCAATCAAAGCTCCACCTGTTGCAGGAGAAGCAAAGGATTTGCTTCCCTCCAGGAGCAGCTGCTGCTACTTTGTGCCCTCCTGTAGCAGAAGATGTGGCACCAGCTCTGCTGTACCTGTTTGCATTGGGATTCACCTTCCCCAGCACTCATTCAGCTTTCCTGCAATGACTTTATCTTCCCTGTGTGATGCTTTTATAACTTGTTCACCCCTGGATCTCCCCAAGTGTGGTAAATGTCTTACTTCTGATGCCTTTGAAGTTTTTGTTGCTGTGAAGTTTCACACATTTATCAAATTACTTCTCACAACCTTCTCTATTATTTTTTTCTTGGTCTGCCCTAACAGGGCAGTCATTTCACTTGCTAAAGTTTTTCACTTCACTTGCTAAAGTTTTTGCTGTTGGTTATGGAATCATTGCTCTTTTCTCTTTCTGGCTCTGGTCTTGTTTAATTATTTATTATCTCACAGCACCACTACACCCCAAGGCTCAGGGACAGATTCTCCCCCTCACTCTGTGAGGATCCTGGCATCTGACCTGGCAGTGGATTCCTGCTCCTGGGAGCTCATCACCCAGAGTTCAACTTCTTCCATACTTCTCTAGCTCCAGCCTTCAGGCTGTGTGTTTACATTATCCTTCTCACCAAGTGCTGACACATTACAATTAAAGCACATCAGCACTAGTTAAACCAAATACACAATCTTATGGTCATGACAAAGTCAAGATTTGACTTTTAATCTTCCTTTGTAGTAATTTGTAAGGAAATGTCCCTTTGGTGCTGACTCCAGCATTAGAATTGCAGACTGAATGTAGTCAGACAAGTCAGGCTGTTGTTTGTCCCTTTCTCTAAAACAAATAGTTTCTAAAGGATACTTGCTATGTCTATGTATCTTTTAGTGAAAATCCCCAACCGTCTGACAAATATTCAAAATTTGCTGTTATCCTATTGCAGTGACTCTTACTGTTTTGGAACAGTGTGATTCAATATGTGAAACCCAGAGGAAATTGCTTTTTCATGGGGTTTTGATGCTCTGAAATGCAGCTTCACTGAAATTAAGCTAACAGATTAACTAAGTTAACTCAATCAACTGAATGAGCCTCACTCTCCCACAGGACTCAGAAGGAACTCAAACTTTTCTCCAATAAATCTGGCATAGCCCAAGGGAACTTTTACAAGACGTTTGATTGAATCTTAAAGCAAATGTATTGTTATCTTCAGTTTACCATCAAAGTTGCTTAAAGATACCATCATTGTGGTCTTCTCAGCAACAGCACCTCAACAGGTCTCTGAATTTGCCAGTGAATGGTAATGAAGTAAAAAAATAATTGAATTTTAATTGACTGCAACCCAAAACTGATTTTTATAATATCTGGATTTATAGTGCATATTTGGGTCATCCTGCAGTGAAAGGAGCAGATGAGAGTTTCTTCTGATGGAGTGCTAAGGTGCCATCAAAGCCTGGCAAATTGGAGGACTGGTAACAATAACTGATCCAAAGAGTCAGAATATCATCACTCTGAATATTTATTGTGCTTTAAGTGGAAGGAAAATTGAATGAAATTCCATGAAAACAAATCAAATGAAGAAATGCTCAGCAAGGAGTTACTACGACGTTTTCAAAAATGCTTTCCCTTAAGAGAGATTTCCTGGCTGCTTTTCTCCTAGGGTGACCTGGAGTGACAATGAGATGCCACACAGGCTCTACAGCCACACAGAAAAGCAAATTCTTCCAAAGCAGAGTCCAGACCTGCTCCCTTTGGATCTCCTCCGAAGAATGAGGAGCTCTTGGACCAAAGCAGATCCTACAGGGACCTATCCCTCACTCCTGCCTTTTCCAGGGGCTCAGCCTTCCTGGATGGACTCCACATTTGGGACAGTGGGTATTTTGGCAAGTCCTTTGCAATCACTGGGTTCCTGGGTGAGTGGGGAGCAGATCTTTTCTTTAAGCATTTTTGTTGGGCAGGATGTTTTACTCTTTCATCTGTGAATCTGATCTCTGTGGAGAAAGAGGCAAATCTCCATTTTCTCTTTAATTCCATATCTTCCCCAGGAGGTTCTAAGTCACAGGGATGCATCTCCCTTCCCTCAAACCAGGTTTTCTCATCTGAGTCCTCAAAAAAGAGAAACCATGAGCAGTAACAGGCTGTGATTGTGCCTGTGATTCCTGTCCCTCACAGTCACCAAATATTAACCAACCCCTCCTGCTGAAGTTATGGCATGGTATAATAAGAAAAAAAAGTATTTTGGAGATCAGAAAGTAAGTAAGGAACCAAAAACCTAAGATTGTGGCCTCTGTATAAGACCATGAGGCCATGCAAGTGGGCTTTGGGGTCGTATTTTAGGATGTTTTCTAGGTTTGATCACAGTAATGGGAAGAGAAACCAGCTCATGGGCTTATTCTCTTCACTAACCAGGGCTCAAAATCAGTCTGGAAGGGGAGAGGGAGCAGGTGTCAGGACCTCCCTCTGGACTGGTACTCTTTATTTCTTGTAAAAATGGAAGTTGATTGTAGCCAGCAGGGAACAGGAAAACAGCTTCTAAGAAATTGTTCAGTGTAAATACCAGCAAATTCATTATTCATAGTTGTTTAATGAAAGTTTTATGTTAACAAATCTTTTTTTCCCTGGATGGCTCATAAGCTATTTGCAGCCTTTTTCTCTTTTTTTGTTTCTTCAATACATGAGGTCACATTCATTGCAGGTGAAGCTTTCAATAAACAAAAAACAAAGATCAGGAGTGAGACAGTAAATATGACTCCTCTCTGTCTACAAGATGTCTTGTACTCCATCTGATTCAGCTCCATTATTCATTGCCTGAAATTTTTCAGGAGAAGTATGTTTAAAATGTCACTTACAATATGAAGATTTGTTTTAATACAATTTAGTCAGAACATTTATGGTGCTCACAGTGTTCCCATCTGTGCTTATGAAAGTTTTCCTTCCATAAATAGGTGCATTCTGTTCTTTGTCTCCAGTGAGAGTCTCACGACTTTTATTACGTCTGTGTTCTCAGAGGTCATTATGAATAACATCTTGTTGGAGCTGCTGGCAGAGATAAGAGGTTTATGCACAGCATCCTGAGCTAAGGACCAGCCATGGTGATTTTTAACACTTTCAGGATTTTATTCTGTGTTTTAAGTGAGCTGACTCTTTGTCAGAATGACTTCTCCAGGCCTGACATTTCCTCTGCTTAGTGTTGCTATTAGAGCAGAGCACACATCAACCAGGCTCAACAACCCAGGCTTCATCTACTTCCAGATCCTTCTTTTTCCTCACAACATTATTAACAGCCTCTTCATTTAAAAATTGATTTTCAAGACTTTGTGGACATTGAGGGATCCACCTGCAGGCTTGGAATTAACCCAGGCAGAAGTGCTGGGGTCATTAGCACTGCCCTGGGCTGATTGGAGCTGTACACCCATGTGCCAATTAGGGGCTTCTTGCTTTTGAACTCAGTAATAAAATCATTCAGAAGTCATGACATGAGTGAAGAAAATGAGCTGTTTTCTTCAAAAAAAATGTACTCCAACTGCTTTTCCCCTTTCCATCTTAAAAAACCCCATATTCCTGTCCATGGCCTGCGTTGTATTTAATATACCTGTGAAGTCCAGCGTAACAAACCACTGAGATTAATAACCTTCAGCTGATAAAGGAACCCTGCTGCTGAAAGGAGGTGCTGTAATCACAGCTGGCCATGGCTCTGCAGCACTCTGCAGGCAGCCAGGAGGTCTGGAGGAACAGATCCAGGCTGAATCCCAGCTGGCAGCTCTGCCACACCAAAGAGAAGACAAGGAGGGATGAGGGACCCAGCAGGGTCTCTCCTGCCCTTCATCTGCTTCAATTTTCCCAATGCCCCACTGGTTATGTCAGATTTACATACTTTTTTATGTAGCTACCTAATTATTTTCATCATCAAATTATATTCATAAACCCAGCACACAGAGTGGGAAAAAAGGACAGTGACAGTGGGAGCACAAGGGGAGGAAGGGCTGAACCACCACAGAGCTTCTGCCAAAGCCTCAATTGCCTTCAGCTGCCTGCACAAAGAGACAGGTTCAACCTCCACATACCTGCACTGACACCTCAGACAGAGCAGGATGGCCAAATGAGAGAGGGTCACCCCTTTGGGTCACCCCTTTCTAGAGGGATCCCCCTGCTCTGTTGGGTGCAGGGATGGTCAGGGTTGGGCTGCTGCCACTTTCCTGCTTCTGCCACTTTCCTGTTACTGCCAAGCTTGACAGCTCCATTACTTGCCCCATTTCAGGCTGCTGGACTGCTTTGGCCTCTCTGCAGCCTAAGTCTGATCTGTAGATTTTAAATACAAGAAATAACTATTGCAGCAAACAGGGCAGACGTGCTGCTGTTCCCATTCAGAAAATGTCTAAACAGTCAGCAATATCTTTTTGTTCAAGCTTTCTGCAGCTCATGTATTGGATTCCTGCTCCCCTGTGGAACTTCCAGGCTCAGTGAGGTCCCCTAAATAATGTGAAAGTCATAGTAGCTGTTGTGACTGTCTCCAAGAAATAGCTGATTTGATAATGGCCCTCCTGCAGAACAGTTAGATAAAAATTACCTTAGTAAAATAGAAACTTAAGGCTCGAGCTGAGCCTGTCTGGTCACTCCCTGACCCTGTTGTCTCCTGTCTCTATTGCAACAATCTCCCTGCTTGGGGACGCTGAGACTGGACATGCAAAGCCTGGAGGCAACCTCACAGATGCATTTTGGGGTACTGAAGAAGAGCTTGTCACCACTGAATGGTGACCTCAAAATGGGCACTGTGTCTGTGCCCCTGCCATGGTGCTCAGGCTCCACAAGTTCACTGAGGTGCCAGTACAAACCAGATTTTCAGCAGCTGCATGCAGATATTTTTCTCACTCCACTGATGAGGGCTGCAGTGTCACAGACTCCTTGAAGCTGGGTGATGGACTTCAGCCAGTGAGGCAAAATGCTGGTATTATTCAGGAATTGATTGGTGTCTGCCAATATCCACCACCACTGGCTGGGGTTTGATGGAATAACTGAGAAAACATGTTGAAAATGTGACAGCCAGTGAGTGTGTTCTTCTTGAGCGCTCAAATTGAGCAGAGTCTGCACAGATGGGGCACGAACCCTGACAGGCACTGGCTGTGTTGCTTTGCTAGGAAGGGTTTTGTTATCCAAAATATGATTTTATAGTCATCAGGAGGCTCTTTGTGCTAAAGACCTGGATTTCTCCAGAGCTCTAAACCTGATTGTCTGCCTCATCAGCACAATGCTTGTGCATGCACTAAATCAACATCTCTTACCAATGGGAATGGGAGGAAATCAATGCTAACTCCCTGCAACCTTAGTTAGTTGGTGCAGGAAAAGGCTCTTCAAAACTTTTGAAAATTAAAGAAACAAATGGGGTTTGGAAGGCAAGAGTGAATTCATGAATCACAGCAAGCTGCCTGAAGCCCAGGATTGAACTGGCTTCCTTCACAGACATTACATTTTGTCTCTACCACATCAGTCTGTCTACAGGGGAAGGACTGCCTTTCTGTGATGATGTTTAATGGTCTTTTGCTTGTGATAAAAGCAATACAAACTTTTTTTACTCTTAATAAGTGGAACCACTCTCTTTTAAAGCAGCTAGGAATTAATAATGGGGTAATAAGTTAGTGGATCTATACTGCAATGTCATCAATTCTGGGTTTATATGAGTGAATTTTTGAAGAAATTATGGTAGAAAAGACTGCTATGGCCATTTAGTAATCCTCTTGCTGAATTTATAACTGGAAATGTTTAAATTCAAAAGTACAGTTGGGCTTGTGGAGGAACTGCAATTCATCCCTTCATCAGAAGGGCCAGTGCTGTCCTGAGCCAGGGCCAGGTGTAGGTGCAACCCTGGCCTGGCTGCAGCTGTATTCTCAGAATAAATGTAATGTGGGAGAGGTCCCCCTGCCCTGACATGAGCTAAAAAAGGAGCATTCTACCCTCATTCTGATGAAGTCATCTCTGCTGGAGTGCATAATTACCACTGAATTTTTAAACAGCTGTAACACATAATATTAATGCCTGAAGAGGACAGCAAAAGAGCATTTCCAGGGAAACAAACCACCACATTTTCCTGCTCCCTGCCACAATGGGCTGAGATAAAACTAAAGCTGCTCGAGAGCTAACAGGGTTTAGAAACCAGTCAAAACTGAGAAAAACAACATTTATGAATGGAGGGGATCATAGGATGAAGTAAACCAGTAAAGAAAGTTTTAGCCTCTGCTCTTATCTCACATTTCCAGCACATCCCCACCACTTCATGACTCTAAATCTGGTATGTTGAAGGAAGAAGTCAGAGCATAGTAGGTATGCAAGAATTGCCAGGGCTTGGGTAAAAAAACCAAAATATGTGGTAGAAACAATCCTGGGAGTCCAGTTTTGCATACAAACATCAGAGATGTTCAGGTTTAAACACTGAGCCATGTGGTGCTCCAGCAGGGGCACCTCTACTTAGAATAGGAAGAATAGGAAGAACAGGGCACCAGAAAGCAGAGGCAGACCCAGTTCTACCTCAGAGCTTTATTTATGAAGGCATTTGGGGCCCTCATGCAAAACAGATCCCCTCCTGGCACCTCTGGAACAGTACAGGGTGATCCTGGGCAGAGGAAAAGGTTTGTGTCAAATGCTGGAGCGAGGGACTGGACCAGCTGAGGTGTTGCACTGCCCTGCAGATCCCAGCACCCAAAGTCTCCAAGCCAAGGAGATCCTGCTAGAAATGTTAGCTTTTATCCAGTCCATCCTGCTGAGCCAGAAACCACAAATTCATTCTTTCCTTTGTTCAAGTCTGGCTCAGGATCAATGAAGACCTCAAAACCCCACAGTTCAAGTTCAGTTCACCTCAGTTGATGGAGGAATGCATCAGAGAGGAAGAATTTCAGACTGCTGTTTGGTTCAGGTTTGGTATAAATTTTTGAACAATTTTCTCTGAAATTCATATTGTAATAGCCCTGATGAGAAAAAAAAAAAAAAAAAAGGGGGGAGGGGGGGGGAAACCCAAACAGAATCTGGACAGTGCAACATAATGGCACACATTGCAGCTGGATGCATCCTGATCCAAGTGTGAGTGATTATACCTGCAGTGGAGAACTTGGAGCAGAGTAGTTTGATAAACTGCACAACAGGACAGTGGATAAGGTGATGGAGATGTTAGCAGCAAGAGATCATAAATCCTCTTTTTGAAATGGGAACTGACTGGCAACTCTCTCTAGTGTATTACAGGTTATTTCAGCTGCTTCTCCCTGCAGACATGACAGAACAAAGATCAACTCATATAAATGATTAAAAGTTAGCTGCTGCAAAGTGTGGCACTTCACTACCTGAGACAGGGCTGAATCTCACCCAGGCCATGGTGAAGGTGCTCCCTGCAGCACATGGGGACAGTCACACAAGGATGGCATTTCATGGGGCTACAGATCTTTGTGGAGCTCATTGTTCTGTTTCCAGCAGTGGCTGTGAAAGGCTGGCTAAGGGAAAACACAGGCCAGGCACACAGAGCCCTTTGCCCTGGCGGTCTCCAGCATCAGAACAGAAATATCCATTCTTCAGGAGCTCCAAACCCACAGCCTTGGCACTGCTGGTGTGTTGTTCCAGCCTTCTGAGGGAAGTGTCTGGGATCTGCATGGGAAATCAGAGTCATTGCAAGGCAGGTCATAAGGGCTCAAGCACAGCTGTGTCCAAGTGACATATTCACAAAAATCAGCTCAATCAGCAGAGGTTGCATGCACAGCTTGCTGCATCTCAAATGTGCCCCCAGAACTGTAATTTCAGTAATTTGATGTGGTCTTGGGAGCAGAGATAAAGCTTTCTCCTCTACAGGTACATGCCCAAGTTATGGTATAGATCCAGACTCCTGAATGACATTTCATCTCCTGCACCCTCAGAGGTCTGTCAACATTTCAGGAAGGGAGAATAAACACATCTCAGTTTACTCCACACCTGAGAGATGTGCAGCATCGATCTGGGGACAGCTAATGTGCAAGGAGGACCTGAAACACCTTCTTCCATTTCCTGTATTGATCAGTCTAACCTGTAAAATATTGTATAATCCAAAGCCTGGGAAGTAACAACACTTTCCCCACTTTCCATTTTGAAAAGAAACAGCCATAGTGACCATCTTTTTGAAGAACCATGGAATGGTTTGAGTTGGAAATGACCTTAAAAATCATCTTGTTCCAGTCCCCTGCCATGGGCAGGGACACATTTCACTAGAGCAGATTGCTCAGGCTTTGTAGGAAGTCTGACAAGGACAGAAGGTGCTGCAAGTGCCCCCACAGGGCATCATTGCCAGCAGGGCTTGGACACTGCAGTGGCTGTTATTAGGCTTGGGCACAAGGAGGGTGTTAAAAGATTTGGTGCTGTCTGGGTCTGTCCTGGTCACACAGAGCACCAAGTCCCTGGAACCTGAAGGTCCATGTGCAAACTGTTCCAAGCATTTTAACCCCCATTTAGGTAAGGGTTTTGGCATCTCAGTTCTGGACTCAGGCAGCTCTGACTCACCTCAGCCTCACTTCAGGCACCCTTAAGAGCCCTACCCTGCACTGAACTTGTTCCGTAAAAATTGCAAATGAAGAGAGAAATTGTTCACATTATGCATTTATATAGCAGTTGTAAACAGGCTTCCATTTTGACCACAAAATATGTCCTTAATTAGAGAGAAGACAGTTACTTTCCTTTTTTTTCTTCTTTTTTTGGTGTGAAAACAAATTCACTACCTGCAGCAAATTCAAAGCCAGCCACAGAAGGGTAGCCTTTGTTTGAACTGCTCCATGACTGACTTGCCAATTATCTTTTTTCTGTGCTTTCTTGGAAAACATACATTTATTTTCCATACCCCCCCTTTGCACAAAGCAGCTGTGTACTCGAGGTTATGAGTTCTTAGTAATGGCTTTATGAATCATAACTCACATTTTAAGGCTGTGCCCAGCCTGGAAGGCAGGAGATGGGGGGAATCAGCATGGCCTTGTTAACCTGTTGTGACTGAAAGAGATGGGAAGAGTTACTGAGCTCTTACCTTTGACCCAGGGCTGTGCAGGCAGAGGAGCCCTGCCTGCTCCCAGGCTGGGGAGACACACTACAAAGCTGAGCTTTGAGAAGGACTTAACAAAAATAGGAACTCAATGTAGTTGAATGAAATGGAACCTGAGTTTAATTGATGTCCAGAAAGGTCATTTCTGAAAGAGTCTCCTGGGGCTTCCAAGTGTGTCAGATGATTGTAGTCCCAAGTCTCTTCCAAAACTTTGAGAAACTTGGATTATCTGAAGCTGGGAGAGGGAGATTTGCTCAAGTGCCAAGATTCACAGGTTAACAACTCTGGCCTTTTGGGGAGGATGGCATTTCAAAAAAAAAATTAAGACAGTGATAGTCCTTTTTTTCCCTGCTATACATGGGATGGAGAAGCAAGGAATCCTCGTGCTGTTCAAAGACCCCAGACAGAAGCTTCACCTTTCCCTATAGGCAGTTTTAAATACTGGAGAAGAATCAAACTTGTTGCAAAGGTTTAGAGGAAGAGGAGAAACATGGAAACCCATTCCTAAACATTTGCAGTGCTGGAGACATTAACAACTGAAACATGGTAGATAAATGTGAGCAAAATGCACCAAGCAACATGTGGAGTAGAAAGCATTTACTATTAGCTTTAAGTGCTTGCAGAATGTCTCTTTGTTGTTCTATTTACAAGGAGCACTTTGCATACAGAACATCAATCTCTCGCAGAGCCAGCACATTACTGTGATAGAAATAGTGAATTAACAACAGTACAGATCTGGCAGGGGGGCTGTCAGCAGAGGGACTTTACCTTTGTCACATAAAATGGAAGAGGAAAACCTATTTTATGCCATTATGTCTTTGTCAGCCCACATGACAAGCAGGCAGTCACCCCCGCTGCTCGATGCCTTTGCCAGAGCTGTACAAAGGCAGAGCAGAGGCAGCTACCAGGGGGATTTAATAGCCTGAATGCCTCATTTCAAAGGGGAGCTGCATTCATCTCCCCTGGCTGGCACCCCCACCCCAAACCCTCAGCAAGTGGAAGGGCTGGAGGGCAGGAAAGCTCCAGAGGTCACATTGACACTATTGTGGATCCAGGCAACAGAATCTCTTTGGAAACTTTCAAAGCACTGGGGCATGCTGTACCTTGGGTTACTCTGAAGGAGGATGTTGGAGCAGGTAGAAAATAAAGAAAGGTCATGGATCATGGAATCATAATGCCCTGGGTTTGGAAAGGACCTTAAAGCCCATCCAGTTCCAACCCCCCAGTCACGGGCAGGGACATCTTCCACCAGACCAGGTTGCTCAGAGCCACATCCAACCTGGCCTTGGTAGACAGGCAAGTCAGATTGTTTTTCAATATTTCAAGGGACAAAAAGAAACTGTTCCCACTTTCATTGGAAATGTGGCAGGAGGTGAGGGTAACTCAGCTAAAGCTCAAGTCAGAGAGGCCAGGACACCTCTAGGCTTGCCAGTCTGTGCCTCCAGAACATCTCCATGCTTGCACTGCCATGGAAACTTGCCTCATCTCCAGGCTGCACACAAATATTGACATGTCAGCTTTGGGTGGGCTCCTGGGCTTCCAGATCTGACCCCACACTGCTGTCTCACATGGGCTCATGACACATTGGCACCAGCCAACCTGGATGCCAGATTTGCTTTATTTTTATATCACTTAGGTTATGTATGTAGGTATTTCTGGGGTAATAGTAGGAGAGCAAAGTGTGTGATCTAAATTAATCTCATATTTGGTCTTTCTGAAATTCCCCCTAAGAGATAATTTTGGCCAATAATGAAATTTTCCTTGTGATGCAGCCTTCTTGTTTCACATAGCACAGGGTTTTTTTCCCTAATTATGTTTGAGTATTTTAGATACTTAACTAAGATGTGGGAGGTCTTTTGCAGTTTCAATGTACTTCTGACAGGAGAAATTGTTACACAGTCCGTTAAATGTGATAGATTGTTAAAGTTTGTAGAAAACTGCAGACACAGTACATTGTATCCAAGTTAACAAGATGTTACTAATTTTTCCATTTCTAAGGGTTGCATTACTCCAGTTTATTTTACCAGACGGTGGACAGTTAAAGGAGTCCCACACACAGGTTTGAAATCCTACAACAGTACAAGAACAGAACTAAATTTCTACTGTCTCACCAAGATTACAGTTCACAGGTCACAAAGGGTTGCTAAGGAAGCAGAGTTCAAGCTTTGTGAATAAGACAAAATGAGAATTTTCAGCTCTCACTCCTCAGTTGTCTTGCTTGCCTGAAAAGAATTGGAGTTGCTGCTGTAATGAGCCTTAAAAAATAATGAACTGTGCTTGGTTACTTTGAGTACAGAGGCAGCAATTAACTGTGCTTGTTCTTGGTTACTTGGAGTACAAAAAACAATGAGATGTGCTAATCCAGTACCAGTGCTTCACAAACAGAGCTGGGATGTATTCCATCTGTGACCATAGCCAGGATTCAGTGCTCCAGTGAGCAGCTTTGGCACTTACAGAGAGGATGTAAGTGGGTGTAAGTGGTGGTCTTGTGCATCTGCTGAAAGATGATGGCAAATTCCCCCCTCAGCATGGAGTCCTCAGGCCGTGAATATTCCCTTGAGATGGCACCAAAACCAGGGACTGTGTGTGAACAGTACCCTAAACTTGGGATAAAATAATCAGATATTGGAAATTCCAGGGTGGGTTTTATGCAGCTCAGTAATATTAAGACCCTACCTGCCCTACCAGCTCTACATTTGCTTTCTAAACCTCATTAGTACCATTAAATGGTAAGGAATAAACATATACTTTGTCCACTTTGACTATTGAGGCTGGTACACTTTGGACATGGATTATTCAATTTATGTATTATCTGTGTCCAAGTCCAGGGCATACCATTACCACTGCCTAGAGGGCACTCATGAAATTTGTGACTTTTTTGAAGAATGATGTGGGTTTTAAAATAAAATTTTCCTGCTATATCTTCAAGGATATTCTCATCCATAAATTTAAATTTTGATGCTTAAGGCTCTCTGGTCATTGTTAATCAGAAAGATATTAGAATGGAAAACCTAACCTTTACAGTGAGATAATGCACAATTGGAAATGGTTTTGTTTTTCAAAGCATTCAGAGGTTTTTTGTTTATCACAGCATCAAACAAAAAATGTGAAGCTTAAAAGTAACTTCAAAATTCAGAATTGACCTTTAATATTTAGCTCTACATTCCTTTTTTTTCCCCCCTGCCTTTCTGTAGATGCAAAAATCCTCATAACAGCAAAGATTATAATGGCAAAAAAAAAATCTATAAAAGTCACCTTTTTTTTCTCTTTCTGGAAAAAAAAAATCATTTTGAGGTCAGGACCTCTCCATGATTGAGATAGGGGAAAAAAACTATTAATGAGCATTAAGAAAACTGTCCTACTTGACAGCCATAAAGCTGTCTCACAGCTCACTTGGGAAAGCTTTAATCTGAAGATTTCTGACTCGTTAACATGCAGATTATTGATATTATAGCCTTGTTATTGCTCAATGCAGGAGGATACCCACTCCAGGATCCCTCTCTTGGCCAGACATTAAGTTCTCTTCTGTTCTGTCCAGGTTCTTCCTTTGTGCCCGAGTGCCCTCCAGCCCCTCATTAACAGCACATCCTGCACCTGCACAGTTTGTTCTCTGTCTTCTCCCAAGGAGGACATGTGGGTGCAGTGAAGTGTTCTGTGATGGTGGGACTCACTTGACATTTTTTAGAAAAAACCTTATAACCTCAGGTATGGTAGAGGGAAAAAAAAAGCAGACATTATATCATGATCCACCAAAAAAAACCAAACCAGTCCATGTTCTTTTGAATTGTGTAGAAAATTTCCACAGCTATTATCACCTCTTTTTTATTTTTTTTCCCTCATCCTTAAAAGAAACAGTCCCAAAGTGTTGGATCACTTTTTGTTTGGTTGGGTTTTTTTAACGCAGCTAAAACTTGTTGGGGGAAGAAACCTGGGCTTCTTACTCTTACTTGCTCACAGTGCTCAGCAAAAACATTTGCAAGATAAAAAGCAGACTTCCTACCCAGAATAATATGGACCAGTGTGAAAAAGAAAGGTCATAGAGCTAATTTTATATTAAAGATGGACAATCTTGGCTCTCTGTGTATAAAAGGCAACGTTTCCCTGGGTTAATGATCTTTCCCTTGTCTCCAGAACTTGGAAACAAAGAGGAGCCAGGGTGTCATTCTGCTCCATTCCCAACTTTCTGTGTCCTTCCTGAGAGGATCACCAAATGCTGGGAGAAAAATGAACCCAGGACCATGGAGCAAGCCAAGGAGCAGCCTCTGAGGTCTGTTTATGTTTCCAGATTGTTCCAGAAATAAAACTTTTCTAGTTTTCTGCAAGTTTTCTCCTTTTTGTTTGGACTCTGCCCTGCAGCAAAGCCCAAATGGTTGTGCTTACAAGGCATGCCTGAGCCTGCTGCTCTGCTGCATTTTTGGTTTTTAATTTTATCAACTGTTCTGATCCTTTCCCAACTACGTTTTCTAGAGGCCTCATGTTGACTTTTAAGAGAAGCTGTTTTATTGACTTCCACAAAATGCATACCAAAATCTGACAAAATGCCAGTTAAATATTTTCCTTCCTCCTACTGGGAATAATATATTTTCAAAGAGTTGGAAATAACAAGTATTTGAACAAGTTGCATTCATTTTTCAGACTATCAGACACTGTTGAGACACAAATGCTCCCCTACTTAGAGATATCGTTCCCTCCTTAAATAAGACTGGGTGCCACAGAACATGGTGTGTCATTAGCTCCAGTATGTTCTCCTGCCATGAAGTGGGAGTGAGTGTTTACTGAAAGAAGTAAGTAGTATTTGTATTTTAAATCCCAGGAGGCAAAATATTAAAGGGAAAGAAGATGCAGTTGGTGAAAGCCAAAAGAAAAGATGAACAGGAGAAGATTAACTAAGAGGGAAAGTAGAAAGTCCTCAATCACATGGATTTGTTTTAGCACTCAGTACTAAATAGGAATACTGAAATCTTTATGAAACACCCTTAAAAGATGTTGAAAAGGACTCCTATCATCACTGAAATGTGAAGCCAGATTAATTTCTTCTGCACTCTCAAGAAGATCCTTTCTTCCCTGTCTCCTCAGGTATCTCTTCTTCATGCTCTAGACAACACTGTATTTGAAAATATCACTGTTGCCTGCAGCTGCTGAAAAATGGGATTAAACAGCTCCAACTCTTTCTCCAAAGTAAAACTGCTTGATTTACTTTCAAAGCAAAAGTAATTCAAACTTTGAAGAAATTCGATTCATCCTTATAAACACTCTGCAAAAAACTCACATCTCCTTCTTGGGTAAGAGTGAAATGAGTATAAAAATGAAGGAAACTGGCTCAAGGATGGCCACAGTCAGAGCAAACCAGGAGAAGTCCATGAAAGGCAGCCTGACAGCTGAAATGGAGGAATGCAGGGGCTGGCCCAGCACTGCCCCACGGGGGCTCCTCCTGGGGTGTTCCATGGCTGTATCTCACAGCCTTCATCAATTCCCTGCACTCATCTCCTTCCACTGCCTAATTAAATTAATTACACAGGCCACACAGAGCAGCCAGGCTGCCCCTACTTGAGGCTGTCTGCAGCAAGCTTGTGTCCTAGGCACATCTAATCCATGGCAAGAAGGCATTTTTTGTTTGCTTTTTAAGATATGGGAGGAATCATCTGGTCAAATGAAAGCATCACTAAGGCATGTGCTGAGGTTTCAACCACCCTTTCTAGTCTTTCTTAGTGGTTTTGATGGGGAGAAATGTCTATGTCTGGCTTGAGAATTGTCTCAGACCAAATCAGATGTCCAAAACTGGTCAGAGGAATTGTTCCTTATAAAAATGCCTGTTTCCCTGCCTGGCTTACTGAGGCAGGCCAGGGTGCCTGACTTCAGCAGACACCTCCACTGCAAAGGCTGACATTTAGTTTGCACCACCATAAGTAACCAAAACCACAAAATACCCACAAAAGGACACAAAAGATATGCAGAGGCTCAATAGAACACTAGGAGCACAATTATAATTTCAAGCACACTTAAGCAGTTGGATTCAGATTTAAAACCAAGGGTTTCTGGTTCTTCCTGAAACTTGGTGAGAAGTTATCAGTACTGACAGAGGGAGCTGGGCCAGCCCATAATGAGTTGTTCCCCCTCCAAAAATCTGCCCTCAGTCATCCACCAAAGGCAGGCTGGCTCAGCAAGAAATGATGGAGCACCACTTAAAAGCATATATTTTCTCCAGTGAACAAACTTGCTAGGATGATCTTTGTCCTTCCCCTCACATCACCATGACAGATACCCATTTCTGTTGGTACAATTAAAAATTGATTGAAAGGGCCTCATCACTTTCTTCTTTCTTTATAATAGAGTGGAATTATTTACCCAGACAGGTGTTTTGTGATAGAGGTCATATCTCCAATCACTGGCTTTCCATGGCATAAAAATAATTACCATTCATGACATGGTGTGTCACTAGGATCTCTCTCCTGCAGATTCCAAGGGATAAAACAGTTTTGTAGCTTTACACTCAGATCATCTCTGTCACTCTAAGTTATTCTCACTGTGGGTTGTAGTTTTACTGTTGGAAAGAAATGGCACTGTGGGATAATAAGTTGTGATATTCATGCAGTAATTTTCCAACTATTATCTCTCCCCTCCCCTTCAGTTTAAAGGGTTAATAAATTTGGTGCAAACATTGTGCCATAATAAAAGTTGTCATTAAACCCATGGAATGAAATCTCTCCATAAAAGAAATACGAAAACAGGGAAGTAGCTGGTTTGGGGACTGTTTTCCTCCCTTATTTGAATCAAACCCCTAATTTGTGTTAAAAGATTAATGGTTTAATACTTTCTGAATAAAGTATTGTTTCACCTGCTTAGGCAAATCTCAGGATGTAAAGCAAAATTACACCTGCAAATATATTGATGTTTTAGCTGTAACTGACTTGTATATATATATACATATATATATATATATATATATATATATATATATATATGCACACATATTTGTATATATATGCATATCTATATAGATAGATATATGCATATATATTTTATATATAATATTTGCTATTATTATTATATTTATTAATATTTAATAATATTTAATATTATAATCCATCAGGAACATAAAGCTTAAAATTGTTTATAATTTGCAAAATATTAATTTCTCAAAAAATCATGCCAAACTCTTTTACTGGTTATACAGGTTACATTCACCTGACCTTCCAAAGAGCTCAGGGAGTCCAGAGGAGTCATTACCAAATTGCTGAATAACATTAAAGGTCCACTTCAGGTTCTCAGCACCTCAAATATCACAGCCTTGTATACACTGAGCAAACCCACATTTGCAGCAACTTTTTCTATGGATCACTGGATTGGAGTAAAACTGCTGCAAAGTTCATGCCCAGCTGCCTTTTTCTGTATCCATTTTCTCCCACTGAGAATATGGTTTTAGCTTTCCAGACAGGTCAGCTTTTTTCTGATGGTGAACAATACTTATGAAAGTCTCTTATTGTTTCTCTATATTGGTTAAATTGGATGCTAAACTTTATCTCTAAAGAAAAAAAAATTACCAAGGATTAGGCTGAGAGACTTCAGGTTTTTGAAAACCTTGAAGTACTTCTCTTTCCCCGAGTCCGTTTGCCTATTTAAATGAGATTTGCATTAGCTGCAGATAAGAATAACCATTCCAGTCTGCAGGATATCAGCCCTCTGATAGCACAGCTGGCTGTGGCAATGTGGTGGTTTCTTGGGTAACTTGGTTGTAGATCACTCCAGGATTTCTGACTTTTCAGAGAAACCAGTTCTGCAAAACAGGAGGAAGCGTTAAAATTAAATTTTTCTGTCTCACACTGTCTCCTATCCAACACACTTTCATTTGTTGCACAGTGCGTGAGATAGCATGCTACAAAAAGAAAGGATAAGGATATTTATTTTCCTAAAAGAACAGAATAGAGTGCTCTTCACACCAAAAGCAAGAGGACATGGGTTCTGCTTCAGTGCCCTGTTGTATGCAGGACAGAGAAAGTTGTGTGATTTTTTGACTGAAGATTTTTTGACTCCCTGTGGTTTGTCACTGTGACCAAGGATCCTCCCCATGCAGGTGCCAGTCTTAGGGCCTTGGCCAAAGCCCTTTTGATTCTTTCAGAAGGTCCCTGCAGACACAGTGACAGCTCCATGAGATCCAAATCCTGACTGAGTCACTGTCTCCCCTTACATCTCCAAGCCATGGGAAGGACATTTCTGGGGTGGTCCTATCTCCACAGATGGGGGCTTCACTCAGTTCCCATTAAATAAAAGATGTAAGGTAGGAAAGACCTAAGCACATCACTGATACAGAATGAAATCACATGATTTGGGTGGGGTACCAGACACCTGGTTATTAGGGGCAGCTATTTCACTTTAGAATTGATTTAAAGGCTGTCATGAAGAGCAAATGCTCATCCAGAAAGTTGAGGAAGTTGTTAAATCTTTGGAAATTCAGCAGCAGAAGTGAAACACACAGAGGTTTGTGGCCAGAGGCTGCTCTGAGACACTCTGGTGCACTGTCATTTACATCAGTGCAGGAGCTGTGCAAGAAGGGGAGCAGAAGGTGAGCCTGAAGAGTTCTGAAGAGCTGACTCTGCTCCTGACATGGAGCTACCTGATCTCCAATGTCAGCACAGTGTGGGGAAGGAAAGTGAGCAGGGAAGGAGAAGAAAGAGCATGAAGGAGTGAATGTGGAAGGAATGCAAATAGATGAAAATCACAGTTCACAGAGTGATGGAGGTCAGCTCCCCTTACTCCTACCTCCATTTCCACACCAAGTACAAGGTGTTAAAAGAATGACTGTGTGAACTGAGGGAAAACTCAGGGCTTCACTGAGGCAGAGAATGTGTTTCTGAGGCTGAGCACAGAGCAAAGGTGGAGAGCCTTACTGTGCAGGTCGTGCTGTAATGTGCAGTCAGGGAGTGGAGCACTCACTTTCTGCTTTTCTGCTTTTTGGTGTGTTTTGGAGAACAGCAATGACAACTGTATATTAAAAGTCCTGCACCGCACCTCTCTCTTGAGCAAATTTTCTGTGGATTTTCCCAGAAAGGGACTAATATCTCCTCTCAAGGACAGCTCCCACCAGAATATTCCTAACTCCATGCTGAAACATTACATTAGTCCAAAACCAAGGGGGAATTGTTCACTGTTGAACCCACACCACTGCTCCCTGAATTATTCTGAATTCTCTAAAGAGGTTTCAGAGCCAAATATAAACTGGGCTCAGTTCAGCTTAGGCAGTAAATCCAGGGAGGTCACAGCTTGGGGAAGGGTGACAGCTGGCTCCATGCTGAACCACACGTGCTGCTTGTCTCAGGGATGAATAATTGAGCATCTGCCATGGTGTGACATCCAGGGGAAGGCACACATGGCTTTGTCTGGGGACTGGGCTCCTCTCCTGCCTGCCAGGCTCCTCCAAGGCCTGAGGAGGAACTCTGGCCTGCAAATCAAGCAGCAGCCCCTGTGCTGATTACAAACAAGGCTTTTATTTGCCACTTCTCCTGACGTTCCTAGCAGCAAGAACAGAGCTGGAAGTTTCAGTGATCCCTCTTCAGAGCTTAATTGGAGGAGCTGGTGGAGGATGCCAGATAAATGCACTGGATTGATCCTATTCAACAACTTGAGGGCCTCCATAATAACTCACCAGGCTCGAGCAGTGATGCTCTTCTGGAGATGCGGGAGCAGAAAAGGAGCCTCAGTGGCTCTTCTGTTTGTTAGGCAGGCAGCACACTAAGGGAGCTTCCCACACCTTTCAACTTCAGGCTGAATTTTGTGATGCTTTTGTCAGTCTTTTCAAGGTGGAATGAAAGGATTCAGCTATTGCATTTAAAATTCAGATAGGCACATTCATGTAGCCTCGGGCCAGAGGCTGCAAAGAATCTGTAAAGCGGTGAATAGGAGATAGAATCTGTGCTCTCTGGTAAAACAGCTCTGTTTTCTTCTCTCCCTCTTTGTTTTTTATTTTACAAGGCATGAACATTGCCTCACACTGCAACTGCACGCTAGAGAGCAGGGCTGCAGAGCTTTGAAAGGTAAATGCTGTTTCTTCCTACCCTCCCTGGAGTTCTCTCATTGCTATTTATTTTCATTAGTAGAAATGAAAACAAATTAAGGCGTGCAACACTCAACAGAGTAGGACTGCAGCAAGCACAACTGCTGGCACCTGGAGCATTTTATAACCCCAGTGGTGTCCCCACATTTGAACAAAGCTCTCAGAAATGTCAGAGACTGGAAATCCTTTTTTTCTCTGGTCATATTGTTGTATAAAGTTCTTGATCTCACATCTCAGTTCCTGTTTTACCCCAAAGCCAATTCCCCTCCCAGCCCTCCCCAGAGACCTGTTTGCTTCAATGATCAGGGTTCAGCTTCTCAGCTGGTTCAGCTGGTTTGCTCCATTTGCTTTAATTCCTTTGGGTTTGGTTACACTCATTGCTGACACACCCAGCTGTATTTGAGTAGTAATTCATATTATGAATTATGATAAGCACTTTGTTTCCCTCCTTTGTGTAACCTTCAAACTTACTGGTGCAACTGTGTGCACATTCCTTAGTCTTGTTTTCCTACCAAGTTCAATTCATTTTCTTGGCCAACCCAGTTTCATTTTTTACCTATTTTAGAGGTTCTGCAAACACAGGGCATACTTTCTTTGGTTACACGAAAGGCCACAACTCTTCCACATGTCAGCCCAACATTTACTGCTGTTTTCTTCCATTTTTTGCTACAATATTGCTTCTATTCTATTCTGTTGCTTCTATTATTGTGTGTCTTCCTAATTGCCTGGAGAAGAAATTTAAAGCCCAGCAATAGCAAAGCCAAGTGTTCTGACTTCCACTTCCATCCTGAACCACGATGGCCACAGGAAAAATTAATACCTGAGTTACGGAAAACAAAAATTTCACAGAATTTCATTTCACAAAATGAAAGTAAGCATCAAAATATGGGCCTACAAAAATACTGAGGTTATTGGTAAATCACCTTTCTTATTCTTCCTGTCTAATAAGATGGCAAAATGTGTAGATGAATACCTGAGAAAAGGCAATGGAATGTAGGAGGCCAGGACAAAAAGGGTCAATATTTTTTCTCTCAAATTGTTTTACTTCCCACCTCCAAAAAAACACAGCCCATTCTCAAAATTAAAACAAAAAAATGTTTTGAAAACTTCCATCAGTCTAGAAAGAAAATTTGGTTTTAAAACTGAGACTACAAATATTGATTATGTTGTATCCTAACATTTCAAAGATTGAAAAACAAAAAGCTATCTATCTTTTGCAAATGCCACTTATTCAAAGTAATGCTTAAAATATTGTTCACTTTGAAAACAAAACAACAAAAAAGACTGAAGCAACTAATTTTTTATTACACTAAAAGGCTCCTCAACCAAGACTTTGAGCTGGTATAACCTACAGCTTCTCTCAGCTGAAGTGCATTTTCTAGCAAGAAACTCAACCCCTCTGTGAAGCATTTAACATAGTAGTTTGTTTCACTGGGGTAAAACACCTGTGGCAGTTCTGCAGTTTTGCAGGGTGAGACTGCAACCCCACCATTACCCAGTGGTGGTAAATATTTTGAATATTTTTGAATGTTTTTTGTGTGCTGCTGGGTCCCAGCCCCACGGTAGCTCTGGCTGTGGCTTCCAGGTTGCTTAGGGAATTGAAGGGGTTTGGTTCCCTCTGCAGAGGGGTCCCTTGGCACAGACCAGGCAATTTTGCCTACATTTTGCATCCTGCCTGCACAGGACCACACCTACAGCAGCACAGAAATGTTATCCTAGTGCCTGCACTCCCAGTGTAACTTCCACCTGCCAGTCTCTACTGATGGACCAGGCACTTGTGAGAATCCCTCCTGCCCTGTGCCAAGCTCAGGCACAGACGATTTTCTGGAAGTAGAGGGAATTCTAAAGCATCCTGTGTAGTTCTGCATCTCTCCCCTTGCCATGCTGCCAGTTTTCATCCCTGGTTTTATTCTCTGCAGAACTTCTTCCCAATGCCTTTTCTTGTTAATTGGGATGGCATCATGCCAAGTAAAAGGTTTTGGCTATTACTGGAGCTCCTGAGACAGCTTTTGTAGAAAGTTAATACAATTTCCTGTGCTCCCTGGGAATGCACAGCCCTAAAATTGGATTGACTCTTCATACTCTTAAATTGATGAGGTCAGCATATTCTGTGATTCATTTCCCTGCTTGTAAAACACACCCGGGGTACCAGAGAGATTTACATGCAGTGAAGTTGTGATTATGTGCTGATCTGACTCCTTCTGCTCCCAGACAGAAAGAAATTCCCACTCCTTGACCCATCTCTGTAAAACAGGGAGCAGTTTTGGTGGTCTAACTTCAACAGCTCTTCCTTTACACTTCAGCTTAAATTTTACTTTAAATTTTACTATTTTACTGTTGGGTTCTTCTGGAATTAAAGATTGTGGCTCTGGCAGAACATTGTAGCTGTCTCCAGGTTAGTAAGGGGACAGACAGATGAACATTCATGGATTCTACATGCAAACTTTGTAATAACAACACAGGATTTAGACACCAAACTATTTCTGTTTCAGACTGGGACATCTACTTACAGAAAAGAGTATGGGATATAACCAAGTCTGCTTGCATCTTCTCAGGTGTCTGTAAGATTTATATTTTGGTGGAGACCATTGCAGGTGAAGAGACCATTTGCAAAAATCTGTGACAAATATGTAATCTGGAGCAACAGGAGAGATGGAATGTATATTGTTTGGGTTCCCCTCTGCCCACACAGTATTTTACCATTTCTTCTATTTTGGAATTCAATTATGCAGAAAGGAAGAGAAAAAAAGGCTACCACCTCAAGCAAAAAGCTTGAATTAATAATTCAGAGATATTTTGTTGATTTAAAACTTTTCAGTCTAACTAGCAGACATTCTATAGACTACTAAAAAAAATAATGAAGCAAACTTATTTTGAAACAGAAAAGTTGGAACATTCCATATTGAAGAATTGAATCAAATTGCCTGATTTCTTCAAAGTTTTCTCATTACTGTTCCAACCAATTTTCTATTTTCTCTGAGCTGACAAATCTCCATGAAGTGTGTTGGTTTTGACAAACCAGTAATTTTTGACAGAACCATTCATCTGTGACATTTCCAGCCCTGTGAGTGTAATCTTGCCCTGAAATGCTGCTTCTGATAAGAAAAGCCAATACTGGTGATCAGTGGCTGGGCTCTCAGATGGCAGATGAGCAGTTTCCAGCAGCACTGCTGCAGCTCCTCCCTCCCCACCTGGTGCTGGGAGGTTCCACTTCCCCCAGGCTCGGCTCTGCCTTCTGCTCTTTGAAGCTGCCTCTGCTCTTCCCAGGATGCTCCTAACAAAGGGGCACACTCCAGCTTGCTTCCTTTGGTCTAACTCAACTCTGTTATTTTTATCTGGTCCTGTCTTTACCAGGTTAGCTCTTCCCCCTCTCCCCGTGATCCCCGGACAATTGCTAATGGGCTGTAGCTGGTTTGTGTGTTCACTGCACCATTCCAGCTTTTTGTTTTTCTAGGCCAGTGCTCACAGAAACACACCTTGTCAAACTTCAGAGCTGACCTTCCAACCTCTCAACATTCCAAAGGAGTTCCAGGGATTCCTTAAGTCCCAGATATGATAAAGCATCAGTACTTCAGAAAGTCTTCCTCAAATTGGTAGCCCCTTTGAGGAGGAGATCATTGTAGCTCTGTGTAGGCTCATACCTACCCAAAGTATATATAGGTGGGTATATATACTTTATACCCAAAGTATAAAAGGCCTTTTAGAGAAGGGGATTATCCAAGAGTTAAAAGTCTATGTTGATTATGAATTGATGGGAAAAATACTTATGACATCACTCACAAAATGGTCTTTTCCATGACCATCTCCAAATTCACATTTTGTCTTAAAAGAGAATTTCATTCATGTTATTCCTCAACAGCTGGATGAAGCCCCACCTTCACCTCACAACCGCATTTTTCAAACTGTTCTGTGCAAGTGCCTGGGGGCAGATGCATGATCCCATGAAGGGATACAAAATAAAACCCCAAAGTGATGGCTACCACATTTGTTATCGTGGCAGTGTTTTGCATCTTAACAATGAAGGCAGTAGGGTAGAATCTCCTTTCAAATTCTGTGAGTAAATTGCTTTCTTGTAATAACTAGATTTTCCACTCACAGATGGCAGCTACAAGCTGTCAATCATTGTGAAATCCAAGGATAGATGAAGCAGAGAAATTGTATTGTTATTGCCTGCTAGGCTGGAAGTGTGTCCAGGCTGGAGCACAGCTCCTTTGTGCTGTGCTGAGTCCACGGATTTCACAAGTACAATAATTCTGCCAGGCACCTACTGGAAGAAAGAAAAGGCCACATCCAATTTCTTATGGACTTCATCAGAAACACAAACACCATCAGACCCAGATGTATCCAGAGGAAGAAAAAGAGTCTGAGCCCACAACAAAAGCAATGTTCCCTCCTGTGCAAACAGTTCTTTAAGAAGAAGGACCTTCAAAGCAAAACTTTTGTAGAAGGAAGAAAAAGAAAATAAAAATTATTCTTGCTTTGGGAAACTTGTATGGTGTCCAGAACCACAGCTATTGCCTTCCAGAGCACACAGTCCATCAGCCCTGAGCACCTCCCTCCTCCCAAGGTGACAAATACTGCTGTTGCCACTTGCCTGGACACATCACAGCAGCCACAAGAAGCTTCAGCTGTTCAGAGAAGCTGAACACACAAGGGCTCAGTCCCAGAAAAAACCTGTTTAATGTTTCTTCATCCCCAGATACCTTGGAGTTTCACTGATTCATTTGCTTGTCCTGTGACAGGGTTATAAATGCCTGCTTTTCCAACCTCCAGAACACGGTGTCTGGCTTATCATAAATTATTCTGTTTCAGAATATAGATGCAAATAAATATCTATTTGGACCTAATATTTTAACACTTCTAATCAACTCTTTTACACCTAAACAAGAGATTAGGTATTTTTGTCCTTTCTAGAGCCTCCTGAAAAGTGTTGCTTTTCTCCCTGAAGCATTTGGGAGAATTAATCTTTTGTAATTAAGTGAGAAAAATAGGAATAGTCATCCTGAGAGCAGTATATCTGCACGAGTGGAACTAGCAGGAGTTAAAAGCAGTGTAATTTAGGCTGAACTGATTCCACTTAACAACAGCAGACCAGACACGCTGTCCTGCTCTGGAAGCATGGGGCAGGGGACAGTGGGAGAGCATTAAAAAAGGACATGAAAACTGCATTGCATTTGGATCTTTATGGAAATGGTGACAAGCCTCACCAGGGTTGTGGTCCTGCTTTGGTAATTTTTTTTTTAACAATTCTTAATAGCTCTTTCTCCCTCTATCTTTTCAGACAAAATCTGGTAAGCTTAAAAGAAAGAGATGGGTTCTGTTTTTTGAGTAAAACCAAAAGCACTATAAGATAATTCAAAATCAAGGTTTGTAGTCAATTTCATGAAGAAAAAAATTAAACTAAACTAAAAATTATTGATATTTTGAGTTACAGACCTAGGAAAGCAAGGAAAACAGTCCTTATGGCTGACAGAGTTACTACTGCTAAAGACCAGATAAGCAAAATTGATTAAAATAGGGGGAATTGATATAATACTCTTCTCTATGTCCTTCACAGCAGTAGAAGTGTGGTAGAAAAATTCTCTTAATTGTGCATTGCTTTAGAAAAGATGATTATTGTTCTCTACAACTCCAGTGGATGGTGAAGCTGGTTAAGGCATTTTTTAGTTGAGTATATTTTGTTAAAAATACTTTGGGTTTGGCAACAAGGAGGAAAAATTTCTGATTGTGGTGACTTTAACAGACTGGGAAGAAACAGGACAGAGGTTCAATGGCTCTCAGAGGGCAAAACACAGCACAGATCTTCAAGGTACATCAGAAGGTTCCCTTCTTTTCTCAAATGACACATCTGTGCCATCTTCTTGGCTGGAGGACCATGTCCTGCCTTCAGCAGATAGCCTTTGGTACATATTTTTTCTCTCCTAGAAGATCTCAGATGAAGATTTCATGGCTTACATGACAGTTTTTAATATACAACATTGCTGTTGTGAGTGGTTAAAGCCCAGAACCAGGCTAAATGCTTGGAGACAAATGTGCCTGACTGCTCTGAATGTCACAAAAGTTTCTTGCAGTAGATGACATGTGGTCAGCTGAGAGCATCAAAATGGAAATCATGCTCTACAGAAAACAAGTGAGGCACCTGCTTTGAGAAGATTTCCTGTGAAACATTTTATTTCTTTCCAATTTCCTCATTGTCATGGTTTGACACTGGCACAATGCCAGTGCCCCCATGAAGATACTTTCTCTCTGGTTTCTGCTGTGAGATGTGACCAGGAATAAGCAAAGTAGGCTCTTACTTAGGGAAAAAGAACTAGAACTTTATTAACTACTCTACAACTACAGATAAAAAGGAACACACACACAGGGAAAATGAAAACTTCACAAGTGCATTTCTTCCTCTCCCCACTAAATTTCCAACACAATACATTTGGTTCTTCAAATCACTAACTCTCGGTCCAGCACTACCTTTTAGACAATTAATCTTCAGTTCATCAAGAGGAGAGGAGTCTTTCTTGTGCCATGGGCTTCCCCTGGAAACACAGCTGAAGCTTTGTGTGTTTCTGTGTCACTCGTGGCACTGCCTGGAAAACATCTGCTATCGTGACTTCTTCCTTTTTATGTCTAGTGCTCTCACTACTGAACACAGACCAGAACTGCTTCTAGGGTTGTCTTTTAAGGATGCTCTGTCCCGATCTAAAAAAGGCACAGTCTCTCCTTTGGGACACCTGTCCCCACAATCTCTCTTTTGGGACACCTGTCTTCCCCATATTTTTTCATCCCCTGGGGCCGAGGGGCATCAACACTGAGCAGTCTCTGTATCACAAAGAACATGGGTCTGTCTATCTCTCTTTTGGGACACCTGTCTCCACAATCTCTCTTTTGGGACACTTGTCTCTCTCATATTTTCACCCCCTGAGGCCGAGGGGCATCAACACTGAACTCTCTTGGTTCTGAGGCCATTGCCTCCCCCTAGAATGCAGTTTCTGTATCACAAGGAACATGGTTCTGTCCATGGCTATACAAAAAGAGTCCAGCAAAAGCTACTCCATCATCTCTTCCCACATGGATTCTTCTCTATTCTTCTACTATCTCTCACTCGCCCAGACCTCTCTCACACTAGCCCATTTCCTTCTTCATCTTCCACTCTATCTTCTAGGAAAGGTCAATGTTCTGTAAAGTTCTCATTCTCCAAAAAGGGGTTAAAAGCTCCTACAAGTGGCCGGCTGAACCCCCCCCCCTCTTCTCCGTCCCAGCCGTGCTGCCGGCGCAGGCCCATGTTTATCAAGCTTCAAGGTTACAGTCCCAGGCAGCGGCTCTCTCTCTCTCTCTCTGTGTCTCTCAGGGGGGGCTGCCCAATGGCTCCCGGTCTCTCTCTCTCTCTCTCTTCCACCCTTCCACCCCGGGGCTCAGGCCTACCTCTCTCGGCCTCATGGCTTTCCCCTCCCCCTGCCCAGCCAGCAGCTGGGCCGGGGCAGAGACCCGAACTCTTTCCCGCCGGAAACCCAAGAGGGCCCTCCCAGGGGAGAGCTCTGCTTTTAACCTCGTGTTCTCAGAGGCATGTCCATGTCCCAATGGCCAGGTTAAATGCCAATATTAAAGTCTGAATATCTATTGGCCAAAAACACAGCATCCCAAAAAACACATTTCCTGTCAAACCACCACATTCCACTCTTCGCCTCTGAGAACATACTTTCTAAAATTATTAACAAAATTACAAAACACTTCAACACTTCTACAAAACAAGAAAACTTTCATTTCCAGATTTTACTATGCATCTACCTTAACTCAATACATGCTTTGTTCTTATTCTTCTTTGGTCTTATTTCACAGCTTTACTCACAACTTTATCTTATCATTCTCCCAAAATTCGATTCCCGGTCAAAAAACCAAAAATGTCATGGTTTGACACTGGCACAATGCCAGTGCCCCCATGAAGATACTTTCTCTCTGGTTTCTGCTGTGAGATGTGACCAGGAATAAGCAAAGCAGGCTCTTACTTAGGGAAAAAGAACTAGAACTTTATTAACTACTCTACAACTACAGATAAAAAGGAACACACACACAGGGAAAATGAAAACTTCACAAGTGCATTTCTTCCTCTCCCCACTAAATTTCCAACACAATACATTTGGTTCTTCAAATCACTAACTCTCGGTCCAGCACTACTTTTTAGACAATTAATCTTCAGTTCATCAAGAGGAGAGGAGTCTTTCTTGTGCCATGGGCTTCCCCTGGAAACACAGCTGAAGCTTTGTGTGTTTCTGTGTCACTCGTGGCACTACCTGGAAAACATCTGCTATCGTGACTTCTTCCTTTTTATGTCTAGTGCTCTCACTACTGAACACGGACCAGAACTGCTTCTAGGGTTGTCTTTTAAGGATGCTCTGTCCCGATCTAAAAAAGGCACAGTCTCTCCTTTGGGACACCTGTCCCCACAATCTCTCTTTTGGGACACCTGTCTTCCCCATATTTTTTCATCCCCTGGGGCCGAGGGGCATCAACACTGAGCAGTCTCTGTATCACAAAGAACATGGGTCTGTCTATCTCTCTTTTGAGACACCTGTCTCCACAATCTCTCTTTTGAGACACTTGTCTCTCTCATATTTTCACCCCCTGAGGCCGAGGGGCATCAACACTGAACTCTCTTGGTTCTGAGGCCATTGCCTCCCCCTAGAATGCAGTTTCTGTATCACAAGGAACATGGTTCTGTCCATGGCTATACAAAAAGAGTCCAGCAAAAGCTACTCCATCATCTCTTCCCACATAGATTCTTCTCTATTCTTCTACTATCTCTCACTCGCCCAGACCTCTCTCACACTGGCCCATTTCCTTCTTCATCTTCCACTCTATCTTCTAAGAAAAGTCAATGTTCTGTAAAATTCTCATTCTCCAAAAAGAGGTTAAAAGCTCCTACAAGCGGCCGGCTGAACCTCCCCCTCTTCTCCGTCCCAGCCGTGCTGCCGGCGCAGGCCCATGTTTATCAAGCTTCAAGGTTACAGTCCCAGGCAGCGGCTCTCTCCCTCTCTCTCTCTCTGTGTCTCTCAGGAGGAGCTGCCCGATGGCTCCCGGTCTCTCTCTCTCTCTCTCTTCCACCCTTCCACCCCGGGGCTCAGGCCTACCTCTCCCGGCCTCATGGCTTTCCCCTCCCCCTGCCCAGCCAGCAGCTGGGCCGGGGCAGAGACCCGAACTCTTTCCCGCCGGAAACCCAAGAGGGCCCTCCCAGGGGAGAGCTCTGCTTTTAACCCTGTGTTCTCAGAAGCGTGTCCATGTCCCAATAGCCAAGTTAAATGCCAATATTAAAGTCTGAATATCTATTGGCCAAAAACACAGCATCCCAAAAAACACATTTCCTGTCAAACCACCACACTTATCTACCAGGTCCCTGAGTCTGTCATTAATCTGATGGTGACTTTGAACTACAGCCTGCATAAAAACTTCTGGTAGGCTTTGAATACAAGAGACCATGTGTGGTATTTTTGGGGTCCCCCATTATGGGGAGGAAAGATGAATTTTACTTCATGTTTTTAGAAAGGTAATTTATTATTTTATGATATTATATTAAAGAATACGATACTAAACTGTACTAAAGAATTGAGAAAGGATACAGACAGAAGGTTTAACAAGATACTAATGAAAAACCAGTGACTCTCTCCAGAGTCTTGACACAGCTGGACCATGATTGGTCATTAAGTCAAAACAATTAACATGAAACCAATCAAACATGCACCTGTTGGATAAACAATGCCCAAACCACATTCCAAAGCAGCAAAACACAGGAGAAGTGAATCAGATAATTATTGTTTTCATTTTTCTCTGAGGTTTCTCATCTTCCCAGAAGAAATCCTGGTGAAGGGATTTTTCAGAAAATATGACAGTGACAACCATGTGTCTCAGTATATCAAACTACCTATTATTTTTTATTATTCTTTTCTCTACAATTTGTCTTTGTGAGACCAAATTCTCTGCCCTCTGACAACTCAGCCCAAGAACCATCAGGCACTGAAAACAGCTTGGAACTGAAGGTTTTCCTCCCCCTTACTGAGACATGAGATGAAACAACAGGTACATCCATCACACTGATAGATAAAGATTTCTTTTATCTTTATTTTCATTAAACACCAATGGAAATTTAAGCTTAGTAATTAGAGCAGACCAAAAACATCACTGCTGGAGCCATTTTCAATGCCAGTGATGATACTTTAAAGATATTTCTGGTTTGGGCCAATCCAGTCCTTTGGCTACTAGAGTGACCCAAAAGGGTCACTTTCAGGCTTTGATAGCAAGAGGCTCATGCAGCACTCACCACTAATAAGGACACTAATAGAAGATGACAAAAGTAAATGGGCCCAAGTTTTTGCTTGATTGCTCCATTTCATTATAATTCTCACAGTTTCATGCTGCTCAATGCCTTTCAGAATTAAATACCCAGCCTGCACAGAGGAGCAAGCAGTGCCCTTCCTGCATGACCCATTTTTGGGAGGGTTCTCTGAGCATATTGCAGTTCATGGGAAGGAAATAATGAGCAACAATGCAGACAAGGCACTGAATTCAAAGCAAGCCATGGAAGTCCCCCTCTGCTGTTAGAGCTGTTTTGTCACTTGTTGGACCAGTTCATCTGCAGTTTCACCCTCACCCTCAAAGTTCAGGTGCAGAGCTACAAGCAGGGCAAATGTGCTCTCCACCCTCTTGGGCAACAGCCTGACCACACAGAAATAAACACACAAGAAAAGGATTTGTTCCATCACAGGAAAATTATCTCAGGGCACAGCATTCTACCACATACCAGGGTTTATTGAAATTCAGATAAGGCAAAATCTTCCCTTCTTGTATTTGCTGCTCTACGTGGAGAATGAAATCATTCTCTCCAGTGTTACAGATTTTTTTCCAGCCTCACTTGATCCTTATAAACCAGATGACCTTCCTGCAAGCACCAGCCAACCCCATGAATTTGCCTAGACTTCATTCATATTGCACTCTTATACAGGCAACTGTTCTGTCAATTCTTTGTATTCTAAGCTCCAAAAAAACTGCTTTTTTTTGGCCTTTTTTTTTTTTTTTTAGAGGGCTTTCTTCTTTTTTGAAATTACTGCACGCTTTTAGGTAGTTTCCTAGTCAAAATCCTCCATATCATGAGGACACCAGATATAATTCTGACTGCAGCGAAAAGGATGTAATTCAGGAATAAATGAAGTGAATACATAAAGTCACACAAAAGAATTACCTGTATGAGATCAGAAACAGACCCATAGCTGCTGCTAATTAAAGTGACTTTTAATCAAATTGTCTTCTCTTATAGGCAAAGTGCTCAATTGTGCCTTTATTTTCCACAATTGCCTTCTAGGCTTTCCACCAGTTCCTGTGGAAAGCATTAATTAAACACAAGGAAGACAGAGACTGCAAACAAAGGTCGGTTGTGTTGATGATGTTTTGCCAGTTACATTTGAATTCAAGAATCTTTCCCATCAGTAATTCATATTATAAATCAATTTGGCAAGCTATCAGACTTTAAAATCAATTACACTGGATCAAAGGCCGTGTTTGCAGATAATGCATGAAGGGACACTCTTACACAGCAATGACCTTTTAAGCTGGCACAAGCCAGTTCCCACTACTTGGCAAAGTATCCTCCCACAATGCTAAGTCAATTATATTAAACCTATTTCAGTCTGTTATTGAGCATATAACAGGAGAGAACTGCTGAGGGCAAATCTGCCTGTGCTCCCCAGAAAGGGAAACCACAACTGGCCTGACAAAGCTCTCATTTATCCCAAATATGTGCTAAACACTTCCTCTTGAAGGAAGAGCAGCAGAAAAGAATCTGGAAATGGTATTCCACTTTATATAACACCAGGATTTCCTTCCAGTTCTAATGTCATTAAATTCCAGCTCTGCAGGTAAAAACAATGTCCTACTTTGTGATCACCAGCTGTGAACAGGAGGGGCCATTAGCAGGTGATACTTGGGACAGCAAAACCTCAGCATCGCTAAGAACTATAATCTGTACAGCCATTTGAAGCACCATTAGCTTCATGAGAGATTATCTGATGACTCCTTGTTATTTGCATGGCACCCAGGGATTTACAGAGATTGAGCAGCACCCCTAAGGAGCAGGATCTCCGTGCTGAGTGTGCAGCACAGCAAGCTCTGAGGGGAAAGGGGCAGCCAGGATGTTCAAAACCACAAAACATACAAAATACACCAAGATTGCAAGTCATGGTCTTTGCTCTGCTACCTGCAGACAGCTCAGCAATTCTACGGGGAGATTTTCTGCTGCTCTTAGGAATTTGACATTCTCAGTGCTCAGGGAAAATGGCTGTGGATGGGGGTCAGGGTTATGTCACCACATCTGCAAGTGACCACCCTCACAGCTGGCTGCAAGCACTGAAGGAGATGCCAGGTTAGACCCCCCACATTTCTGAGTGCCCTGCACACATTTCTCTTGCTCGTCTCAGTGTAGGCTGTTGCACCAAGCACACAGAGAAAAACCAAGATTTCATGGGTCAGAGATGGAGCAATAGGACAGTAAAGAAAACTGATAGAGAGAGCAGGAGAGGCTTACTGAAGATACACATGATCAATAAAGGGAGTAAGAAAAGAAAGACTTCACAGCCCAGCCACTAAACCCTGCAGCTTTTTCTCTCAGCACTTTTCATTTACTTCTCAGTTTTTAGACAGAAAACAATGTTTATTTGTGTGGCTGGGATACTCCAAGCAAGAAATATGCCTGTCTGGCAACAGATTCATTGTGCACCCTGAAGACAAGGCAGGTGAATTAATAACTCCACCTTTGTCTCAGGTCATACTTTCAGAGCAACTCTTTTGTGTTTCCACGGAGGGAGGTTAAGGAAATATTTTTTTGCTTGATATCAAGCACTGTTTCTTTGTAAACTGTAGGATAAAATCCTCATAGTGCTGCTAATGCTCACAGTGTTTTGGCTGTGAGAATTACTCTGTTTGGGAGGCACTTCCAAAGGGAAAAGCTGAGACAAGAGTCAATGTTTGGTAGTGTAGCAGGAAGCCTACATCAAAAATAAACAAACAAAACCTCACCAAAAAACCAACAAACAAACCCCAAGGCAAAACCAAACCAACCAAACAAAAATCCCCCAAAAAACCACACCAAAAAACCACCATCAACCCCACCCCCACCAAAAGCCCTGCATCCAATAGCCTTCAATGCCACCAGTAAAACAGATTTAATGCTCTGGTGCCTCAGAAGTCACCTTGATGGTGATGCCATTCTCAGACTCAGTCTTTTGGTCACCCCTGGGTGTCAGGAGCTCTGTAAAAGTGAATTACTCAGCTGTTGCCTGGTTTCTGAGTAAGCAGTAATGAACTTCAAGCCTGAAACCTCATAGCGGAGCTTTAAATCCATGCAGAACACAGTGTGCTGCTAGAAAGAGTGGGAGAAGAAAATAGGCAAGAGGGGGCAGGAAGAAAAGAAGGGGGAAGGAGGAATTTTTGAGGCTTTGCAGACAATGTATGATGGAAATCAACAAAAGGGATTCTAGAAAAACCTGTGAAATGGCAAAGAAAAGGAGCAAAGCCTTTTTATCAGTGACTCAACCAACCAATCTTCATAGGACACAACCAGAGGTGTGTGTGAGACATCCAAAGCTGCATCCAACAATGAACATAATGCTGGAGATGTTGCTTCCAATGGAAAAGATGGGGATATCTGTCATCTCCTCACCACAGGCAAGGCCTTTCCAGCATTAGGATGGATCTGGGTCACCTTGGGGCGGGGACTGTTGCATTTGTTTAGTCATCCAAGGCTTCCTTTGCTTTGTGGTTCCTGGAGCAGAGCTGAGGCATCACTGCAGCTCCCATACCTTCTCCCAGCCCTAAGTAGAGGAGACATTGTCAGAGGAAAGCAGACATGGCAGGGCATCCCTAGGACCAATTAATCTGAGCTTCTGACAACCTGAATTAGCACATTTTAAGTGAGAATGTGACCAGTCTGGATTTGCAGAGCAGATCAAGCAGCAATTGTCCTGTGTAGTCAAAGTCAATGGAAGTGACAGATTAATAATTATTGCTCTATTCCATGCTTCAGCCATAAAGCAACCCACTAAATCTTGCTAAATTATCTGATTATACAGAATATTGTGTCACAGTTCACCATATGCTTTCTTTTGTATTTTAATGGTGGCACTGTGCCTAGCAGTATTCCCAGGTCTGCTGATTTTGCCCTTTTCCCCTTACTGAAATCTCATTGTTCGTATTCCTGTTGTTTGATGCTTCCTGCCTTTTTTTATTGTCTCAAGAAAAACACTTAAGGCTCACAACCGAATAGCCCACTGCACAGCTCCATTAGGAGCAGCACCTGACAGAAGAACTAAACATACCACACTGCTTCACATGCTGCAGCCACTTAACTAAAAATTGAACAGGTTGGAAATTTTCTGTAAGAAAAAGCCATTTCGTCCAACCACACACATTTTGTAAACTGTCAAACTATGATAAATACTGTGTATGGAAAGTAAAGAACTAGCTTTCTTAAGTCTTCCAGTTTAAAAAATAATTTTGATTTTGACTGTGAAAACAGGGGAGGAAGGTAAGATAAAATGGTATTTATGCAAGTGACAATGCTTTGACAGGCCTGACTACTCATTGCTTGGGGGTTTGGGTGTTTTCTTGGGGTGGGTTTTTTGGTTTGATTTTTGTTGTTTGGTTTTGGTTCAAGGCGGGGGGTGGGGTGGGTGGTGTGCTGGTTTAGGGCAAATTCGGGAGAAAACCTCCAAAGGGGGCCCCTCCAGAAAGCAAACCCACACAGCCTCTCTCCCCAGTCTGTTTGGGAAGGATTCCTCGGAGAGAAGTTGAAAGAACCTGTTTATTTAACAGGCACAGCACCCCCAGCACACAAAATGAACAATACCAGATGACACCACTCTTTCACCACCCTGAAAAAGATGACAAATTCAGAAAGTCTCTCCTGGGGATGGTCGCTCTGTTATCAGTCCCTCTGGTGCTGGGGCAGCTGCTGCCCAGAGTAGGCCCCGCTAGGCCACAAGGGGCAAACTCTCGGTGTTTGCCAGGCCCCAGTCTGGAACAGGCTCGAGTAGGTACAAAAAAGGGAAAGGAAAAACAGTCCAGGAAGAAATTTGGACTGCTTAGCTAAACTAGCTAATGAGCAGAAGAAAAAAGCGAGAGCAAAGCAGGAGCAAAGCAGAAGCAGGAGCAAAGCAGAAGCAAGAGCCAAGCGAAAAGCAAAAGCAGCACCATGTACTGCCCTGTCTGTGTGTCCCGCCAGCCATGGGGGAGCGGCTGATAGCAAAACCAAAACAAAACTTTCACTCTTCAGAGCCAGTCTGGAAGGCACAGAACATGATATCCAGCAAAAACGAACACACAAACGGGGATACAAGCATCACAGCGTCACCCTAGGACAGGTGGGAAAGGCTGGAAAGAAATAGAGTATCTGCTCAGCTCTTCTCAAAATGACTTGTTCTGCTAGTGTGGTGTGTCACCCACACTTTGAGACACTTCTTCCTTAGATAAGCACTAGAAAATCCTGACATTCTTGTTCCTGCTTTGTATTATTATAACTGCAGGGACTTGCCCTTTCTGTTTTAACATCTTAACACACAGGTGACAGAGAAAACCATAGATGATTCGTGACTTTGAGGCTAAAGAAAACACAAATGCATTCTCAGGGATCATGTTGCCCACAGTGTGGAATTCAAGGAGGATTCAGCAATATGAAGTCACATTTTTCACCCTTCTAACAGCAAAAGGCCACCTGTAGCTACTTAATGTTAGGTTCACACACTCCAAAGCATCCCATGGCTGATTCCTGTGGAAAGCCTTGCTGGGCTGCATTAATCAGATCAAAGCTGTTGTTAGGATGCTGAGTGACTCCAGTAACACCACACAAGGCATTAGAGAGGATCACTGTGTGCAGCTGCTAAGGTGGCAGGGAGCCACCCCTGTGGGACCCCTCCTGCAGGGAGATCTGCCAGCCCCCACCTGACCTTGGCAGGTGATCATTTAGGTCACACACAGCCTGCATTTTCCTGGCACTAACACCTGACTGGCTCCCTGCCTTCCCAGCACTACCACATTTCTCCACATACTAAGAAAACTCTTTAAACAACACTCAGAGGTAAAGGAGAGGGCAGGTGAGCCAGGCCCTTGACTCAGGGAATAAATGAAGTGCCACCACTCCTAGTCAGTCTTGATCCAATGTTCTTTACACCTTAAAAAATTCAGCAGGCAAATTTACCACCAGAACCTCTGGCAGCAGATCAGACTGGGATTACATCAGCAGCAGAGAAAATTAAGTGTGTCTTCATTTTCTGCAAGATAAAAGCATCCATCTGTTTCTGTTCCTTATTAATTTAGCCTGCAAGTAGAATACAGAGCTATACATTAATTAAATGCATATGACTGGCTAATAAATTTGTTACAAACCACTCTCATGATGCCTGTGTCTTCATTAAGCAGAGATTGAGAATGTCTAAAAGGAGGACTTTTTATAATAGATTATGTACAGATGACAACTAAGCCACCTAGAGTTTTCCACAGCACTACAGAAAATGCCAGGTGCATGAGAAATTCTATCACTATTTCAGTTTTCTTTTATTTTTGCTATTGGCTGTCAGGATTTTTAGCTGGTCAGTGTGACCCTGAGAAAAGTTCCAAAGTCTCTTTTCCCAACCCGGCACTTGAAGAAGGAGTCAGGGCTCTTCATTTCTCGGTCTCAAGGTTGTTTATTGTATCTTATCTATAACATTTTTTCTCCTACCCTGCCGAGGTCCATCCAGCAGGACAGTTCCAGGCACTCTGCCTGCCCCCGGGGCAGTGTTATGTCTTTATACTAAAAACTACATGTACAATGTTTACAATTACTTTCTAATACCTGTCACCTGTGTTAGACAGTGAGCTTCTACTCTAAACCAATCTGAAAGTGCCAACATCACAGCAGAAGATGGAGGCCAAGAAGAAGAAGGAGAAAGGCTGGACACGCCCATTTCCCTCCATCTTGCCCCCCTGAACCCCCATACCAGAAACTCCAAAATCTACTTTTCCACCCCGTGATAACTTCACTATTATTCTACTTCAACTATTGTGGTTTGCTGATCTTCATCTAAGGTTGGTGATTTGCTCCACAGGTCATAATCAAACCCACAGGTGTTTTGGGCTCCATGCTAGGGCTTCTGAGCCCCCTCTCAGGGGTCTTGGCCGTCCTGGACAGCCAGAGGGATGTTCTGGGTTCCCACAATTGACAACCATGAGGTCCCACAGGAGGACAAATGTCCCCCCTCCCCTTATTCTGCAAATGTAACCAGTAGCTTTTTTCTCTCCCTTGTCCCCAAACATGGGGAGATAATGCCAGTCAGGTTTGCGACTTATACCATCTCATGAATCACTGAGCAAAGAAGTGCAGGGATCATGAAATTACCAACACACTCCCAGGCTGCCCTGCCCCTTGGGTGTGCACACCTTGCCAATGGCCACACACCACTGAACCAGGACACAGAGCTAGGCAGGAAAGGGCTTGGAATAAGAGAACAGGGATTTCCTGGGTCAGCCAAGCCAGTACAGCCCCTCCTAGTGCTCACCACACCAGGGATGGGGCAGAACTGGAGGTTGTAGTTTGTGTTGCTGGTCACGTGCATTGGTGTGGAAATAATCCTAAAAAGGTCAGCAGAGACTTGAAAAGGGGGGAAAAAAACCCACACTCCTACATTACAGGAGAATCTCTTATTTTACAGAATCTGAATAAGATGCAGTGCTTGCAATAATTTCATAAGAACCTTTCTAACCAGGTTAGGGGGGAAAGTGTCTTTTATGAGCACTTCTTCAAGCCATTATTACCTGTCAGGACCCAGTATTAAATAAATTGCAAGAAGCTTCTGCTGGCATTGCAGACCTTAGTGATAGCTTTGCTTTACTAACAAAATTATTGCAATAGTAATAATAATGAACTGCCACAGACTACTCCAAGTGACAGCATCTAAGCACACACCACCTCACTGCACACACAGGCAAAAGCCAAGGCTAGTGCAGAGGGGAAAGAAGTGTATTTTACAGAATCTTTGGAAATGGATAAAAAAAGGTAATACAGTGCAATTGATACAGCTAAATACATCTTTAATGGTATTAAATGGCTTTAAATCTTCAACAGTTTCCTAAACAGGAAGTCTGATGCTCATCTAGAACTGAAATTGTCCAAGGATGACAAGTAAAGAAGCAAGAGATCTTCAGATCCATGGGCAGTAAGTGGAAGCACAGGGAAGACACAGGTCCATTGCTGATGGGGCAGGGAAACATTATAATGCTGGCAAGACAGAAGTCTCAATACATTTCTTGCCTTTGTCTTTGCTAGAGGTAGGTCTTTTTCCTCTGGAGAAGTCTCAGAGGAGCCCTGCCCCAGTATTTCATTATTTGAAGGGAGCTACAGAGAGAGCTGAAGCTCCCTCTTCAGAAGGAGCCACATGGAGAAGACAAGGGGCAACAGATGCAAGACAAGAAATTTCATCTCAGTGTAAGAAAGAAATTTTTTCAGCATTAGAAATCCAATCACTCACTGGAACAACCTCCCCAGAGATGTGGACAGGGTGTTAAATAACCTCACCTAGGCTCCCATTCCCATGGAAGGCTGGACCAGATGATCTCTCAAAGTTCCTTCTTACCCGAGCTGTTCTATGGTTCCATTAGTCTAAAGTATGAGGAAAAAGAAGTGAAGCTTAATTTTAAACAGAGCTACCAACACCAGCAACATTCTACATTTAACCAGCTTGAAAAAACCCAAATATTTTCACCACCATGGCAAAACACCCAACACTGCCCCCTGCAACTTTTCTGAATAATATTCAGAAAATAATATTCACCCTGCCCTTTTCTGAACCTCCTGAGAAAAAAAGCCATTGACACTTTGGGGGTTTACCCTTTAGGAAAAGGGTACTGACCATTTTCCCTGCAGTAAGTAAGCACTCAACAAAGCTGAAGCCACCTCCTTCTTGCTTAGGAAGTTCCTCTCAGGCTTTTAAGTTAGAAATGCCAAATGTTCTCACAAGTGGTAACATGGCAGCAAAGGAGTTAAACAGATGAATGTAACTAATTAAGTAAATTACACATTTTCTTGAGAAAAAAAACAGCCTAACAGGGGTGCTCATCAGAGAGCTAATATTTAGCAAAAGTTACAACTACACTGAAGAGTAATGACTGAATGGTAAAGTAACAGCAAAATAATTAGTCGCATTCTAGCAATTACTTAGGAATTCCCCAAGAGGTAGCATTGATTAAAGTTATTTTACAAGTATATTAGTTGGAAGTCTTTAAAAAAAAGCCATGCTTGGGTTTTGTTGATGATTTGAAGGAGCCAGAAAACTGTGGAAATCACATTTCATTAAGAAATGAAGCAAGAGGCAAAACATACCAAAGAGGTGAGAGGCAGCAAACAAGAGCAAATGAAGTAACAGATTAAGGTAAATAAAATCCTAAATCACATAGGTAATACCAGAATATATAAGTTTTTTCTCCTGAAGAATGAATGAAACTTTACATGGGAAATGGCTTTCTTAAGACCCTGAAGCCACACAGCACAGCTGACAGAATGGGCTTTAATAACACATTCTTCTCTGTCCTCACTTCTGCATCCCAGCCCTCTCTTGGAGGAGAAACCCTCCAGGCTCATTGCCCTGGTACTGCCACCCCAGGGACTCAGGCTCCAAGGACATGCATCTCCTTTTCCAGGGAAAGGAAGGAAGGAAGGATGGATGGATGGATGGATGGATGGATGGATGGATGGATGGATGGATGGATGGATGGATGGATGGATGGATGGATGGATACCAGCCCCAGACTATCTTTGAGCTTGCAGATGACAAAACATCAGAAACACATTATCCATTCCACAGGGGGCAAACAGGTATGCCCCTAAGGGCTCCCACCTGAAAATTTTTTACTTCCTGCCTGCCCTTGATTAGCCCAGGTTAATCTTGCTGGAGCCCATAACGTTACACTAGGGCTGCATTTGGTTTTTCAGACATGATATCCATAGCAAACATGCTGTTGTTTTCTCTGCCCTTTGAACAGGAAAATTACTGCACTTCTCCCTGATTCCAAAGCTCAGAGTAGCTGTTCAGCCTCTCTGGTTTGTATTTGGGCTCACCCAGGTGACGGAGAGGTGCAGGACAGCACAAGGCAGGGTTTGCATCTCCTGGGCACCAGAGCCTGCCCTGCCTGCAGGAATCAGTGAGCTCTGCACATAGGGAGCAGCTCTGGTGCCCACCCAGAAGTGACACAGTACCACCAGCCAAGGGCTGAGTGAGACCCAAGCAGGCAAAGAGAAACCAGCAAAAAAACAGTCTGGGACATCCAGCTTTGGGGAGCTGAAGGTGAGGATGGGCAGCATGGGTGGTCCTGTCTGCCCACATTGCTCTTCCCTCATCAGCTCAGGAGCACAACTAAATCTGGTTGAGTTCCTGCAGGTCCAACATGGGATTCCTTCATGGGAGAGCAGGCTCCTGGTCCAGCATCCTGGTGCTCTTCCACCTTGATAAGGTTTTGAAGAGTCCTGCCAGTGGGGGAACAGGGTCATGCAATCACCTGCGATCAACTGCACTGCACGTTGTGGGTGTGTGTTTGGGGTCTCAGACAGCCAGAGGTGTCACTGAGGCTTGAGGACCTCACTGCTGATTATACATACTCCTGATACCCCCTGATTCACTCAGGACATTCTCACACAGCCCAGGTGCACCCCAAGGTGAGTCAGCACAGACAGCCAAGCAACTTGGCCTGAAAAACATTGTCTGAAAGGGACAACACGAACACCACCCGGTGGGATCTGGGACAGCCCTTGCAGAGTCCCACCCACAGCCGCCACCTCCTTCCTCCTCAAATCCTCACCCTCACCTCACTGAAATAGGAGGACAATTGCAGAACGAATGGCACTGCTAAAGGCTCCTCTAATTGCACAATCCCTCCCTGCCAGCCCCTGTGGGGGAGGTCTGTGCTAAATCCTGTCACGACTTTTCGCTTCCTTGAGATTTAGGATCAGATTTTCCCTTCATTTACATGCAAGTCTAAAGCCATTAACCTCTAGAAAGCAATTCCTTCATTTGCTGGTGCAAAGAAGAATAGAATTAGGTCATATGGACCCAGTCAGTCCTTTATTTTTACATCAATGAAGACTGGCAAGAATATTTTACCGAAAATTTAAGCAGCAGTTCTCTATACCCCTACCGCTCTTATTTAATCAAATCAATGCCATAGGGCCCTGCAGTGGAACCTGCAGTAATGTGTAAGTTTTGTGTGTCACACTCTTTCTGTTTAAATGTCCCTGCTAGGCAGTCTATTGTTTTTTGACTTGAATGATGAGTGCTCTTGACTTTCAAGGCTTATTTGTTGATTTTTCCCCTTCTTTTTTAAAAGATCTTCAGTTACAGAGCAACATTAGCATCCACGTACTGCAGTTTACAGCCATGAACTGTCCCCTGACATTCTGCCTGTGTTTGCTGGTTGTCTGGATTCAGTTCTTGAGATGGTAATTACATTTTGAGAGCTCAAATGCTGAGTGCCATACTGCACATTTCTACACAAAGGCACTGGTAAGAGTCATGCACCCACTACCCCATTTCATTACCCTCCCCCTTGGCATACATTAAATTATCCAGCCTTAGTAACATTTGTTTCACCTAAACGTCCAGTTCTGCTTATCTTTAAAGGAATAAAAAACATTTGTGCGCCTCTGCTCAGAGCCCCTGCTCTTTACTTTCAGTGGAAACACTCACTGACAGGAAATTCAGGTTACTTGGTGGTTTTGCTCCATGTTCCTTTGCTGCAGAGCACAAAATGCTTCACTTTCAGAGCTACCCTCTCTCAGTTCAGCCCTTAGCTGCCATTCCACATGATGTCTTTAGAGAGCAACAAATGCAGGCAAAATTTAAAACATTACAAGTTGTTCATGAAAGACACCAAGATAGTACCCAAATCTTCACATCTCCTCATGCTTCAGTGAGTGAATAAGTTCCTCTTGCCTTGTATACCTTAGTTTCCCCACAGACAACAGTGAAAGTTCATAAGTGATGTGTGTATCCACGAAAACTCTTCTCCCACTAATCCTTCCACCAGCCGAAGATCACCTGGCTCCAGTACGTGGTTTTTATTATTCCCACGTAGTCATTCTGCTACATAGAAAAGCAAGGAAATCCTTGACCATCCAGGTTTGTCACATTCACCAGTTTGGGTAATAAAACAATTTCTTCAACCAGCCATCAAATAACTTGATCTTTGGGCAAGAATTTGAGCACCAAACATGCAGATACCCAAAACAAGAGGTCACTGCACACCCAGCCCAGCACACCCAGGTGGCCTGGAAGGACTGCACCCCGTGGAAAGCTTGGTCCATGCTAGACCAGTTTGAGGAGAACTGTTACCCATGGGATGGGACATTGGAGAAGTTCATGGAGAGCTGTCTCCTGTGGGAGGGATCCCACACTGGAGCAGGGGAAGGACTCCTCTCCCTGAGCAGTGGCAGGAGCAATGTGTGATGAACTGACCATAACCCCATCCCCATCTCCCTGTGCCATTGGGGGAGGAGGGAGAGCTGGGGAGGAGGGAGGGGAAGGTGTTTTTAAGATATATTTGACTTCTCATTATCTTGCTCTGATTATTTTGGTAATAAACTCAGTTGATATCTCCAAGTTCAATCTGTTTTGCCTGCAACAGTGTTTAGTAAGTGATCTCTCCTTATCCCAACTCATGAACCTTTCATTATATTTTCTCTCCCCAGCCCAGCAGAGTGGCTTTGGTGAGTGCCTGGCACTCAGCCAGGGTCAACCCACCCCAAACTGCCCATGTAGGCAAGTCAGGACACACACCCTGCAAAACAAGTAAAGAAAGGCCTGATGGATTCAGCTCACTGAGTCCAGCTGGAAGGGCTCATTCCCATTTAACTGTAATTTATTCAGCTACCTCAACAACTACATTAAGAACAAGAATTTGAAACCAAATGATTCTTTCACCCTTCCCACCTCCCCTTTTTAAATTTTCTTTCTTTCCCCCCCTCTCTCTTTTCAACACTTGGCTTTTTTTCTTGTCTGGTTGGAGCTAACGAGACCCACCTGACCCAGCAGCTCATGTGAGTCAGCAGAATGACTTCCCACATCCCAACAAGGTTCAAGTGCCACAAATCTGCTATAAGGGTAGGAATACTTCATCTCCCAGGTGCTCTGGGGATTAATTAGCATTTTGAAATCATGTTTTGGGATCCTCATGTGCATAGTGCTAGAGAAGTGGCTATTATTATTCTTGCAAACCATAATCCTGGATTAGTTAAAGCAACTAGTCAAGCAATCAACAGAATTTGCCAATGATGAGGTAAGGAGTTACAGCCAGTGACATTTCTAGGACAGAAAGAATGAATTTTCTAAACAATCAGTATGTGCTGCATAGAGTGAATAATTTGTAATGAATAATGTATGCAGTTAATTTAGCCTCTTTGCCAGCTTGCAGAAAGTCCATGCACAGAAAGATAATTTCCCGACTTTATTTCAGGAATTGAAAAAAGGAATAAAGTGCAGTTTATTCTATGGATGTGTACTCAGCTCATCTCCATTTCTGCCTGAGATGCACTGACATAGTACAGGGATAGAGGCAGGTACAGGAAAGACTCCTCCTTCCCATCTGGGATGGAAGATAGGAGGGTGATTTGGCCATAGAATCTCCCATCCCTAATGTATGCTCAGCTTGTCACACTCAAATCACAGCAAAATCTTTGCCCAGCAGGGTTTATGTGATGTGTACACCCATGTGCCCAGGCCATAACTCCTAAATGAAGCCATGTGTGAAAAACAGAGTCACTGTCCTATGGATATTTCAGAAAAAAATATTTATATAATTTCTTGGCTGACCATATGGCTGTCTGGTTATTTCACAAATTCTGTCCTGGTCATCACCCAGGATTGCAGAGGACAGCACAGACATCCTGTACACCCCATCAGCTGCAGGGTGGGAATTGTGGTGGCTTCTCCTCCTGCTAATCCTGAATGTCACTTGCTCATGATGATCTGGTCAGAGCTGAGTAAAGCTTGTGTTTCAGAGCAGGTAGTTAAAACAAGTGCCCCCATGTGGAAAAAAAATAGGAGAAGGGGAGATGTGAGATCTCCTTATCAATGATTTCTTTTTTTCCTACAGATTTCAAACCATCAAACCTGGGAATTTCTCAGCTCTGGCTCACCAGTACCCAGGCGTGAAGGCTCCCACATGAGCTGGATCTCTCTCTCACACAGCTCACACTGCTCCCTGCATTACCTGAAGTTTCCAAACTTTGGGGGAATGTGGGACTGGACCAGCAGGCTCCCAGCCCCAGGTCAGGCACCACTTCCCACCTCTGCCTCCTCCCCAGGGATTGCTCCCCACTGCTGCTGCACCAGGGAGTGTCAGAGCACCCTGTGGCTACAGCAAAGGTAGAACTGGTGAAAACAAATACTGGTTTCTCCTCTGTAGGTGGCATGGATTCATGTCCCTGCACTAAAATATACAGAATATGAATATGGGACAGTAAAGTAGCTGTTGTGTTGGCTCTCACTGACTGTGCAGGCTCAGCTTTCATGGCCCAGGGTGTTTTTGGGGGGGTGTCCCCATCTGCTCTTTTGTGCTGGACTCTGATTTCTTTCCAATACCCTTCAATGCTGTCATATTTGCAAAATATTTATTTGGAGGAAAACTGAAGAGGATGCCTGAGTAAACACCACAAGGCCAGATCATGATGATTTCACAGGAGAAAATGAAAGTCTTTGCTTTAGGATAAGAAGAAATGAGCAAGGAGGGGAGAAAAAAAAAAGAGGGGGATTAAAAATATTGTCCACAAAAAGGCAGATTTTGGAGGTGAGCAGGGAAAGAAGATCAGAAGAAAACTAAAGGTGTGTATTTGTGAACCAAATTAATGTATGAATGTGTAACAGTTGCCAGTCTGCCATGGAGATGAATGTTCATCTTTCTCTAAAGCTACAGCCAGCTCATCCCTTCATCCTGCAGGGCCCTGCACTGAACACTGATGCACAAGAAATCCACTGTGTGTGTGGGCTCTCCCTGACAAGGACAAATGTAACTCTGTGAACAACAGTCAGCACATGGGAAAGGAACTATTGAAGCCTAATTTTAAGCAGGGCCATCCCTGCTCCCTCCACACAGCTGGCACAGCTGCACAGAAGGATTTTAGCCAGCTCCTCTGTGCCTTGTGGAGATCCTTGGAGTTCAAAACCAGCACAGAGACAGCATGGTGCAGACTAGAGGGAAAGCTGTGGTTTATGTGCAAAGGGAACAAGTTTCAGGGTAGAGGAGAATAATATTAATGCTCACACCTGCTGCAGTTTCCTAAGAGTGTTCATAATACTGCATCCCTAAAATTCATGTCTATCTCCTTTCAACAAACTCCAGCTCTCTGACACTACAAATAGAAGCCAAATTAGCAGTCTGGGCTCCATGGAAATGTTTTTGAGAAGTTTTCAGGTGGGAGGCATTTTTATTGCTCTATAGTGTGATGTTGATAGGAATTTTCCTTTTCCTCCTTCTGGTTTCCCCCCCCCCTCTTTGTCTGGCATTCCAGTAATTTCATTACTTTCCTTTTAGTAAACTTTTCCAGGTGGCAATGTATCAGCCAAAAGGCAAAAAATTAGCTGTCATCCACAAAAGTACAGGGTCAGAGTTTTTCCTCTTCTGAGTGACTCTGCAGTGTCACTGTGCAGACTTTTCCTGGGTAAGCATGTAGAAATGCATAATTAATTTGAGTTAATTCTGGAAATCGAGGACAGAGCTACAGGCACTGGAGATGCAGGATGCAGCTGCATTTGGAGTCTCCACTCTGAGGTCTCTGCTTGCAGAAACTGTACTGGGGTGGGAACCAGCAGGAGAGGGAATGGTGATTTTTAAATTATTCTCTGTATCAGCTTGATGGCATAAATTAGAAGAGCCTTAGGGTTGTTAAACTCACATTTCTGTGGAAAAGCCCATTGTTCACAGATGATGGTTCAAGAAAATGTATATAAAATGGCCATTACAACTTTAAGCAGTAAATTATACCTGCAGTGGACAAAATTTGTCAGCATTAAACTCCTCAGTCTCTCAGCTTCCTTTTCTTGGAAACTGCCATGAGCTTGAGAGGGAAGGGCTGGGCTGGGGGTCAGCAGGACAGAGAAGTGCAGCTGGGTGCTGCTTTTTGGCAGGAATCTTACTGGGCATCCCCCAAGGCCACAAGCAGGCTGCACATGAGCATATTCCCCATTTTTTGTGGCTGTTGCTCCCCTCCCACGAGCAGGATTCCTTCCTGCAGTCACTGGGGCATGGGGGGATTCCCATGGCATCAGGGTGCATCACACCCCCCTCTTCTTGGGAGATGCTCAGGTACAACTCACAGCTGTAACCTGATCCCCCAACATCTTGACCATGTAGCTTTTCATACTCACTGCACCATGGTTGTTCTCAAAAAAAGAGAGGGGCAGAAAATAGAAAAGAGCCCATCCCAGCCTTTTTCAAGGTTAGTTGAAAGGAACAACATCCAACTCAGGTAACCCAGTTTCTGGAGAGGCTGCAGTCCTTATTTCTGCATGTTTTCAGAAATACTGTACAAATACCTTCCTGACTAATTGCAAGAAATCCTGCACTGTCCTCAAATGCCATCTCTCATCTCCACTCAGGGACTGCCAAAGTGCCTTCGTTTTCTTTATTTCTGCATTTCAATTTTTCCAGGTGCACCTCACTGGATAATTGGGGAAGTGTTTTTATTTCTTGTTAGCAGTCAGTGGCTCTGAGTGTGCTTAGGTTAAATCTTTCCTTAGTATATCTGCAAGTCCAGAAAGTTCTGTGCTGGTATCAAGAACTTGCCTTACACTTTTGTTTGTGAGGAAAATATCCGTAGCCAGAGGTTTTATTTAGAAATCAAAAATTCAGAGCTACACACTGTCCAGTTGCACTGGTAATTAATTGCTCATTAATATCAGCACACATTTACTCATTAAAATCATTGCATAAATCATTGATGTGAGGACCTTCAGGATCTCAGCTTGTCCCTGGTTCTGATGCTCTTTGAGAGAGGTGATCAGCCAAGGTCCACAGCACTGTCCAGGCTCCTTAGTAGGAAGAAATCCTACAAGCAATGTAGGAGCTGCTGCCACAAATTATCACCATTTGTGCTATTTTCTTTTCAGAATTGACAAAGGGTGGGTCATCTTATTCTTAGCCTTCCAGTCTACTTTCTTATAAGAAAAAACTGCCACTGTTTGTGCTGTGAGTGATGATTGTCCTCCTCATGGCTTCCCATGTAATGGTGAGCACTTTGTCATCTATAATAATAATAATGGCACTGAGAGGAAAAAAAGTCACAGATTATTCCAACATGTGCTACATCTTCTAAACACACCAGAATACATTTTCTCAGCCCTTATACATCTTCCACCATGGTCCAGCAAGCCCTGAAATACCTAAGACTCACCACCCATCTGTTTGCAGCATTCACTGGCTTTACACTGACCAAACACCATGGATCAGCTGGACTGACTCAGAAGACCTTCAGAATAAAACCACAGAAAAGTTGGGTTCATAGTAAACTCTCTGTCACCCAACACTCTGTCTCTTATGTCACCCAAAAGTTTGCTTTCTTTACCTCTGAGGTTATAATGGCAGAGGACAGTGCTGCACCCATCTTCAGCTCTGCAACCTCAGAGGCATTTTCTGTGCCCAGAGCTTCTCTTGGAGTCTCTGGCCTCAGTCCACCATTATTCCTCAGATTTTCATGGCTTCATTTTATCCAAATTCTGTAACACCCTGGAAGATGTCAGGAGAGCTCTTCCACTGTGCATTAATTAGTGGGGTGACAGTGCAGTATTAATTAGCAGAGGGTACTTACACATACAGCCTCTATACTCTGGAGGCCTAGTGTGAATTACAGAGACATCCCTGCAGCAGAGTTTATATTTTCCTGTTGAATGGAAGTGTCTTTTCCTCAGAAGCAGGCTGTTTCTCAGCTGAGCACAGAGGCACACTCTGTGAGTTACAAGCTGTTAGGAATTCAGAGAGGTACCGAGCCCTGCCTCACAGTTTTTCTTCACAGAGCATTTTTAACTGCTTCTTTTCAATCAAAACTGTCAAAATGATGTTGTAGAGCCCACAGCCCATGCAAAGTGAGTGTGTGGGGCTTCTTTACTATAGTGTCATTGAGCAGAAAGATCAATTTCTGTTTTGGCAGCCAGCTCAGCTCAGTGAAGCCAGGGGAAAAGTGTCATTGCTTTCAGCATGGATTGGATCAGGTGAGAGCTCTCTACATCTCATTATGCACTTCATTTCAGCAACAGGCCTAGACAGGCTTTTTATGGCTCTTTCACTTACTTTACACCACCAGCTGCAGGTCAGGACACCAAAAAACTCCATTTTGATTTTTTGATGAATTGTCTGGCTATTCCCAGAATACTGATCACAACGTCAGGGCAATGTCTCTTCCAGAGCTATGGGGGGCTTCACTGCAAGGAATCCTCTATTCTGTGTTGTACCCTTTGCCACTGAGGTTTTCAGCTGGCTTGGGACAGAACCATGCTTTCATCTCAAATTAATGTCTGAAAATTTCCATGAGCCTGGATCCTTGTCCTAAATCAAAATGTTAAGAATTGTTTTCCCCATTATGTTTCTTCTCACTCTTCTCCCCATCTACAGTGAACAGTGTAAATCACAGGGCTTGAGAGAGGCAGAAGGCACGAGACAGAGAGGTGGCAGCTTTCAATAAGGTTAAGATGTTTAAAGACAAACTAAAAAGGTCAGAATTGTTCCTCTCTGGGAGAAAACAAGGAGAATATGCAACTGAGGTAAATAAAATCACATTGTACAGGTCAGAAAAGAGATTTGATTGCTACCAAGGGACCAAAAGCCAGCAGACTGTTCTTCCCAAAGAATATATTATATAAGGTATATTTAGCTTGTGGAACTCATTGCCACAACAGCACTTCCAGACACAGTAGATAGACTTTAATAGCAAACAGGAGAGGTATCTTTACTCCTTTTTGGTTTGGAGGTGAAGGGAAGAAGCAGATGAAGAAAAAGCCACTCTGTGTCGGTGACTTCATCCTCTGTCCTGAACTGAAAAGGAGGAGCTGACTGTGTTTCTACCTTGAAGCTAAGATTTGGTACCCCAAAATACAGAGATAAACAGATTCAGGGAGGATTTCAAACTACAATTTTCAAGCCTGAAGATCTCCTTTTGGCCGTGTTCATAGAGGGAAGCATAAAGAGAGACTCAGAGCAGGACAGTCTGACAATAATGTTTTAACAAATACACACCCAGCAAGGCAAAATGGAGCTGACAATAACTGCACTTGGGGGAAAACTGAGCCCTTGCATGCACAGATGAAATAATTGTGAGTGCAGTTTCCTTGGATCAGAGCTCACAGCAACAGAGAGCTCCAGGCTGGCAGTGAGTGGTAACATCTTTGTGTTTGCAGCTGTGGGATTAATTTTCAGAGGAGATCTCCTGACCTTAAGATGGGCATGGCATTTGACCCAAGAAGTCTCCTAAAATCCACAGTGCTAACTTTTATTCAAGATGCTCTCCACCCCAGCTCATGGCTGGGGATTTTGGATTCTTCAAAGGATTCCTGTAATCAGTGAGTGACAGGGGCACTGTTCCTTCATGACCTTAGGTCCCCATTGACTGTGAAAGATAACTTTAACATCCCACTGTACCAAAATTATGTTCATCCTTAATTTTTTCCAGAGAGCAATTGTCAGCTTCTATAGACTCTTGAGTAGCACAACCACTTTCACCCCTGGCAATTAATTCAAAAGTATCAAGAGTTTTTTAGGAGCTGTTAAGGACTATTATCTCTTTTTTCCACCAAGGAAAGGCCTCCAGAGAGAATTCAATGATACTTCCTACTTTTTGACAGTAATTGTGATTTCCACATTAAGAAAAATGAATTGTTGCCACTCCGAGTAGCCCAAGATTGTAAATCAACACAAAAGCAGAGAAGAGGCTGGGGTGATATGGGCATTTCAGCCTGAAGGGTTTCTGAAGGACTGTCTTCAAAGTGAAAAATGATGTCTGGAGTTACAGGAGGCTGAACTGCTGAGGATGGGCAGCAAAAACCACATCAGTGTCTGATGGTTTCTCAGTCCCACTCCACATCCAGCACCTTCATCTCCCTCCTGCCAGTCACACGAGGTCCCCAAGATTGGACTCAGGGAGTCCCTGGGCAGTGGGGAGGACACAGCCCAAGCTGCACTCTGGAATTTCCCTGTCAGACAGAGCAAATCCACACATTTGACTCAGTGTCAGCATGGATGGCCAAGCCAGAATGGTGTCAGTGCTGGTTTTTCAGAGCTCACAGGTCACAGACACCCTTGTCCAACACCTCTGCCTCCTGCACTCGCCTCCACAGGTGGCACAGAGCCCTCTGTAGGGACTCTGGTGGGGCACTGTGCAAAATTAGCCAGTGACAGGTATGCTCTCCTGTGATTGTCTTTCCCCCTCATAATGGAGAAAGGAAGAGATTGCACCTCTGGATAATAATTGTCATCATTTTCCCATTCTTTCACACACAAAGCAAATGAATATTATTGCAGAGTTCTGCCCTGAAACTTTATCAGTTCCTCCTTTGGATGTAATTGGCAGGAAAAAAAAGAGAGAAAGAGTTTATTGAAGGACAGGGAAAGACAGGCAATTGCAAATAAAATCCACTCTATGCTCTTGAAAAATCCCAGAGGAGAAAGAAAACCAGGCTCTAAATACCTTAGCCCATAAATTACCACATGCCAGTCCCATCCATGTGACTACTAAGAGAAATGTTAAAATACTAAAGTCTTTTAAAAGTCTTTAGCTATGTCACCATCCTCCCAATCATGTCTGCTCAAAGCACAGCTCAGAGGAACTGCAGATCATCAGAAAAAACAAAACAAACCACAATTCCCAGTCCCTTACCACAGGTGGCTGGGTAGGCACAATTCCTTAGCTTTTATTTGCATATGCATGTTTAAATCTTTCTCAAAATACTGGACCCATAAAATAAACTTTTAAAATATTATTTGCAGCCAAACTTTATGTTTGCATTACAGATCCTCTGATAAAGAAGAATGCAAGTTTGTGTGCTCACTGTATTTTAAAAAGGCACATAATATATATAAATCCAATATATTAATCCCTGTAATTATCAGCTGCCTCTTCTTCAGCATTTGAAATAGAGAAATCAGTTTGATGAATGTAATACAACAAGAGTCATAAGAATTTATGCCAAGAATAATCTTTCTGTTTTTTCATATTCAAAAACATTGTTTTTCTTTTGGTCAAAACTAGATATATATCAAGGTTTTGTATTAATAAATTGTAAAGGTGCATTACACCTACCATAAAATATCTGTTAGTTTGAAGTAAACATGGGAACATCTAGAAAATTAGGCATTGAATCACCAGTAATTCAACTGGCCAAAGATTTTCAGTGAAATATTTCCTGACACGGAACGTCAAGAAATTAAATTATAAAACCTTTTGAGAAAAACTTTTGGCTTAAATGGTTCAGGTTTGAAATGGAAAAAAACCTTACAGGTCATAGTGACTTTGCCTTAAAATGTAATTGAAGTAGGTGGAAAAAAATCAAATTGGTGAGACTTGGAACAAAATTGTCAGTTGGTCTTAACTTCTTACTGTTTCTTCTTTCAGATGGTAAGTTACAACCTGTTTTGACTTTTCCATTTTTTCCATTATGATTCACCATAAGAATTCTCTGTTGTTCCAGAGATAAACAAACATCTAGGTACCTAGGCAGCCTATAAAGTTTTGTGACTATTGGACATAAACAGATTTTGAAGAGACGTTGAAAAGCAGACTGAAGAACCTGATGAAGCACAGAAGGTTATTGATGAAGAGATAATGAAATCCTGGTCCCAAAAAATTGATTTTAAATGGGAATTTAATGGCACTGGATAGAGTACACCCAAAAGCTAACTTTAGCCTAAGGAGATAGATTAGTCTTCCTGTATTTCCTCTTCATCTGGTTGGGAAAAGCAAAACCCTACATTCAATCATTCTCTATGAGAGCTTAGCTGGAGCCTTCCTCTGTCCATTAACTCGAACAAGTCTGGGGAGGCTGCCCTCCCTCAGCACACCCCTGAGCCCTGGCACCCCTCACCCATGGGGCCACTTGCAAAGGAGCTTGTGCCTGCTGAGGGCAGGGCAGGCCTTCACTCACAGCTAGAAATAAAGATCCCTCATGAATTAAACCTGGGATTCCTGCAGATATCAGTTCTTTCACACCCAGCCTGCCAGCATGCTGTCCCTATCTTTTTGGTTGAGCAGAGAAAGATGACTGTGTCTGGGAAAATATGTTGTATTTTATATGTATGTGCTTGTGGCCCCAGATATGCCTTCTGCACAGATGGATGACCTTGCACTATGAGCAGAGAGGACTGATGGCTGCAGCTGCTGGAGGAGTTCACTCTTGGTGACAGGAGCACAGCAGGAGCTCGGAGGAGCTGCTGCTCTGGCTCCTCACATCTCTTTAATCATTTGATTAGGGCAGGTTTATTCAGATCTGCCTGCATGCCATGTGTCTCACTTACCCAAAAGAGGAGGGATGTTGATGCCTGGGGATAAAATCCTTTGTGTTCCGCAGAAAACTTCTCCATGCTCCAATCTGAGCATGATTTCCTTCAACCTAAGTGGAGGGGAGTTGTTAAGCTCTCGTGAGCTGCAGTTTCTCTGAACTGAGCTTTGAGCAGACATGACAGGGAGGATGGTGACATGGCTAAAGACTTCACCTTTTAAAATATCTTAGTGTCCACATGGATGGGACTGGCATGTGGTAATTTATGAGCTAAGGTATCTAGAGCATGGTTTTCTTTCTCCTCTGGGATTTTTCAAGAGCATAGAGTAGATTTCATTTGCAATTGCCTGTCTTTCCCTTGTCCTTCAATAAACTCCTTCTCTCCTTTTTTTTTTTTTGTTTTTGCCAATGGCATCTGAAGAAGGAATTGATAAAGTTTCACATCAGAACTGGTGTCAAAAATTAATACATAACTTGTCTGTCAGGGAGTGCAGGCAGGAAGACAAGAGTTAAGTGTTTTTAAATCACATTATGTCAAGCACAGTTGCTGTCACAGTTCAGCTGCAAAGAGACACAGACTTACCTGCACTTGAACCCTCTCCTGCCCTCAGTGAGCTCTAGGACATTATCACCTGTCCTAATGAGATGCCCTGCAACCTTCAAACCTTTATGGCATTTTCCAAGCCATTTCCATGCTCCTTGAGAAAGCCCAGTCCACTTGCAAAGTTTGGAATTAAAGCATGAGCATAACACCAAAATTATGTATACAGAAATGTTTTGTATTGCTCCTTGGAATCTTCAATTTTCAAACCAAATTGAACAAGACAATCTTTCCTAAAGTGGGGTTTCCATCTGAAGAATAGGGTAACACAATTTCCCCTTCAGCAAATGTATAACCCAAGACAACAAAGCATCAGGAAGAAAGACCTGTGGCAGGGCTGATTCTGTGTGAATGAAATTTCTCTGCTAGTCCTGGATAAACAGGGAAATGACACCAAGATTTCAGACAAAGTCCATGATGAGCCCCAACAAAACCCATATGGAAGCCAAGCTCAGCTTTTGGCCATACTCTTTCCAGGTGGTTTAAATTCATGTACATAAGCACAGTGAGTCACACATTGAAAAAAGGCTAACTTTGGCCTTTTTTCTTTTTAAATGAATTTTAGTGAGGCAGAGCTGGTCCATGGTGCTGCAGGAGAGGTGCAAAGGTGCAAGCTCAGTGTGTGAGTCAGTGGGCATCAGCCCTGACTTTAACAGACCTGGACCACCTCAGATGGGAGGCAGCCAGACCAAATGGAGGAGCACCTGGGGAGGCACTGCAAGGCTCAGAAAATCTCAGGGCTCATTCCCTGGTGTCCCCAGGGCTCATTCCCTGGTGTCCCCAGGCTCCCCAGCAGGGCTGGATGCCATGGGCAGTGAGCTGGGCCCCCAAGGGGACATTGGCCTTGTTCCCATGGGGGAGGTGGCCAAGCCACTCTAGCAACACCAGAGGAAGATGTCTCAGAGATAAGATGGAAATCCTTGGCCAGCACTGGCCATTCCTATCCCTGAAAGGCAGTTCCCAATCTGTTCCTTGAAATTCAGATGTTAATATCCTAAAACACATGAATGCTGGCTATTGTAATTCTGAGGACCATCCTTGCCAGGCAGAAATCCTGAGTGCTCGACCCTCCCAGTGCCTTGCAGCAGAGACTTCCATGGCTTAATTATCTCCTGTGTGAAAGGAGTTTTATTTGATCAGTCTGGAAATTGCTGCATTTCAATTTACTTGCATTTTCTCAGCCACTGCTGTTACACTAGATGACATTTATTATGTCTTTATCATACTCTCCTTCATTGGTTTCCTTTCTAAGGTGAACAGACCCAGCACAGCCTTTTTCATGAGAAACATTTTCCTAAATAGTGCCCCAAATAATTTTCTTTGCCTCTCTATGAATGTCTTCTAGTTTTCTTTAAGATAGAGCAGCTATTACTGTACATACATTTGAGGTAAGGCTTTGTATTATTTTTCTTACTATTCTCTTTCTACTCCTCATCCATTATGTAACATTTTCTTTGTTTATCTGGGCTTCAATGGCATACTGAGCATGTGGGATACAAGTTCCAATCTCTAACCAACTATCCTGATTTAAAAACCTGTAAATTGTGTAGAAAGTTGAATTTTTTTTTTTTTTTAATTTAAAAAAAAAGCATCTGTGTTATCACAGTATTACAATGCTCCCTTGTGGTACCAATAATTGGACCAAATCTTTTAGCAATTCCCAAGTGAACTTTGCCATTCTGGGTAATTTTTTTCCATAGCCCATCACTATGGGCTGAGGTGTGTAAAACCTTTCCAGGTGGGGAACAGGGAAGAGATATGGGAGAAAGGAAGGCTAATTCTTGCAAGAGATGCCTTATAAAGAGGTGATGGTTTCCAATCATAGCTAAATTCAGGCACTGGTGGTGTGGCCAGGCACATCTGCAAGCACTCAGGTCAGTAAGCAGAGCTGGCCCATTGAACAGCCACAACACAAATTAAAATAAATTCCCACAAGATATGTAAAAGGCTGAAAATTTACTGTATTTATTGTCCTTGTCCTGTCAGTTGATCCCATGGTGCTGTGTTTGCCCCAGCTCTGTTTTACTCCCTATGAGAGCCAAGGGACAAATTTCAGTGCAGAATTAAGATCTGCTCATGAAAGCCAGAAACTGAATTTACTATCTTGCCCATGGCCAGAGAAATTGAGTCTGGAGCCCACACCTTTGTATTCTGGGCACTGTCCCCTCCCAGGTGGCACTGATGTATTTATATGAAGACAGGAATGAAACAAAGGTGTGATCTGAACTAAAAGGAAAAATATAAGTTGGATATTTTTGTACAAGTCCAAACAGAATCCATCAGGGAGGAGCAGAAGAGCCTTTCCTAGGAAAGCATCTCCTCTAGTATTGGTTTGACTCTCAGCTAGCTGATCTATGAGAACAAAGCTACTTATGGCTCAGTCAGAAGTGAGGTTGGAATCCACATCTCCTACCAACTTCTTGTATAAGCTGAGACTAACAGTGTCGCTGTGTTCCTCAAGCTTTTGTGCTTTTGCTTTAAATTCCCTCCATTCCTGGGACAACAATCACCAACAACGGTGCTGTAAGTGACACATTCCTTCAAGCCAGGAGAAAGGCAGCAATGCAGGAAGAATTGAGGTGAATATCACCCCTGTGGCCAGCTCAGAGCAGGGACCCTGGCTCTGCAGGAGGGTCAGCCCCAGAGGGGTGGTGGCAGTGGGGAAAGGAGCAGGCACAGCTCCTGATGTCACTCCTGACATCATCTCCTGCCTGGGCAGCTCAAGCCACAGCAGACAGGAAAGGGGATGTTGGTCTGTCAGATGTCTTGCTGGCAGGATTCCCTCCTTCCCACCAACCCTCTCATATTCTTCCCTCAGACAGCTTGTATCTGCAAATAGGAATCTCTTGGCAGCTGACAATGAGCTGGGCTGGAGCTTTGTGATGATGACAAGATAGAGAGAGGTGAGACAGGAAGATCCACACATCCCAAGAGCTGTAAAAGGGTGCTCTGCACTCACTCACAGACACAGGACACTGACCAGAAAAGGAGGCTCTGCTGGGGAGGGAGACTCAAAGCTCAGCAAGTCACTTGGGAGTGAGGGTAGATGTACAATTTCCACCAAAGAGATTAACTTGAACCTTATTTTCCATCCTCCTTATTTTCCATCCTCACTGAAGGGTGAAGGGGAATCCATTGTATCCTCTTTGGATACCCAAACATCCCAGTGCTGAGCCAGGTGCAATCCTTGCCTGGCTGTGCCGGCTCTGAAGGAGAGCCAGTCCTGGAAAACTGATCTCTCTCCCTCCCTGCTGCTAATGCTGGGGTTCAGCCAGGAGCCTGAAGGAAGGAGTGGAGGGGAGTTTTGAGGTATTTTTGCTCCTGCACCCCTTCAGACTATTTTTGCCATGTCCAGGTTGTCTCTCAGGGACAAACTGGAACTGGCACCTGCCACCAGCAGGTATCAATGTACATGCACTGCCTTTGGAAGGCAGGCTGCAGGACACCAGAGGCTGTGGTCACTTTTGGCTTTCCCTTTGTCCTAGGTTACAATATTAGGATCTATTCTATTCCTTTTCTCAAGAGCTACTGAAAGCAGGAGGGGCATTGTTTTTTTCCTTATCTCCTGTTAATGGGCCCATCAATGTCTTGCCCATGACTCAGAGATAACTCAGGAGCCATTTCTGTTTAATGGACTCACCCCATGACTCACAGAATGATATCAGCCCATTGTGAGATGCTCCACCCAGGGGGGAGGAGCTAAGCATCCCCACCAGGATATAATCTGGGATTTGGGATAGAACAGTCTTTCCACTGCATTCCCAGAGGAATGGCTGTCTTTTCCACTGGATCTTTTTTTCCACTGGATCTTCAGAGGAAGACTGCACCCTTTCTACAGGATCCCTGCTCCAACAGAACCACGTCTGCCACTCCAGGAGCACTGCAGCCACCAATCCAACTGGACTGCTACCGACACCCTGACTAGCAGGGTGTCAGGTTGTATTCTGACTTTGTTAGTGGTTTTTCTTTGGTATTATTGCATGTTTTTGGTTTCCTTTTCCCTTTTCCTAATAAATTGTATTTCTGCCTTGGAGTTTCTCCCTGGTTTTGCTTTCAAACCAGAACACCTTTACAGGCCCTGGCTGAGTTCAGACACCACAAGCCCCACCTGCTCTTGCAGCATGAGATACCATGAAAAGTGTCCTCGCTTTTCTGGTGCAGCCCCAGGGTTTCAGTCTGTGCCTCACTAAGGAATCCTCTGAGATGTTATTTTGTCCCAGAGCTTAGGAACAATATTACAAAATACATAATAGTCCTGTGCATGTTGCACTGGGAAGGTGGCATTTCCTACTCTTCCTCACTAAAGCTGCAGCCTTTCTGAGGAGCTTGATGTGCAGAGGAAAGAGATTGGGATGCAGGGATCACAGACTTGATATCTGAATATTTGTGTCATGTAACCTGAGGAGGACCACGTCCTCTGTGGAATCTCCCCCCACCCCCTTCTCCATCTCATCATTCCCCAAAGTAGGGTCCTTTCAGGAGCGATGCCAGAGCATTTTATCTACCATGAATCAGTTCAGTGACATCTTCATGAGGGCATTTGAAAAGGGGTGAAAGACACCAGGACACCCTTTCTCTATGTTTGGTATGAAGTTCTGGACCTACCTGTGCTGTGGAAAAAGTGCACCCTTGTGGGATCCCCTGAATGCAGCTCAGAATTTTGTTCTCCATACTTGCACTGCTTCACTGCTCAGGTGTATCAGCCAAAGCATCTCAAAGGCAGCTGTGGGGTTCTGCCTGCAGGGAAACTTTGTGTACAACCCTAAATCCACCCTGGAGGCCCCTTCTGCACAGCACTGTGGACCTGCCAGTGTTACAGGGCCAGGTGAATCTGACACCCAGGGATCCCCATTTCCAGGGGCATAAACTTACACTAAAAGCTGAAGAAAAATTTCAGAGCCCGGAACAGTAGTTTGATTTTCCACCCCATTCCTGCTCACTGTCTGAGCAGAATTCAGGATCCTCCCATAACCTCTTTGTACTTCCCTGCTGTGCAAGGTTTTTACTTCACTTGCTGGAGCAGGGCTCACAATGTTGTTGCAGCCTGTTTGGGAGGGTATCCACAAAGCTGCATCCCTCTGGTTGCCAGATGCTCATCTGCACAACCCTCAGCCTCAAAATACTTTCCTGCTGCCTTCTTTGGCTCACAAGTAGTTCTCTGTTATGATCCATGACTGAATCACAGAATCATTTAGGTTGGAAAAGACCCTTAAGACTTGAATGCAAAAAAGAGGGGCACTATTTTTTGTTTAAATAGTCTGAAATGGAGTTTGGTTTCTTCCCAGCCCTTCCCAGCCTTTGTCATTTACCTTATCCCACCCCCACATTTTATTAGCCAAGTTGAACTACTTATACTCAGCCATAAAGTGCCACCTCTCTGATGGTTTTCAGTGCAGAATTGTCCCTGGGAGCACGTCCTGTTCGCCTTTCATGTTGTAAAACAATTGTGTGCAATGCTGTGAGGCCACAAAGAGCCATGATGGATAAGTGGTTGTTAATCCAAGTTTTCCCAGCTAATTTAGCTCCTTCAGCAACGTGAAGAAAAATGCTTTGAAGGGATGTACTCCAAACAACCACTGTCCCCTGTTGGCTTTCTTCAGTGCTGGAGAGACATTTATTACCCTTTCCTAGAACAAAATACGGTGTTAAATATAAAAGCCATGGTTCAAATGGTCATAAAATGTATTGGGACATACTATGGATTTAATTGATTTCAAAGCTTAGATTTAGGAAAAATTTATAGTCGGGGACTTTATTTTTCCAAAAGCTTGGCTTAGTTATTTAATATTGATTTTAGGATTATGATAAAATACATTTCTATTGATTTCTGTGAGGAAAAATTCATCACTGCAAGAATGTCTGGTTCTATCTGCTGGGTGGATGAAGATGTGCACAGATCTTCCTGGCTCAGGTCTTTGCACACTGCAGTTGAGTTGGGAGGGTGAAGCAGAATCACAGGCTTCGTGTCTCAAGACAAAGCAAAATAATCCATGAAAAAAAAGTAGAGACCATTCTGGTGTGCTGTGAATCTTGTAAATAAAATGTGGTTGATTGGTCTCCCTTGTAGGAAAACAGAGCTATAATATTTGCATATCTTTACTTCAGTCAACTTGCAAATCTGTTTAGCAATTCTACCTTAAAATATATTCTGTTACAAAGTTAAAAATAGTTTTATAAAAGAGGTGTCACTTAATTACATTCCTCTGGGCTAGACTGTAACACTTTGAATTCTTACTTAATATAAATTGGGACAGTGAGCTTCTTCATTTCCATTTTTGATAATACATTTCTCAGAATGTCAATCTGATCTTGATTCATAGTAGGTAACACCCAATTATGGCAATAATTCTGATTTAATCAACAGACTGGCAAATGCCACTCAACATAAGTAAAAAAAAAAAAAAAAAAAAAAGAAAAATTGTTTCTGGACAAAAATGCATGTAAAGTGAGTTAAACAGGGAATAAAATTCAGCAGTGGCAGGCCAAGCTAAGTTAGGAAGATATTCTGACTTTCAAAGCAAAATATATTGATGCAAAGTCAAGATGACTTTAAAAAGCTGAAATATTCAAAGGATGGAAATTCCCAGATTATGCATTCTAGCAGCTTCATCCCTTCTCTGGACTGTATTAAATGGGCATGCAGGAAAAGATAAACTATTAGGTCTTGAGCATATTGTGATAGTACATTCTACCTAGTAGGATGTTTTTCATCCATTCATTCCTTAAGGAAAACATTCTGCTAAAATTTGCTATAAACCAAGCCAGACTAGCTGATTTATGCGAGTCTAGAGCTGCTTTTCTTCACCAAGGGACAAAATAAGTAGAAACTCCCATGTTTCTACCTCTAGATGTCTTTACAGAAGCCCAGAGTGGTCGCTGCTCACATTAAATTCACCTGTTGCCTTTGAGGACTGCAGCCACAGCATTATTTTCTACTGTATTTGTAAGCTGGGAAATAAAATCAAGGTATCACCTTGTGACATGCTGGCTTGGGTATTTGTTTACCACAGCGCTTTTCTGCATGTCATATATTAGCCTTGCTCACATAAAACACCATTCCCTGTGGTGGGGGACTTAATGAAGCTGTTTCATTAACTTCTGAAGTCTAAGTTGGAGTTTTGGGGATTTTTTTTCCCCTGCCTCACAGGCCATATGTGGCTGTTTGACAGCAAGAGTGTTTGTGCAGTACCAGAGCACTGATCATTAGCACTGGCAGGTCCTCCAAAGGTTTTTGTTTAAAATTACCTCCTGTGCAGTGCTTTGAAGCAAATATCACCATTACTTATATTGATTCCAAATGTCATAGAAATCTAGTCTATGACTCTTTCAGATCTGAAGGTTAAACTTTATGCCAATGTCTAGAAATCTTGATGGCAGCAGCAGGAGCGTGAGCAGAATGAGTTAAGGCCATCAGGGACTCCTGAGCAGATCATCCAGGAGGGGAGGCTCCAAGGGCACTCAGCACTTGGACAAGAAAAGGATTATAGAAGCTGTATTCTGCCACAGCATTCTCTCACCTAAAAGGCTTATTGGTAATCAAAAAGCCACAGAACTGAGGAAAGCTCTCACGGTTTCTACCAGAGAAGCCTCATGCCAAGCCTGTTGTTGCTGCTGTTCAGGAAGGAGCCTCACCAACCTTCACAAGCTCTGGCTGACACTGCAGATGACTTAAGGACTCAACAACATTAACTGCTGGGAGAAAACATCACTCTGTTAAAGCCTGTCTGTCCTTGCAAACCCAGAAAATATCTACCAATTTACAAGTAGCTAATATCAGCATATCCTCCAAAATCCAATTAGTGGCTGTAACCTTGAGTTTTATCCTTGTCCAAAAATACATCTTGTTCCTTTTCACAGTGGGTTTGCACTCTATCCCCTCCCCACCACGCATGCTTCAGTGGCTGACTTTTCCCATCCATGCCAAATTGAAGGCTCTTTTCTGTGAGGTAATTTTGTCTGAATTGCCTGTGCACCCACCCATCCCATCCCAATTTTAGTCCATGGCATCTTGTTTTCAAATTAGTTGCTATCTTAAACAGCTTACTGCCTTCAATCTGTTCATTTCAGGATTTCGTTTACCTCCCTGACAATCTCCCATTTTACCTCATTTCTTCCTCAGGCTGCAGAGGCCAGCACAGGCTAATCCCTCCTCATAACCCAAAGTCCAAACCTCCAGAGTATTTAAGATTTTCCTCCATAACACCTTTTCAATTTCAAACCTCTAATCAATTTTACTAGTGCCCAGAAATAGCGCGTAATATTTATATTTTTCAAATTTCAGTACAGAAAAATAACCTTTACTTATTTATGGTGTATAATACCCCTTTCATGGAAGTTTGGGGTGCTTCCTCCACAGCTGTGGCTCTGTGATTCCTGTAAAAGCATAAAAGGGACCATTTTGTCACTTGTTGTTTCAGTAGACCTTCTTCTTGCCATTGCATTGGGAAAAAAAATCCAATTCTCTGACTACTCCTTCCCCCAATCTCTTCTTCCTCATGTTTTTCACTTTTTTATGTACAAGTGTCTCCAGCTCCTTCCAGGATACCAATCCCTGCTTTGTCCTTTACAAGCCCCAGAGACAATAAGTGCTGATTGCAAGTGAGATATCTACATGAAATCAGTCATGTGGTCTACCCTTTAGTCCTTTTCTCTTCTTAGGTGAAAAATCAAAGTCCTCTCACATATAATTCACAATGAATGAAATTCACTGCTGAGCAGGCCTACCCAAAGGCTGTGCAATGCAGAATTGCCTTTAAAGCACAGTTTTGAAGGTTTCTGAGAGCTTAGGGAAGTGAAATGTCACCGTGCCAGCCCTTCTGCTCAGGGATGAAATTTCACTCTTTGTGAATTTCAAAGTTTGATTTTTATTCATGTGCTGATTGTTCGAAAGAGCTTGGAACGTGGGTCATACCTATGCATTCCGAGGGTTTGTTGCCTTATCAGTAGCAAAAATATGCAGAGACACCATTATGCAGGGCTTGTTCCCTCAAAGGACTCAATTATTGATTTACTCATACATGATTAGCAGAGATAGTGGTTTAAGTTGTAAATGCTGCACTTTTCTGCTGGAGCAGTAGACATAGGTCACTCTCTTATTCCCCCTTCCTGATGGGATGAATCCCAACTCTACTGAGACTTTTAAAGCTGAATCCTTGTAGAAAGACATGCATTGCAGAAAGGTAAAGATTCTTGACATTATTCTCATGCCTAAAGTTTTTCAAGCAATTCACTTCTGAGGAATTCTGAGAAATGACTTAAAAGGGGCATTGACTGAAACCCAGAGCTCTGACTCACATAAATGTGTGTGGATGGATTTTCACCAGCTTTTAGCTCAACCACATATTTTACATGAACAAATAGAAGATCCTCTGCACAGATGTAGTTGCAGGGATGTTAATGCTTTCCACATTGTTCTTCCCATCCACTCCATGAATGTTTTATTGTTAAGATTACAGCTGCACAAACCTTTCAGGAATCCTAGCCAAGCTCCCAGATTTCTCTTTCAGACAAATAGATTAATGTTTTAGGAACAGGACTGAAAGAAAAAGATCCCAACAGTGTAAGGCAGGGCTGGGACTGAGCACAAAGGACAGCAGTGACAGCAGACAGCCCTGAAGCTCTCACAGGCCCCAGGGGGAAGGAGGGAGGTCAAGGGAGATGAGCAGCCCAAGGATTTCCTTATTCTCTCCATGTGAATGTGTGGAGAATAGGCATTGTTCCTCAGGATCACACAGCTGGATAAAATCTAAATGGGAACAACTTTAGAGCTCTCCTGCTCCCAACTCCCTTATCAGTGTTTGCTAACACCTCACATCCATAAGGCTGAGCTGTAAGGAGCACTGCACAGTTTACATCATTATTATCTCTTCAGACAGCTTTCATAAATCAAGATGGACTTTAAAATTGCCCACATCTATTTAAAATTTTGCAAGGCCTTCCACAGAGAGCAGCAGTAAATATTTTTTCTCCAGCATACCTAAAGAAGGATTTTTACATTGGGCTCTGTGTGTGGGGTTTTCCCTCAGCCTTTTTCCCTCTTCTTCAGGTCAAGATCTGCCCCGAGATTGCAATTTTTCAAGGAGCTGTCCTTTTTTGTTGGTTTATTGGCATGGAGCAGGTCTGCCCCTGCCTTGGAGACCCAGCTGTCCCTGCAGGATTTGTGGCTGATCCCCCTGGCACATGCTGGGCTCTGGATTCCACCTCCCCTGAGGCTTTAAGGCAGAGTTCTCAACCCTGCTCATGCAGTGAATGCTTGGCCACATTTTTTGGGTTGGACAAATGCTGGAGTCTGAGATAATCTTTGCTTTTGTGGCTCCACACTTCCTAGCCCTGATGTGAATGACTCACTCATACAGTGAGTTCTTCAAACAGATTTTATTTGACTTTCTGGCACCAGCAAATATGCATTTATGGGCTGAGGTGCTCCTTTGGCTTTAGTAAATGCTGTGAAGCAAAGTTGTCCCTCCTCTAAGCCTTTGACAGAGGAGTTGGGAGCTCCTCCACCCACTGCTCCCCCAGCCAGGTAGATGCTGTGTCCTGGAGTTAACTCAGCCTCTGGTTATTGCCTTCAGTGCCTGCTCCCTTTGCCACTGGCTGTCTTAAACCTTGCTGCAGCAGGAGAGTACCAAGCAATACAATGGAAATAGTTTATAATAGTTTATTATAGTTTATAAACTATAATGTTATATATTATACATTATATATTATATATCATATATATCATATTATATAAAATATATTATATATTATATATTATATATTATATATTATATATTATGTATTATACATTATATATTATATATCTTATATAATATATATTAATATATAATATATAATAGTTACATATAATATATATTATTTTGTATATATTATATGTAATTTAATATATAATATATATAATTTATATCTATAATTTATATCTATATAATTTATATATTTATATATAATTTATAAAAGTTATATATATTATAATTATATATATATAATATTAATATATAATATATGATATATAATAGTTTATATATTATAAACTGTAATCCCCTCATCCTTAGTATCAAACTCACTGTCTCCTCCAGGAAAAAATTGCAATATACCAGTATTGCAATGGAACATTTGGTATGGCAACCAGACTCCAGCAAATTTGAACCCTGCAGCAATATAGATTATTAATGCCTGGGAAAATCAGTCTGGAAATTTGTTTCCAACCAAAATCTCACACTCCTTTGATCAAAGCTGCTCTGCAGGTCCCATCAGTTATTGCCAACCAGCAGATCCTGGGCCATACTGGGGGTTCATTTCCTGGCATGCATCAGGTCCTTGTCAGTAGCTGCAGGTAAAACTTTTGAGTAAATTCACTCATATAAAGCTAGAACTTGATCAAAACTTCTTTTAAAACCAACAAAGATTGATTTTAGACCTCATTTGGTGTTGGGTCAATTTATCACTATTCATAGCATTCACTTTATAGCAATATTGTATTTTTAAAAGCAGCTGGTGTGTTTTTCCTAGGTTAAATATGTTTTGTTTTTGCAACATTGCAACATTTTGGAGGTTTTGAAACATACTGCTTTTAGACACTGTTGGGAATGGCCAGAAGAATACTGAAAATATTTGTTTGTTTGCTGTATTGATTTCAGCAATAAACAAGTCAGTAAAAGCTGATGAAGGAATTCATATATGTTATGTATGAGTGATAGACACTTCCAACATTTTTCTTTCTAACTCACACCTCAATAACATTACAGAAAATGTATTGTGTCAGTTTCATTAGTCTTTGCCTTCTCCTTCCAGAAATATGATGGAGGTATTGATTTTACCAAATTAAAATATAATCCAGATCTTCGGCTCTATGAATTTATCTATATATTTTTTTAGAGTGCACTGGTTTTCTAACTACCATCAATTTTGTCCCCTGACATGCACTTCAAACACAAGTATATAAAAATGATCTATTGGTTTCTCATCTAAGTGGTTGTTTAGAGACATGTTATTGTCTCTGGAGTCTGTAGTTTGGCTAACTCTGATTAGGCAGGCTGGGCCTCAGCTCCATAAGTCTGATGCCTGCTGCTAAAAGGGAGTTGTTCATTTTCTGGCAGTAAATAATGAAATGAAACAAATACAATCTGTAATAGAATCAAATGTGAGCGCAATGAGTGGACAATTCAATTTGGATTTAATCTAGCTGCTTAATCCTGTTAAGGGGTGCCCTCATGAGAAAGATGCTTTAGCAGCCCAGAGCAGGACTCAGAATGTGAGAGGAGGCTGTTAAAAATGAGTTTGTGGTGCAGGAGGGATGAGGGGGGTCAAGAAGGGGTCAGAGGGGTCAATCAGCTTTTGCACCACAGACCCAAGTCTGATGGACAGAGGGGAGGTTGCTGAAGTGAGCTCATGGAGAACATGGAAAATGTAGCCATTCCCAGTGTGGGAGAATGCTTTATGTTTCCTCTCAGTTCTGAAGGTTATCTGAGAGATCCAAGGTGCCAGGAGAGGTACTACACCTATCTGGATACAATTCACATTTTTTTGTGCTGTTGCTGTTCTGAAAGTGTCTCACAAGAAGCCAGACTCATCATTACATGAAGCAAAAGGAAGCTTCACCTGTGGTAGAAACAAGAAGAGAAAAACACTAGAAATGAATTGTCACTATACAGAAGTAGAAGCAGTCATTAATTTTTGTGGAGCCATTGGTTCCATTTGGGAATAATTAAGTCGTGCAAGAGGCAGCAAGACACCTATGCAGTTATATAACAAATTCTATTTTTCAAGATACAGTCCTTAAACTTAAGTCACATTTTTCCTGCAGGAAATACACTTTTTTTTTTTTTACAGGCACAGAACATCTTCCACCGGAATTCACTGCGGGGAACAGGTGGTGTCTTATCACTCCAGGAAGACAAGGACACACTGTGCCCATAAAACAGACTATGGAGCTAGCTTGGAGGAAATTATCTGGGTTATTAGCATCAGGATGTGGAAAAACACACATCTCCACTTCAGAGGCTGGCACTGCAGAAAAAACTAGGTCACTAAAATCAGCCTCTTGCTGTATCATTCCTCAGTTATCCCACAAAGCCACTGTTCTTTCCTGTCTCTCCTCAGATTAACTCCTCATACAAGAGACATCAGCCAAGAAATATTTGCCACCAAGTTCTGGAAATGCAGGTTTCTTTGTGCTCTTCAACACTTGATGTATTCCCCACTTCCCCTGTTTTGAAATGACCTCTCCTGAATCATCCAGCTAACCACATTCTTGAAAGTTTTACTAAACTTTATTTGCAGTAAAAACACTGGCAGAACAGTCCTTGTCCAGTTTATTTGTATCCAATTTGCTGGGACAGTGGTTTCCATCACTTAATATTTCTTTTACTGAACTCTAAAACATTCTCCAGACATGTCCAAGCTCCTCCATAGTGTCCATAAATCCATCAGCTATGTGCTGTGTTTTACTTCTTTTCTGTATTCTTCTTAAAAGAAGTCTTTATGTGTACAGTTTCTATGGGTCAAACATTGAAACAACTGAACTCTGCTGGTTTCCAAACCTCGTTTCCTTGATGGGACAGTGCTCAAATGGTGTGCTTGTAAGGTGAAGTTGTGAGGTAAAAGTTCATTCCCTGCTCCTTAGTGTCCAAAATGGGGCAAGTTGTCTCCTCTCCATGTGAGTATTCATGAGCAGAGCTGTGATGGTGGTCACAGGGGTTTTTGGATGAGGGAAGAGACGAGGATCTGACTCCATGTTTCAGAAGGCTTGATTTATTATTTTATTATATATATTACATTAAAACTATACTAAAAGAATAGAGGAAAGGATTTCATCAGAAGGCTAGCTAAGAATAGGATAAGAAAGAATGATAACAAATGTTTGTGGCTCGGGCTCTCTGTCCGAGCCATCTGGGCTGTGATTGGCCATTAATTAGAAACATCCAACATGAGACCAATCACAGATGCACCTGTTGCATTCCAGAGCAGCAGATAATCATTGTTTACATTTTGTTCCTGAGGCCTCTCATCTTCTCAGGAGGAAAAATCCTAAGGAAAGGATTTTTCATAAAAGATGTCTGTGACACAGAGCATTGGTTAGAGCGTAGGTTTGGCCCAGGAGCAGACTGAGGACCTCTGTACCTGTGCACACACCCTCTGAGCTGTTCCAGCTAGCTTGTGCTTGGTGTCCTAAGTGTTCCAAACACAATTCTTGAGCGTGGTGCAACAGCAATCATGATAAAACTGCCCAGTGGGCCTGTTGTTTTGAGCAGATTTCCTGGCCATGCATAGTATTGGGTTCCTGCCTTGGATGCTGTCACTGGGCACTTCCAAAGGTCCTTGACTTCTTAGACACTCAAATTGGATGCCTGTGAGGATACTTTTCCACTTCCACAGCATGTCAGGCAAACTCTCCACCTAAGGCCATCTCTGCATTTGCACCACCCTTAGTTTTCCCCCAGAATAAAAAACCTTTATTTTGATTTCAGTGGGTGATGGTGACATATATGTAGAGTGGAAGATGACAAAACTGGTCCTGGAATCAGGGGTGAGTTACCAGCAAAGTCACACAGTTACAACAGTTTTTTTCTCAGTTATGCATGGAGCAATCTGAAGGGGAAGCCATTGAGGGAGCATTAACACCATATCTCAATCTGCCACTTCTGCAAATCCATTTTTCAGAGCAAATTCACTTGTGAATGCATCTTCCTTTTAAACCCAGTGTTGGTGAGGAGGTGTAGATGGAAGGAACTGCACCCTTCAGCCTGGAGAGGTCATGGTAGAGCTGCATCTTGGGACCTTGTGGACTCGGTGACCTGATCCTCAACCAAGTTAAGAGCTCAAAAGAATTACAGCTTGACATTATCATGGCATTGAGGCATTCAGATGGCACCATAAATATACATATTGCTCCAGAGACTACAGATAGACATATTCTCTGCCCTAAAGACCTCAGAATCTGAATAATGAAGTAAAATTGCAACCAGCACTTAATCTATTGAATATCTCTCATTGCACAGCAGACCCTCAGCTACTTTAATAATAAGGTTGTTTCACCTAATCTCATGCGTTGAATATTTAGTGCTGAATTAAAGAATTGTAGGTATTGAGTGGTTAATACCATTTCCTATCCATATCACATACATACTGAAATAATTTCTACATGGACTGCTGGATTAAGAAACATATTTACTGTCAGACACCCAAGTACAGCTTTCATGTTTGTTATTGTGAATGAAGTACAAATATTGGAAAATATACTCAAACCATTGGTGATCTAACCAAAGGAAGATGTTTGTGGTTTTAATGATGCCAGAAAACAGGGAACAGCTTCTTCCTGACTCTTCTGTCTTGCTGTCCAGGGGAACAAAACACAGCTCAACTCTTCTAAGCAGCAGGTCAGAGATTCTGTCCCAGGCCCTGGTGTCATTAACCTACAGAGAACAGCAAACCCCTACAAAGAGTATTTTCCTCTGGGGTGCAAAAGTCAGTTCAGATACCAGCTCAGATATTGCCTTTAGGAAAGAAAATGATGCTGTTTCTGAATGATTCCAGATTGCTGGAATTACAAATTGTGTTCCTGTGTGCATCCATTAAAAGTGCAATTATATCTTTTAAAGAAGGAAATGGTTAGAGTGGAAATGACAGTGTTGTACTTAGCCTACCTTAAAGAAAGAATATCAGACCTTAAAAGAGTGTCCTTAATTGTTGCCATTAATGTAACAATAAACAAAAGCTATTGTCCCAGTCTGGACTTGTCATAGAATGCAGCAAACAAATCTGCTGGTGACTTTTATCTGTTGAGTGGAATGTCTTCATAAAACAAGATACTGAGTAATGCCAGTTTCCTCAATAGTCCTTGACAGTCTAGTGGGAAAATTTCCATATCCTAGTGTTCCTAAAAGATATCCTGCAGGACTGGTCTTTTTTTGCTGTTTTGTCAAACACTTTTTTCTGAAGATATGCTAATCTGTGATTGTAGTGTGTGATAAATTTGCTGCTTCTCAGGGGCCCAAACAGTAGAAAAGCTTAATGGTAAATTAAAGAAAAAAATTAAGCTGAAACTGATGTCAAACTTCTAAATACAAGGCTGGGGGAAAGAGGTAAAGTAACAGGAGAAATGGACAAGAAATGTGATGCCTGTAATTAAAACTGGAAGTCCTTTTTGCTGATTGGTATTCTGCCTGGGGAACCTAGCTAGATTTCAGAGATCAAGGATGGTTGAAATTTTGCAGGAATACTTTCTCTTTTCTCTGAGGTTTTTTTGGATGCATCTCTATGGCACTTTTCCATCTGTTATGGCACCAAAGAGTTATTCTTCCCTAGCCAGCCATGTATAATAAGAACTATGTTAATGCCCTTCTGCATGGTAGCCAGCTTTTTGTGGTACCCATATCTAAGATACTCATTTAAATAGACCTTATTTATTCCTATTCAGCCTATTAACCTTGATTGTAGCCCATTTGAAAGTGGTCCTTATTAAATATTGTACAATATTATATATTGTATAGGTTATACTTGCTTTCTTTTGGGTTCATGGCTGCTGGCAAGCACAGGGTCTCTCTGGGGACCACATAAGGCACAAATTAACAAAGTGAGCACTTAGAGCTGCTTCTGGTGATCCGTATCTCCACTGGGATGTGGGAGAAGGCAGGACACCAAGGTATCAGTTTCTTGCTCAAGCTCTCCAGTCACACCAGACCATCCTGCATTTGGCAGGCACTTGTCTGTTTCTAATTTTAAAATGTCAGAACTTATTCTTCATTCAGACAGAAGCAGAAATATAGGTCAAGACTTCCTTTTGTTTCCAAAAAGAGAATTCTGCCTTTCTGAGCAGCCCTATTCCTGACTTAGGCTTGAATTCACCTCACTTCACTTGATGACATTTCTCTGAGTCTACTGATTCATGCAGGGGATCTGGGGACACACTGAGCTGAAGGGAGACACCTCTGTCAGATGCACAAAGTCCACAAGGAGAGGGGAATCCAAGCTTCTCTGTTTGGAGCTGCCCAGAACAAGCACTGAGCAATCCAGGTTCCTACACAGCCAGGATCCAGCTCCTCCTGGGGCCCTGGGGCAGAAGCACAGAAACATCAGTGATGGACCTGTTGCCTCCACCTCACCTCTGCAGCTTCTCCCATGGAGCACACACAGATTCCTAAAGTGGCCTTTATGATACCATCTCCAGCTGGCATGACCAAAACAACCAGTCTGTCTATGTGGAAGTGGAGGTAGAGAAAGAAGAAAGCAGAACAAATGCTTATCCTTGGGATTAAGACATTAGAGTGTGTAAGGGAGCATCTGTGGGCAGCTTCACTGCTCCATCTCCCTTCAAATTGAAAAGTAGGGAAGCTTGGTACACGTGTCACAGAACTGGCCAAATATTTGCAGTCCCACCCAGAAAAAAGCACGAGAGTACAGCTTTCTGCCAATGCTGGAAGCTTGCCAAGCTCTGTGGTATTTAAGCAGTCATGACTTTGTCTTCATCTGCACAGATTAAATATGGATGTGTGTATTAATTATGTAAATGTGAAACTGCAGATCTCAATCAAGCAGAGCCAAGGATACACTATCCTTTGCAAGTGCTGATTGATGCCATACACACAAGCAAAACAGAGACCATTCAGCTCATTGCTATGTATATTCTGGAGAGGGGAGGGAAGGAAGAAGGGAAATTTGGAAGTAAACAGTGTTTTGTAATGAGTGGAACCATAAATGCAATAGCTTTCTGCAACACCTAATAGTCTCTACTCAGCAAAGCAGAATGCTTACTTAGCAGAAGACAGCTTTAGAAGATGGTGAAAACACATATTTAAAGTGAAATTAACTATATCAGCTTTAGTAAAGACATTCGAGGTTTTGAGTTAAGGTTTGAGGCTGGGCTTTGGTGTAACATGTTGGAAGCACCTGATTTTTCTGTAACTTCACATAAATAATGAACAAGTATATGGGAATCAGTATTATGTCAGTGGAAACTTTATGTTGTGGGACAGAGGATGGATAAACTCCCCAGGTTTGGCTTTGTGATGGGTACCATCAGAGATTCTGACCTGTTTGTCTGTGTGCTTTTTTCTAAGCAAAAGGGTATGATGTAGGCTTTCAAGGAAGGTGAGTTGGATTGTGCATGTGAAATTTCCATATTCCTGTCAATGCATACAAAAAATGGTGAGTTGTTAGAGAAAACTCACCCTGCAGCCAAAAACTTGTACCCATTTCCACCCAGAAGAGCTAAACAGCACTTCCATATTTCCTGGATATCCTTCTCTCCCCTGACCTAATTGCAGCCTTCAGCACCTGAAGGGAACCTACCAGAAAGTTGGAGAAAGTCTGTTTACAAAGGCATGGAGTGATAGTGTCACATTCATATTTGCTGAAAAATCCCTTTGCCCAGGATTTTTCTCTTGGGAAGCTGAGAAACCTCAGAGAAAAAGGAAAACAAATTCTTATCTCATTTGCTTCTCTTGTGTTGTGCTCACAAGTGGAATGTGTTTGGAGATTATTTAATTGGATTTCTGTGAATTATTTTGACCCATTGGCCAATCAGGGTCAAGCTATGTCGAGACTCTGGAAAGAGTCAGGAGTTTTCATTATTATCCTTTTAGCCTTCTCTAAGTATCCTTTCTGTATTCTTTAGTATAGCATTCTTAAATACAATATAGTATCTTAAAATAATAAATTAGCCTTCTGAGAACATGGAGTCAGATTCATCATTCCTTCCTGCCACAAGGGTCCCTGCAAATACAATATGATAGGAAAGCAGGAATGGTTTTAAACTGACAGAAGGTTTAGATTAAATATTAAGAAAAAGTTTTTCCTGTGAGAGTGGTGAGGCACTGGCACAGATTGCCCAGAGAAGTTGTGGATCCCCCAACCCTGGAAGAGTGCAAGGCCAGGTTGGATGGGGTTTTCTGGTGGTATGAATGCCAGGGGGATTTTTGGGTGAGATAATTGTAATGCATATTCTGAATGGATGAGTTGGGCAGGAGAGTCACCTGCCGGTTTGGGTTCAGCATCCAGCCCTCTCTCTGTTGCTCTTGTGCTGCTCCTTCCCATCCAATGGATCCAGGTCTGGAATCTGGGGCTGCTCTGCCCCTACTGATGGCGGTGGGAGCTGGCAGAAGATGCCCTGGCACCCTACACGAGGCTGCACAGCTGCAGTGAGAGGTGTCAGGAATCCCTGGAATATCTAACTAGACTGCTAGCACATAAAAGCCTCTCTGATAACCACAGATCTTGGACATGCAGAAGGCTGCCTTTCTACACACATTCCCTTTTCATGTCCATCTTCGCCGGCTTTGAGCTGCCTCTTTACACCCCTTCCCTTTTTCACTTCTATCTTAGCTGACTTTGCTTCCCAGAGCTGAAAATCTATGGATAGACACAAGCCATTCCAGGAAACAGGCTTTCCTATTGAACTGGCTTGGGGATTGAAAGCCAGCACACACATTTAAAGGTCTTCTCTCCTGAGAACCTGTAACCTTTCTAAGTTTCAACTTTCAAAAACTTTTCCAGGCCATATGTGAGAGTAGAGCAGGAGGGAGACAGCACTGCCTAGAGAAAGAGACAAGGCAGAGGGCTGGCTCCAGATTGTTTTCCTGTCCCTTCCAACCCAAACCATTCCTTGATTCTATGATCCTTAAGAGTCCCTTTCAGTACACTGTCCACTAATCTGAAAAACTCTACACTGTGAAACTTGGTATTCCTGTTCTTGAAAAGAACTTTCTGTTGATTTAAATCTATCCTATGTCTTACTTACTGAGGTCTCACTTTCTTAGCTACCCAAACCTGCCCTCTACACCAGCAGTTCTAACTTTCCTGTGATTTGGTGTCACTGTCAGAGCCTGCACTGGCAGCTCCCAAACAAACATACATTTTTTTCTAGAAGGAAAATTTGGGTGTTCAAGTCTTGAGCTGCATGTTTCAATTACCTTTTCCAGGTGTTATATTTCTGCCTTCATTCTGGTAGGTTCTGTATTTGTGCACTCCCCAGTTCATTCCCTTTCATGTCACCCATTCACTCACATTTTTATAAAATTAAATGGACTTAAATTAAATAAAATTGACTGGTCTTTCATTTGGCTGAAATGGAAATTAAATCCTGAGAAGCAGATAAAGCAAAGTGGCATAGAGATTACATCAATTACTATTTAACACCTAAAGCTTTAGTGTCTCCATTTAGAAGTGTTTCTAAATTCTTTTTAAAATAATCTAAATTGGACAATAAAGTTTAAATCATAGCCTTTATGGATTTGTTAGACATAAACAGCAAATTACATATAAATATATATCCACACACTTTTTAAATTCACCTCCTGCTCACATGGAACACAAGCATTAGCCTAACTTTTACTCCTGAAGTCTGTAAAACTTTATTCAAAGGTCAATTTAAAAAATCATTAGGAAGCCTGATCAAGTGACAACCTTGTAACAATTTGGACAGTATATCTCTTTGACCTCTGCCCACGCTTCTTGAAACGCCGTGTCAGGTTTGAGATGCAAATGTCAGTGGAACGGAGTGACAGTGATGAAGAAGTGTGTGACAGGACTCCTCACCTGTGCCTGCATTGCAGATGAGGGGCTCAGCACTCAGCTTTCCTCAGGAAGGGACAGGCTGGTCTAGTGAGTTAACCACAAGCACAGGTTTGAGCCTCAGGTCCTTTATAAAGTGCCATAACTGGCTCTCTAATCACAGTTCAGTGTGTGTGAATAAATTCAATTCTCTGGACTAAATGGGCACCTCTGCCATGTGTTTTACACAATTAAATTCTTTCCTCTCAATCCCTTTTTTTCCAGTGTAGATGTGATATTGTCTGGAAAGGACAGGGAAAACATGGCAGCAAAAACAATTGGATTGGATGTAACCTTTAATTATTTTCTGACAACAGACTCCACCAAGAGGGTTTTGTTTGTTAAAATTTAAAATTTAAAATTAATTTTCTGCTGCCAGCCTGCAGAGTCCATGTTAGATCAGTATTCACCTACCCTGCCCCCTTATTTTGTTATTTGCTCTCTGGTTGGAATCTGTGACCTAATCCCAAATGGACAGAATCTCATTAATAAAAATCAAAGAAAAACCCCAGCAACCTGTCAGATTAGAGAGACTGGGGAGCTTTTTCTCAGAGCTGACAAAGAAACCAGAACACAAGCAGAAAAAGTGAAACTCTCCTCTTCCTGTTTTTATTATTCCAGGTCAAACTGTCTCATGGGAAAAATGCTGGGGAGAAGCTGTGTATCCTGCTAGCTCAGGTCTCCTTCTGAGGAAATGAAACATTTCAGAACTCTGTGCTTTCAGTGCACAAAACAGCTGAAGATTTTTGTCCTTTCAAATCCTTGCAGAAGCTGGAATGACCTTGAGATCTTTTCTCTGTGTACTTATACATATTACATGTCCGTGTGTAATAAATACAGTTTGAAGCTGTTGTATTTAATATTATGGCATCAAGGAGTCAGGGTTGGGTTGGGAGAAAACTCACCCTGCCCCTCACATGCAGCTGAAATCCACACCACAAAAAGCTGAAAACGTTTACCTGGGAATCCTGGAGCATAAATGAGACATTTGTGGTTTTGTCACCATGGAGATGAAATTGCTGCTTTACTTTCACTCAGCCATCTATATAATAAGTGTGGGAAAGGTCACAGAGACAGAGAAAAAGAGAGGGAAAAACCTACAAGGAGTGTGAGGAGTGCTAAATGATCTGAGAAACAATAATGTGGATCAAAAATATTTTCTTTTCCTACAATAAACAGTAAAAAGAGGTAAATGGAGAGCCCCACTCCTTTTGTCCCCATTTTTTTTTCTTAGAGAACTTTAAACAATTAAAAATTTTCTGCTACCAGGCCATAGATGAGAATGGCAATAGAAAGTATAAGATATAAAAAAGCTACAATATTTTTAATAGATAGATGAACAGGTGAACAAATTATAGACGTAAAGGGCAGATCTTGACAAGTCCTGGCAAAGTCTCATAGGAAAGTGAGTGTTAAATCAAGGTTACCACTGCATGTGGTTACTCAGTTTGACCAGGTATGTTTACAACTTCACACTTTCACTTGCACTTATATTTCTTATGTGCATCCTGGGAAGCTTAAAAGTTCCTCTCCACTGCATTTTTAAAAATCTTTATAGAGAATTAAATTAAATTGTGTTGGAGAGAATCAAGGAGTTAATCAAAGATAAAATCCAATCAAGATTTTGCTTTAAAAGTGTATCAGGAATTCCCCAGTTACACTTGTTATTTATTTTTTTTTATCAGTACCTTTTTTATTGCCAAACATATTCCACAATACAGCCACACAACAAGTGTTCTTGAACAATGTGATTGCATTTCTTCATTTGTAATAACAGAAATGAAAATAGTAAAATGGAAATAGCAGGAGCATCACCTCTAAGTAAAAATATATCTTCCCTCTATTGTGCTCAAAATCCTATTTATTTAATTTGCTTCAGGTCATATATTGAAAATGAAAAATTGGCAGAAATCTTTGCAAATTTGAAACTCAACCCAAAATCTGTTAAATACAATTGCTGCTGTTTACCTTAACTTGTTGATTGCAGAAAATTTAGTTTTCAGAACATGATAAAGCCTTAATCACCTGTCTGTGGCTGTTTTCTGCTATTTTCACATAGATGAGGTGCTTTTATCCCTACCAGGGACAAGGATTCCCCAACCTGACAAGCAAACATTTCCAGTTTTTACAACAGATAATTATGTACTACAGCTCTCCACACAAAGTTAGCAGATTTTAACCTTATGCTCAAGGATTTGCCATGGTACACCTAGATGATTATTAGGTTTATTTTTTGGATCATCTTGAGGCTTATTGTTTGGATTATCTTGATAGTTTGAAGCCTTATTAGTGCTCTTCAAAATTAACACAGCCAGTACAGGACAGGCAGATGTGTTTGTTTATATAGGAACATGTGAACTTCAAGTGAAGTTGCTTCAGAAAAATCTGTCAGATGCTAACAAGTTTTACCAAAACTGAGAACTTCAAGCCTTCATATCAGGGCTTTGCATTGTCTCCCCTTTTCTGACTTTAACAGGTTTTGTGGAGCTGGATTTTCTTGCTCTGCCATTTCCTAACTCTGTGGAACTCTCAGCTTACAACCTGAAATCCTGTGTGGGACAGCTTAGCTCAGTGGGGCTAAAAAATTCACATCTCTGGTCAGATGAAATGTGCTTGAAGTTCAGGCATACTATTAAAGGCAGAGCAACTTCAGCCACAATCTCATTTCTGAGAGTGTGCAGACACAGAAGCTGCCTCAGACAGTTCTAATGTATATTAGGTGACTGAAACCTCCCCATCTGCCTGTGTGCATGCTGATTAGATTAATTGGAGCATCTGCAATTGGTTTGTTAGAAAGCAGAGGTATAACCTGCCTTCTCTCTCTGTTATTTTTTAATACAGTGTGAGAGCAGTTTTGTTAGGAAGCTCCACATAAACTGAGGTCTGCTATGATTGTGTCTCCTGACCTCTCCTCATACCCTCTTGGGCCCTAAATCATTGTCCTTCACAATGAGGCTTTTCTGTCTGATGTTAAGGTATGCTCTGTACAAAGGTGAGAGAGGTCACCCCAATTAATATCAAATTTTAGTTTTTAATACCCTTAATGACTACTGTCTTGGACTCAGTTGTGTTTAAAATTTCCTGTCTCCTGAGCAGTGACAGATCTAAAACTTTTTAGTAGAGCAGCACCTGGAGAGAAGGGTTTGCAGTCACTGTGTGTGTGAATAAAGTCATGACAGCTTAAGATGAGAGTTTTGCACTAAACAAGAACAATATAGGTGATTAGTGTTAACAAAACTAAAATGGGAGCAATATTTGATTGGGAAAGTGTGGGGAAGAACTCTTTGATGTGTGTGCAGTTAATTAAACCTGTGCCAAATCTCTTGTCCTGCACTCACCAGGTGCAGATGTGGTCTGCATTCAATCTGTGTTTCTCCAGAGAGAATTGTCAGTCTGGGGTTTTCCAGCCCCATGTGGGTTCATACAAGCTCAATCTGGTTAAAAGCATTCATTTCTGGATTCTGCACCATTTCAAATTCTTCTGTGACACATAGAGACAAACAATTCAATCACTGGAAGAATATTAAACTGTGTATCAAACTACCTAAGATCTGAAATAAATAATTGCAAATCAATCCCTTTTTCTACTTTAGCTAGACAATATATCCATTAAAAAGCTGACAGCACGTTCAATGTTGAGGGGAAATAATGTTAATGATATTTGAATGCTGACAAGTATTGATGTGGGAAAGGCTTACTAAGCATATTCCATGATCATTTCTGAATTATTCAAATAACATTTCTTGTTTGCTTGTCTAGGAGATGTGATCTTGCTGCAGCCTGCTGTAGAGAGCCATGGCACAGTGTGCCTGACAGGCAATTTACACCCCTCCTTTCTGCCACTGTTGCTGTATCTTGCACAGAGCAGATCAGTGCATGGCAGGAGGAAATGCTCATTTCTGGGGCAGGGTTCTTCCTGTGTGAGTTTATACTACAACAAGCAGAAGCCCTGGGGTAAAACTCACCACAAATTCTGTCAAAGTGGAGAAGAAACCCTCCAAAAGCTGCAGGATGAGCTCTGCCCTTGCTCTTTGAGGAGCAGCCCTGCAGAGAGTGGGACCAGCTGTTCACAAGTTCCCAAGAGGCTGAGGTGCCAGATCTCAATCTAATGCTTCTGAAGAAGGAATTAAATTTTTTCTGCTAAATTTCTTCCTCCCAACACCCAGCAAGGAGTGTGGAGAACAGAATAAATGCCCCTCTCTCAGACACAACTTGGAGTCCATGCAAGATGAGGAGTCAGGAGCACTGGACCCAGAAACCAACCAACCTTACAAAACCAGAAAAGCGCATCCCTTTGGCTTTTAATTGACTCCCCAATGTCTCAATGATGAGAAAATTGTGTGGCTTTTCTTTAAAAACTAAAGAGAAAGAAGGAAAGGGGGGGAAAAAAATTAACCCCAAAGCTATACACCATCAGAGAAGAAAATGTACCCCGGGTATTGACACTAAGGAGGAAAATCACCATATTTACACCGTCCAGTTCTATTTCCTTTGCAATACATACATTTTCATGATTATTATGATGATCATTGCTGTCATTATTATTCTTTCCCAGGAAACTCTTTCAGCTACTGATATTCTGTGCCAGATTGAATATGCTTTTCATTGTTTTAGTGTGGGATATTTAGTAATTATAACATCTATGTTCAGTGTTACCTACACCCTCTGGAATAGATTTCTTGTTCTTCTGTAGAGTCAGACCTTCCTGCAGTGTGTTTCTACCTTTCCACTAAATAAGAGCATCAGCCCTAGCATTGCCTCTTCAGCCTAATTTCCACAGAAATCCTAGGATAGGAAACAGTATGTGCTCTCTCTCCCTCTGTAAAAGATAGTTTGTGCTTTTTCCTCCTTAGTGTCTGTTAAGGTTTTATTGACAAAAGGGAATCTCATTATGCTTTTTCTCAGTGAGTTTCCTATTGACTGGAAGGTCTGAAATATTTTTCTGTTTTTCTTTCCTTCTTTCCTCTTCCTTTATTTCTCTCTTTCTCTCTCTCTCTCCCCTTTCATTCATAATCTAATAGATAAAACTTTCTTACAACTGAAACAAAAAATACAGACTTTCATTTAGAAGTACAAGAAAGCTAGACTTTTGAGGGATATTTCAGTGTCAGCAACAAATTCTTTGCATCTAGGATGAAGATAATTCAGGGATGGGAGGAAGGAAGAGAAAGAAAAATATATGGAATGGAGGGAAGACATTTACACAGCACAATTCAGTGGCATGCTCTGGGATTTTGAAGGATCTTGGGACCTACTTTCTAACACTGATGTATCTTTTTTGTTTTGGAGGGAGGTAATAATTGCACCAAAGAGTTTAGCAAAGCTGATGAGAACTGGTCTGCTTGCATGTTCAGGCAGACAACTACATCCTAAAAGGTTTGCCCAGTTCTAGTTTTGGTTTTGCAGCACAGAATTTGAGTCTTCTTTATGTACATCCCACTACAAAAGCTGAGAATGATATATTGTTATTTCCACATCATAAAATGTAAAATAACACACTGATGTAATAATGCCAATCCAATTTACTGACATTTTTAAAGGAGTTTGCATGGAATTTATTGATACACAGTGATTCCAAAGGATTTGTAGATCCTCTACAAAAACTCACAGTTCCTGCTTACTTGGCTCAGTCATTTTTCTTGGGTCATGCAGTATGCAAGACTGTGAGCTTGATTTATTTATTATATTGAAATAATTTTTCCTATTTTCCTCTCTGCTGGACAGCTGAATTCCTAGGAAAGGCACAGCAGAGGCACATCAGTTATTTTCTCAGCTGCCAGATAAATACATCTTCTCTTTAATGTGAAAATTCCAGAAGATGTATTATGTATACAAATATGTTACAAGCTGTGTCTTGACACACGAAGAATAAGATCTGTCTGTTTGCCTGAGGTTCCCCCAGCCAAAGTTGTTTACTTCCACCCAGCTCTGTCTGGCTCTTGCAGGGAGAGAATCTCTATCTCCATCCAAAAGTTGTTCTGGATGTCCTCATTCCCTGGCAGAGGAGGTCTCTGCTCCCTGCTCTGAACAGCACAGAACAACAAAGCTCATGCTCCCTGTGGAATCCAGCTGTATGAATTTATGAGTCCTGTATGAGGCCATGTAACGAGAAATGTTTATTTACATATTGGAATATGATCCCAATATTACTGGATGGAACGTGCCTGGGCTCGTCTGGCCTTGCTGCTGGACCAAAGGTGGCAGCTGTGGTGGTTTTCACCTCAGAGACACCTTTGGCTAACTGCATGTTGCAGCTGGGTGCTTGGAACAGGTCCAGGCATGCAGGAACTCAGTTTTACCTCTGGTGGAAAGGCTTTAGGTGATGGTGAAGGAAAAAGGAGACGGGTCCTGCTGGAGGGTTGATCCAGAGCTTTATTCTAGGCACACAGACATCTGAATGTTGTAACAGCTCCAACAGAACCCCGAACCACATGGTTCTGTGTCTTTTAAGCCAGGGGAGAGGGGGAGGGAAGGGGTGGGTGTGCCACCAACCAGGTAGGAGGGGGGAAGGCTCAGGGGACAAGTGACACTTGGATAACCCAATGGCCCCAGAGCTGAGAAACATCTTTTGAACTTCGCCAGTCACACGACGCCCTTTCTGGAATGCCAAGACTGATGGACAGCTCTCAACAGGAGGCAAGGGGAGGGGAAGGGAGAAGGTATTGGCACACCTAGGAAAGGAACTGGGATAACCGAAGCAGGATCTCCCCCTAGTTTTGTTTAAAATGAAGTGGACTGGGTTTGTGGTGCAGAGTGCTTGCCAAATCATGGTTGGTAAATTGGTTCCTCCTCTACAGGAGGGTCAGTGTTTTCCACTGAGGCTTCCATGTCATTCATTGGAGCACTAAGGGCTTCCAAATGGTAAACTTCAGGGGGGGAGATGAGCTTGAAATTAACTTGAGAACCATGTGTTTGATTAGTCCGAAAACAATGCTAACAACTACAATAACAATAACTAAAATAAACAATACTAAAATTACAGTTTTCAGAATAGATCCCAACCAGCTCGAGAGTCCCCAGCCTTTGAACAGTCCACTCAGCCAGTTGTCAGTTGCTCTCTTGATGTCTGAGGTCTTTGCCAAGGTAGTCCATACGTGCTTTGGGCTGAGGGACTATCCAGGAGATCGCGGGTGGGATGATCGCGAGTAGGACAAGGAGCAGGCTTGGTCTCAGGGCGTCTCGAGACTACACACAAACAGTGGGATCTAAACTGCTACAAGGAACTTAAGACAAACATATATTACAAACTATTCCAGAAAGGAGGCTTAAATGGAATTTCCTCCAGAGAACGCGTGCGGCGTTTCCTTCTCCAGGCAACATTGGCAACCTGGGGCGCTTCTGTCGATTTCTCTGAGACCTTGGGAACATAGGGCCTTACCCATTTGGAAGGAACCCACTTTAACCCAGAGGGGGTGGACACACAGGCGTATCCACGTCCCCACGTAACCAATTTGTAAGGTTCCACCGTCTTCCAAGTCGCAGGGTCCTTTACTAGAACTGGAGGCTTTTCTTCCATCAACATATGACTGCTCCCCCCAAACTGGTGTAGGATGGGTGGATTCAGGATGTCAAAGGAACAGTTCAGAAAATTGATTGTGAACAGCACCCTAATGTATTGCACTTTGTTTAATAGTTGGACAAGAGTAACAAAAGAACAGTCACTGGAATAACTGAGGCACTTGCTGCTCAACTCAAATCACCAGTACAGAAACTGCTGGAGAGCTTCTCTGACAGAGAGCAACGCAACTCCTGATGGCCTTAACATCCCATAGAGAGCCCAGGAAAGGGATTGAATGAGGATGAAACACAGCAGTTAAATGTAAACCTAAATAAAATCTGCTATGATAAACCAGCCATCAGAACCTGTGTTTTCTTCATACCTAAATAAAATCTGCTATGATAAACCAGCCATCAGAACCTGTGTTTTCTTCATACAAATGAATGTGAGTGACACTTCTACATTGTCTGTCTGAAACTTGAAAAATACAATCTTCCCAAGTTTAAGCATCTTGCAAGTCAAACAAACTGAGAAATTTACATTCAACCTAAAAAACACCAATGAATACCAAGAATATTTTGTTAACAGTCAAGTCAATATCCTGCCAAGAAGCCACCATAGACACAAAAAATAAGGACTGGTTTGACCTAAAATCTATCCCAGCTACCTATTATATACCTTTCCTATTTCCCAGGATATAGGAAAACAACAATAATTAATTTGACTAATAAGAGAGAAATAGGAGAAAAAATGGAAGCAAATAGTCAGGAAACTGTTTTGAAATTTTAAGAATGTAGAACTTGGATCATTGAGTCTGGAGTATAGGAGCTTCCGGGGAGCCTTTATCGCTCCCCAGACTATCTGAAAGGAGATTGTAGCCAGGTGGGGGTCGGTCTCTTTCCCAAAGAACCAAGCAGCAGGACAAGAGGAAATGGCCTCAAGTTGTGCCAGGGAAGGTTTAATTTGGACAGTGGGAAACAATTTCTTCACCAAAATGGTTGTCAGGGATTGGAACAGGTTGTCCACGGAAGTGGTGGGATCACCATCCCTGAAGATATTTAAGTGCCACTTAAATGTGGCACTTGGGGACGTGGTTTCATGGTGAACATGGCAGTGTTGGGTTAATGGTTGGACTGGCTGATCCTAAAGGTCTTTTGCTATAATTCTATGAAATACAGTCATGTCTTCTTGAATACAGGATTATAGTTTTGGTTGATAAAGATGACTGTGTTGATACGATAGGATTGGGTTTCTTCAAGGCATTTGACTTAGCAAGAGATTACATTTTGGTTAAGAAATTCATATTATATGGAATTAACAGAAGACATGTAAGATGGCTTAAGAATTAGTCATGTCACATCTCAAAATGTAGTTGCTAAGGATGAGGTATCAGCAAGTGAGATTGTTTCCTGCACTGTCCTAGGAAAACAATTTTTTATCTAATGCTGCTTAATATTGTCATCAGCAACTTAGCTGATTTATTTTTATTTTTATTTTTTCAGACCATGAACACACCACTGCATCACCCCACTCCCAGAGCAAGCTAAAGCTGACTGGAATTAGGACTGATTTCCTCAGTTAATCTTCCTTTGTCCCCTGGGAAGGAGTCCACAGATTGACAGGTTTAAGACCTTTGACTGGGACAACACTAAATCTTTCCTTGTAACATTTGTGAGCAGAGCCAGAATGGTGTAATATTTAATAATGAAAGCAGACTATTGGCACAGTCTGCTCCAATTTCTTTGGTTAAATACAGGAAGCACCAGAGAATATTGAATGTTAATGCATTCGCATGCAAGGAACAGCAACTGAGAACCAGAAATGATTTCTTCAGAGAGATGGCTGTCCTGGAAAAGATTCATAGGTTCATTAGCAGTGCTCTGTTGTAAGAGCTGACCTGGTATTTGATTTCATAAAGGGGTTTAGAGAGCAGCAGAAGGAGCAGAAGGAGGGAGAATTCTTGTTTGACAAGACTAAATGAATTTCTGAATGGAATGGCTGACACTCCTGAATGCAGAAAACACTGCAATGTGTCTGGCTGAGGCATTGTGCTATTGTGCTCAGGATCATTCTTACTACCACATTTTAGAAGAACAAAAAGTTTGAGTTAAAGCTGCTTTCTCATATTCTTTGTGGTTCATATTGGTAAATAAGCCAACATCTGCTCACTGCGCTGGCACCCAGCCACAGCTGTTTCTAGGATGATTTGCAAGTGGCAATCCCAGTTGTAGGATAACTTCTTTATAGCAAGTCTCAAAGACTGGGAAAATGGCAGCACCTTCTACAGAGGGAGTGATTTATGCAGAATCTGCTTCCTACCACAAAGAATTTGCAAAGACCTCACTGAGGGAAAAAGGATGAGTAAACTCAACACCAGGGCTCACGTAATGGCAGGATCCTCCAGCAGAAACCCTAAAGCACAGTTACAGTTTCTCTCATCACCCAGGCTGCACTTTCGAGACCTTTTTGCTGCAGGTTTTCAGGTTGCTCTTGAAAGCTCCTCAGATGTCCCTTCTGGAGCCTGCTATAGTCCTTTCTCTCCCTTCATGCATCCTAGACCAGTCCTGGGTCACCTGCTACTCCCTCCCCAAACTGTGCAAGAAAGTGAAAGCTGGCACAGTGCAGTGAAGAAAATTTACTAAAATATATTCTAACATACAGCTCAGGGAAACCTGGGCACCCTGATCATTGGGCTGTGGCTCCGTGAAAGAGCCAGCGATGTCCTTCCTACCCCAAGGAACCCTTTCATCCATCTCAACCAAAGCATGATAGCCAAAATTCTTTGATCTGGTTACTCAAATTTAAAGCACTTCCTTTGATCTCTGAGAATCTCTCTCCATCTCTGCTCACCCAAGTAATTTCTGGGGAAAATTTGTTCAGAAAATTTGTTCAGAAACTGGTATTATGCTCGTGTCATACAAAAGGCACAGACTACTTACCCAGGCTGCTGGGCTGCTCACTGCTCACTGATTTCCCCCACTGTGTGTATTTCTGTTTGGGAAATAGATCTTGTGCACTATAATTCCCTTTTAACAATCCTTTGTATATTAATGAGGTGAGAGTTAATCTATCATTTGCAAATGGCCTGCTGCGAATCAATAAAGTTTTCATAGGAAATAACAATCCAGCTGGGATATTATTAGAGAAAAATTCAGAGGCATTTTCAGGCAGAATAGTATGATAAAACTGCTTCTATTGTTG